>NC_133324.1:807774170-808081254 GCF_042186555.1 Aquarana catesbeiana
AATTTGGCTTTTCAAAACATTGCAAAAAAATTTAAAGGTTGGACCACAATCCAAAAAGTGATTTTGTGGGGTTTTAAATTTGCCCCAAAACATCAATGATGTTATTATTTTTTTTAATAACATCATTGATTTTTTGCTGTATGTTTTGCAGTTCGACATTACACCCTATGATCTCCCCGATCAGGATCTGGGCACTTTCTGATGTGAAACGTTCTGGATCCACAACATCACGATCACCTAAAAAGAGAGAAACAAAACAAAAACAGGTCTCAAAAATCTGCCACCATCCATCTCGTTTACCTGAGCCTGTGGTCGCAGACACTCACCTGTTGTGGTGCCAATCTCCACCACATCTTCTTCTTCCTCCTGCACTTCTTGGGTTGGTGTTATTTCACCTTCTTCCAGAGGTGGGGGGTCTCTGGTCTCCTTGGATGAGGGGTGTCCTCAGAGTCTTTTCTCCCCTATGTAAAACAAAAATGGTATAATTAGCACACAGATATTTGATGGCAGAACTAGAAATAGGAAACATTGCTTGGAAGTGGGGTACAATTGTCTATTTTAGCCGAGTTCCAAGATGTATTTTTTTTTATTGGCCTTTGTCAAGCTGCAATACTTTACCTGTTTAGTACAAGCTTCACAGATGGAGACCCCCCTATAGTATACACTGGAGCACCTGTGTGGCCCCCTAATAAAAATGGTGTTCTGGTGTCCCACACTAGTGCTCCAGTGTCCAGATGTGAAAACAGCTGCTCAGTGTCCTCTCCTTACACAGAATCTAGTTGGCATTTCATTCTAGTAACAAACCCATCTACACAAACAAATATTTGGCATCCACGTAGGCCCAAAAAAATGTGGGAAAATGCATATGGCCTAAACAATGGTGTTTTAGAGGCCGAAAGAAAAATGTTTGATACGAACGAATAATGGGCCCATGAACATTAAAGTTGCCCTTTTAAACTGTACAATTAAGAAAAGCATATGGAGCAGCACGAACGCAATAAAGACAGAAAGAATAGAAACACAGCACAACTACTTACTTTTTTGCAGCACTCTCCGGATCTTTCGGTACTGCTCTGGCTCTCTTAACTTCAGGTCCGACCACCGCTTCCTGAGCTGATCTTTCGATCTTCGTACCCTGAAATTCTTGTGAAGGCTTTTGACCACTTTCGCCATGATCTTTGCCTTTCTGATGTTGGGGTTGGGGTAAGGCCCATACTTTCCGTCATAGTCGGACTTCTTCATGATGTCGACCATCTCCAACATCTCCCCAAAGGACATATTTGTGGCCTTAAAACGTCTCCTTCTGGATCGGGACGTGTCCGGATCCCGGCTTTCCTCCTCCTCCTCGTTGCTATAATTAGCACACACCTGCTCTAACTCCGCCATGTGCTCTTCACCCACTGCGCCAAACGAAAAGGGGCAGGGAATAGACTAGAAAGAACGTCGGGGTGGGCGGAGTTACACGCATGCGCAGTGTGTATAAAGCGTAACACGCGTGCGTATTACGTACGATCTGTGAGCGGAGGAAGGAGCATTGGACGTGCCGATCGTAAGAACGAAGGTAAGAGACAATCTTGTGCCTATACTGCTTTTACATTGAAGCCTATATTGTAACAAGATTAGGAGAGTTTTGTCTGACATTAGGCTTTGTCTTGTGTTGTGTCTTGCAGTGAACATGGATATTTTAGTGAAAGACAATGACTTCATGTCAGTATTCATAGATATCTTAAGGGAGCTGCCCTGTCTGTGGGAGATTAACCACCCCCATTTCAAGAACCAAGCAAAGAGGAAGGCAGCACTGGAGCAATTGTGTGAAATTGTGAAGCAGGTGATCCCCACGGCAGACATCACCTATTTAAAGATATTAATTGGTGGCCTGAGGAGTACATATCTAAGGGAGCGCAAGAAAGTCCTGGATTCACAGAGATCCGGAGCAGCAGATGACATCTATGTCCCTAGGATGTGGTACTATGACAGGCTGCATTTTCTGGCAGGCCAGACTGAACCCAGGCCATCCCTCTCCAGTCTTCCTTCCACGCTTCCTCCCCCCCCCTGGCTGAGGCTTCTGACGCCCAACCTGGGCCTTCCAGGCAACATGTGGAGGAGCCCAGATTGAGCCAGGTATAGCACTCCTCTAAATATTTCTGCTTGTCCAATCAATGATGTTAACTAGATGTTAGTTTGGAGTACTAATTTAGGATTGTGATCTAAAACCATGTCCCTTTTTCATACACAGGGAAGTCTCAGCCAGGAGGTGGCCGGGCCGAGCCGGCTGGCTGATCTGCAGGTCCCTCCACCCCCCTGAAAAGAGAAAGTGGCAGTAGGAGGAGTGCCCTAGAGGAGGCTACCAGAGGACTCTTTGGAGGGCTACAGAGGTCCTGGGAGCACCACAGACCGTGGAGGAGGACATTGCTGCCGTCATTGCCTATAAAATGCAGAGGATGGAGGAGGGCCAACAAGTCTTGTGTGAGGCGCTCATATTGGAGGCTCTTAACAAAGGTATGAGGGGCCAAATGACAGCTCAGACACACCTTTGCGATGGTCCTCCTCCTCCTCCTGCAGGTCCTCCTCCTCATCCTCCCTCTCCTCCAGGTCCTCACAGTCCTCCTCCAGGTCCTACTCCTCCTCCTGCCACATCTCCAACTGCACAGCCACAGCCGGGAATGAAGCGTAAAAGGAAGACCAGAAAGTGAGGACCCTGGATCCAGTCTGGTCGGCCAAAAAATGCAGCCTCTTGTGGTACCACAGCCTGGGGACACAGATGTCATCTGCTGCTATCCGAATCTCTGCGAATTCTGGACCAGACTGCCCTCCCTTACATATGGACTCCTCAGGCCACCAATTTTGATGTTCAAGAATTGATGTCTGCCGTGGGGGTCCCAGGCTTCGCTAATTTCTCATGTTGAGCCAGTGTTGCCTTCCTCTTTGTTTGGTTCTGATCCCTTAATAAAGGATTTTTGTATTGAATTATACTCTCCTATGTGTTTTACTTCAAAAAGGACAGTTTTTTTGTGAGGATTCAGGTACATTTCAAATATACAATGTGAAATGAACAAGGGACACCAACACCAAACAATCTCTTTGAGAGTAAATAATAAAAGATATCAATGGTGTTGGGGTAACTTCACACACAAAACACACACAAAAATATTCTGTATTAAAAATAAAAATAACATTGAACAAAGATCAGCCTTTGAAAAAATCCAAACATTAAATAAAAAAAAAGGCTTAAAATCCCAAAAAAAATTAAATAAAAAAAAAAAATTCTGTCAGATGTGACAACTAATAACAATATATTCAGGGAATCCAAATAAAAAAACAAAAATAAAACTTTGTGAGAAGTGTGTGTGAATATGAGCAGCAAAACTACTTAATTCTTGTCACATTATAAAGAAGAAGAGAGTGCGCTGTATTAAACCATTTTTAACATTGCAGCGTGACAAAAGTGCTGTATCCATTGCGAACGCTAAGTTTACCAGAACGAGCTGTTCCGTCTTGGAATTTCTTCTGAGCATGCGTGGCACTTTGTGCGTCGGAACAGGCCACACACGGTCGGAATTGACGCGATCGGATTTTGTTGTTGGAAAATTTTATCTCCTGCTCTCCAACTTTGTGTGTCGGAAAATCCGATGGAGCCCACACACGGTCGGAATTTCCGACAACACGCTCCGATCGGACATTTTCCATCGGAAAATCTGACCGTGTGTACGGGGCATAAGAATAAGTTCCATATTTTCCATAAGAAGTTTCAATTAGATACTAAAAGTTAATAGTTTCTGCTGTGTTCTCCCTTTAAAAACCTCCTAGTGCTTTTCTTATACCTATGTACTGTAAAAGAACTGTACTTTTTGTTTACTTTAATAGTTTTTTCTCTAATTTGTTGCCTTTCATCTTTAAGCTTTTTGTAATTATTGAATATTATTTTAAAACACTATTCCATGTGTATGCGCTGTCTGTCAAGCAAAGTGACAGGGATATAGACACTGACCACCAATGCAATGAAGGGCATTGTCACTGGTCATCAATGTAATGAGGGGGTTTGTAACAGAGGACATTGATATTTTCAATAAAGTCCTAGACAATGATCACCAAAACGAGAGCATTTACCTTTACCTACCAGCTATGTAAGTTTATGGCGGAAAATAGTTTGCAGATATATTTAAAGTAGTTGTAAAAGCAGAATGTTTGTTTTAAAAACCTTATGCATGCAGCGCCTCCCCCAGCCCCCTAACCACATACCTGAGCCAGATCTCAATCTAGCAGTGTGCACTAGGCTCTCTTGGCTTTATTCTTCCTCATTGTCTCAGATAAAGCAGCAGGAGCCGTTGGCTATTGCTGTTGTCAATCACAGCCAGTGATAAGGGAGCTGTGTCTTATGGACACATGGATTGGGGCTTGGAAGTGAGCACTCATGAGTGCCCTTATAGCAACCCGCTTGCTATGGGAGAACTTGGTGGGGGGAGGAGCAAAGAGAACCAGTAGGATACCCGAGAAGAGGGGGATCAGGGCTGTTCTGTGCAAGAACATTGCACAGAGCAGGTAAGTAAAACATGTTTGTTATTTTAAGATAATTTACAATCACTTTAAGTCTCTGTGTCATATGGCTATTTGACACTTGACAAATAGCTACTAAATTATATTGTAACCAAGACATTACATTCCTGGGTAAATGCATGCAAGAGACTGAGTGTCGAGTGTGTTTAACCCTTGCAGTTTCATACTAACCTCAAATATACCGAGAGAAAATATCTCACTACGTGAAAAATGGATATTAAGATTTTAATTGCTGTAGATGGTCCTTATCATAACATCAGGCAACAATGTGAAAGACTATGTTGATTTCTGAAACTGGTCACAATGAATGCAGAAAAAAGCTTGAAGGGACTTAGGAACCCTGAATGTAGAGTAAAAAAAGTATGGTTGCTGAGGTGCCTTAAAGAGGAGGTCCAGCCCCTGGACAAATACTGCAGCTGCTGACTTTAAATATATGTACACTTACCTGTCCAGGGAGCCCACGATGTTGGCACCCCAGTTGATCTTCAGATGGGCTGTCGGGTGCAACCACCACCATTCCTGGTAAGGGAACCCGGCAGTGAAACCTCTCAGCTTCACAGCGGGTTCCTTACTGCACATGCGCGAAGCGTGCTGCGCATTCTAATTGGTCCAGCGGTGAAGGAAGGAGGAGGAGGCCCAACAGGTACCTGTTTCCCCCCTGAAAGGTGTCAAATGTGGTACCAGAGAGGGGGAGGAGACGGATAAGCGGAAATTCCACTTTTGAGTGAAACTCCGCTTTATGCTCAGTGATAAATGAATGAAAATGACCTTGATATATACAAAAGCCACAACTTTATTATGCACTTAAAGCAATGTGTTTCATGATGAGCTCACCACTTTTCTCAGGTAAATTACTGACTCTATTCACATAATACAGATTATATAAAATATAATATTATAAAAGTTAATTAAAAAACACTTATTGGTAAAATCCTTTGCTGATAAGTACACACAATAGTGCTAAAACATATTAGTAAAACTCCTTTGCTCATATGTACACACAAGGGTGCTTAAACCATAAGAAGTGAGTGATCAGTTTATAAAACAAGTGTCCCCAAAAAAGACAATCCATAAAAAGTTCTCCTTAAAGTGCAGTAATGTGTCTCTTCATTCACATGACAATATTCCTGGTGTGGTGAGTGCTCCCAGCCTTCCAAAGGACCCCCACTTGTGCCCTCACTCACCGGTAGGGATGAGCCGAACACCCCCCTGTTCGGTTCGCACCAGAACATGCGAACAGGAAAAAAGTTCGTTCGAACACGCGAACACCGTTAAAGTCTATGGGACACGAACATGAATAATCAAAAGTGCTAATTTTAAAGGCTAATATGCAAGTTATTGTCATAAAAAGTGTTTGGGGACCTGGGTCCTGCCCCAGGGGACATGGATCAATGCAAAAAAAAGTTTTAAAAACGGCCGTTTTTTCAGGAGCAGTGATTTTAATAATGCTTAAAGTCAAACAATAAAAGTGTAATATCCCTTTAAATTTCGTACCTGGGGGGTGTCTATAGTATGCCTGTAAAGGGGCGCATGTTTCCTGTGTTTAGAACAGTCTGACAGCAAAATGACATTTTGAAGGAAAAAACTAATTTAAAACTACCCGCGGCTATTGCATTGCCGACAATACACATAGAAGTTCATTGATAAAAACGGCATGGGAATTCCCCAAAGGGGAACCCCGAACCAAAATTAAAAAAAAAAAAAATGACGTGGGAGTCCCCCTAAATTCCATACCAGGCCCTTCAGGTCTGGTATGGATATTAAGGGGAACCCCGGCCAAAATTTAAAAAAAAAAAAATGACGTGGGGTTCCCCCTAAATTTCATACCAGACCCTTCAGGTCTGGTATGGATTTTAAGGGGAACCCCGTGCCAAAAAAAAAAAAAACGACGTGGGGCCCCCCCAAAAATCCATACCAGACCCTTATCCGAGCACGCAACCTGGCAGGCCGCAGGAAAAGAGGGGGGGACGAGAGTGCGCCCCCCCCTCCTGAACCGTACCAGGCCACATGCCCTCAACATTGGGAGGGTGCTTTGGGGTAGCCCCCCAAAACACCTTGTCCCCATGTTGATGAGGACAAGGGCCTCATCCCCACAACCCTGGCCGGTGGTTGTGGGGGTCTGCGGGCGGGGGGCTTTTTGGAATCTGGAAGCCCCCTTTAACAAGGGGACCCCCAGATCCCGGCCCCCCCCTGTGTGAAATGGTAAGGGGGTACAAAAGTACCCCTACCATTTCACTAAAAAACTGTCAAAAATGTTAAAAATGACAAGAGACAGTTTTTGACAATTCCTTTATTTAAATACTTCTTCTTTCTTCTATCTTCCTTCATCTTCTGGTTCTTCTGGTTCTTCTGGCTCTTCTGGTTCTTCCTCCGGCGTTCTCATCCAGCATCTCCTCCACGGCGTCTTCTATCTTCTTCTCCTCGGGCCGCTCCGCACCCATGGCATGGGGGTAGGCTCCCGCTCTTCTCTTCTTCTTCATCTTCTTCTCTTCTTCTCTTCTTCTCTTCTTCATTTTCTTCTCCGGGCCGCTCCGCATCCATGCTGGTATGGAGGGAGGCTCCCGCTGTGTGACGGCGCTCCTCGTCTGACAGTTCTTAAATAACGGGGGGCGGGGCCACCCGGTGACCCCGCCCCCCTCTGATGCACAGGACATGACGGGACTTCCTTGTGGCATTCCCCATGACGTCACAGGGAAGTCCCGTCAAGTCACCGTGCGTCAGAGGGGGGCGGGGTCACCGGGTGGCCCCGCCCCCCGTTATTTAAGAACTGTCAGACGAGGAGCGCCGTCACACAGCGGGAGCCTCCCGCCATACTAGCATGTGTGAGGAGCGGCGGAGAAGAAAATGAAGAAGAGAAGAAAAGAAGAAGAGAAGAAGATGAAGAAGAAGAGAAGAGCGGGAGCCTCCCCCCATGCCATGGGTGCGGAGCGGCCCGAGGAGAAGAAGATAGAAGACGCCGCGGAGGAGATGCTGGATGAGAACGCCGGAGGAAGAGCCAGAAGAACCAGAAGAACCAGAAGATGAAGGAAGATAGAAGAAAGAAGAAGTATTTAAATAAAGGAATTGTCAAAAACTGTCTCTTGTCATTTTTAACATTTTTGACAGTTTTTTAGTGAAATGGTAGGGGTACTTTTGTACCCCCTTACCATTTCACACAGGGGGGGGCCGGGATCTGAGGGTCCCCTTGTTAAAGGGGGCTTCCAGATTCCGATAAGCCCCCCGCCCGCAGACCCCCACAACCACCGGCCAGGGTTGTGGGGATGAGGCCCTTGTCCTCATCAACATGGGGACAAGGTGTTTTGGGGGGCTACCCCAAAGCACCCTCCCAATGTTGAGGGCATGTGGCCTGGTACGGTTCAGGAGGGGGGGGCGCACTCTCGTCCCCCCCTCTTTTCCTGCGGCCTGCCAGGTTGCGTGCTCGCATAAGGGTCTGGTATGGATTTTTGGGGGGACCCCACGCCGTTTTTTTTTTTTTTTTTTGGCGCGGGGTTCCCCTTAATATCCATACCAGACCTGAAGGGCCTGGTATGGAATTTAGGGGGACTCCCACGTCATTTTTTTTTTTTTAATTTTGGTTCGGGGTTCCCCTTTGGGGAATTCCCATGCCGTTTTTATCAATGAACTTCTATGTGTATTGTCGGCAATGCAATAGCCGCGGGTAGTTTTAAATGAGTTTTTTCCTTCAAAATGTCATTTTGCTGTCAGACTGTTCTAAACACAGGAAACATGCGCCCCTTTACAGGCATACTATAGACACCCCCCAGGTACGAAATTTAAAGGGATATTACACTTTTATTGTTTGACTTTAAGCATTATTAAAATCACTGCTCCTGAAAAAATAGCCGTTTTTAAAACTTTTTTTTGCATTGATCCATGTTCCCTGGGGCAGGACCTGGGTCCCCAAACACTTTTTATGACAATAACTTGCATATTAGCCTTTAAAATTAGCACTTTTGATTTCTCCCATAGACTTTTAAAGGGTGTTCTGCGGCATTCGAATTTGCCGCGAACACCCCAAATTGTTCGCTGTTCGGCGAACTTGCGAACAGCCAATGTTCGAGTCGAACATGAGTTCGACTCGAACTTGAAGCTCATCCCTACTCACCGGAAAGATTCACCCCTGCAGGGGTATCAAGCCTGTAAACTGTGTCCAGCAGTAATGGTCCGTGGTGACAATCCTCCGTTCTCCTCTCCTTATCTGATATCCCGATCACCTCCAATCACTCCCCGATATCAACATCCATCTTGTGAGGATGCCAAGAGGTTTAGGAGGTCAGTTTTTAGCAAATCCCACTGTCCATTCACAAAGCTTGTAAACAATTCTGAAGTATTCCAGCAGTCATCGTGTATACGTCCATACCATCTCCAGGTGATCTCATTTGTAATGCTTTAACGCTTTGTGTAGAAAATGAGACACTCCATCCCCGGGGCCACGTCGGATCAGATGCAGCGTTGGACATATGTGTTCTGTCCGGAGGGGGGAGCCCAGCCCGATCCCCCATCATGTGACTGTGTGTGGCCCCGAGGGTGGAGAGCACTGACCGATATTCTCAATTAGTGATACAAGAATATACCAGGCAAGTGTCTCATTTTCTACACAAAGCGTTAAAGCATTACAAATGAGATCACCTGGAGATGGTATGGACGTATACACGGTGACTGCTGGAATACTTCAGGATTGTTTACAAGCTTTGTGAATGGACAGTGGGATTTGCTAAAAACTGACCTCCTAAACCTCTTGGCATCCTCACAAGATGGATGTTGATATCGGGGACTGATTGGAGGTGATCGGGATATCAGATAAGGAGAGGAGAACGGAGGATTGTCACCAGGGACCATTACTGCTGGACACAGTTTACAGGCTTGATACCCCTGCAGGTGTGAATCTTTCCGGTGAGTGAGGGCACAAGTGGGGGTCCTTTGGAAGGCTGGGAGCACTCACCACACCAGGAATATTGTCATGTGAATGAAGAGACACATTACTGCACTTTAAGGAGAACTTTTTATGGATTTTCTTTTTTGGGGACACTTGTTTTATGAACTGATCACCCACTTCTTATGGTTTAAGCACCATTGTGTGTACATATGAGCAAAGGAGTTTTACTAATATGTTTTAGCACTATTGTGTGTACTTATCAGCAAAGGATTTTACCAATAAGTGTTTTTCAATTAATTTTTATAATATTTTTTTCATATTTATATATTCACCTTTTTGGAATGATTTAAATTTTTATCACTCTATTTTTTCAGTGTTTGCATTCTATGTGGTACTACAGATTGTGGTTAGGTTATTTACACATGCACTTAAATTTTGTTTACACGTTCGGAACTTTACCATTTTTATATACACATAATTTTTTATTTTATTTTTTATTTCACACTCATATTTTTGTGTACATCATAGTGGACCCAGTCGAACAGTGCCAATCACCCCAATTTAGTACTCTAATATTTACCCTTAAAACATAAATGCACATCTGCAATATAAAATCATTAAATAAATAAATAGATAAGTGAACTCCAAAAAAACTCTGAAGACTTAAATAACAAAAACCCCACAATGGCTGCAGTGTTATGTCACCATAAAATGTGCTCAGTCCAACATTAATGGTGCTTAAAAGTCCAGTGCAATAAAGTGCTCAGTGCATGTACGTATTATTCACAAATGCAAAATTCATGACGTGTGAAAAAGTTCATCCAATAAAATGGTGATGTTTTCATGTGTGCATGCTCCAAAAGACGGAACTTCCAGTGATGTCATATCAGCTCTTTGAATGGCACTCTTCCTGATACAGGAAATCTATATACAGTATTTCACAAAAGTGAGTACACCCCTCACATTTTTGTAAATATTTTATTATATCTTTTCATGTGACAACACTGAAGAAATAACACTTTGCTACAATGTAAAGTAGTGAGTGTACAGCATGTATAACAGTGTAACTTTGCTTTCCCCTCAAAATAACTCAACATACAGCCATTAATGTCTAAACCACTGGCAACAAAAGTGAGTACACCCCTAGGCGAAAATGTCCAAATTGGACCCAATTAGCCATTTTCCCTCTCCGGTGTCATGTGACTCAGTGTTACAAGGTCTCAGGTGTGAATGGGGAGCGAGTGTACAGCATGTATAACAGTGTAAATTTGCTTCCCCCTCAAAATAACTCAACATACAGCCATTAATGTCTAAACCGCTGGCAACAAAAGTGAGTACACCCCTAGGCGGAAATGTCCAAATTGGACCCAATTAGCCATTTTCCCTCTCCGGTGTCATGTGACTCATTAGTGTTACAAGGTCTCAGGTGTGAATGTGGAGCAGGTGTGTTAAATTTGGTGTTATTGCTCTCACTCTCTCATAGTGGTCACTGGAAGTTCAACATGGCATCTCATGGCAAAGAACTCTCTGAGGATCTGAAAAAAATAATTGTTGCTCTACACAAAGATGGACTGGGTTATAAGAAGATTGTTAAGACCCTGAAACTGAGCTGCAGCATGGTGGCCAAGACCATACAGCAATTTAACAGGACAGGTTCTACTCAGAACAGGCCTCGCCATGGTCGACCAAAGAAGTTGAGTGCACCTGCTTAGCATCATATCCACAGGTTGTCTTTGGGAAATAGACGTATGAGTGCTGCCAGCATTGCTGCAGAGGTTGAAGGGGTGGGGGGTCAGCGTGTCAGTGCTCAGACCATATTCCGCACACTCCATCAAATTGGTATGCATAGCCGTCATCCCAGAAGGAAGCCTCTTCTAAAGACGATGCACAAGAAAGCATGCAAACATTTTGCTGAAGACTGGATTACTGGAACCAGGTCCTGTGGTCTGATGAGACCAAGATAAACTTATTTGGTTCAGATAGTGTCAAACATGTGTGGCAGCAACCAGGTGAGGAGTACAAAGACAAGTGTGTCTTGCCTACAGTCAAGCATGGCGGTGGGAGTGTCATGGTCTGGGGCTGCATGAGTGCTGCCAGCACTCGGAAGCTACAGTTCATTGATGGAACCATGAATGCCAACATGTACTGTCACAATCCCTTCCCTTTGGAGACTGGGCTGCAGGGCAGTATTCCAACATGATAACCACCCCAAACATACCTCCAAG
Source organism: Aquarana catesbeiana (assembly GCF_042186555.1). Taxonomy (NCBI): domain Eukaryota; kingdom Metazoa; phylum Chordata; class Amphibia; order Anura; family Ranidae; genus Aquarana; species Aquarana catesbeiana. The sequence goes on from NC_133324.1 coordinate 807,785,826, forward strand.
AGGACCACTGCCTTGATAAAGAAGCTGAGGGTAAAGGTGATGGACTGGCCAAGCATGTCTCCAGACCTAAACTCTATTGAGCATCTGCGGAGCACCCTCAAACAGAAGGTGGAGGAGCACAAGGTTTCTAACATCCACCAGCTCAGTGATGTCATCATGGAGGAGTGGAAAAGGACTCCAGTGGCAACCTGTGAAGCTCTGGTGAACTCCATGCCCAAGAGGGTTAAGGCAGTGCAGTGGCAACCCGTGAAGCTCTGGTGAACTCCATGCCCAAGAGGGTTAAGGCAGTGCTGGAAAATAATGGTGGCCACACAAAATATTGACACTTTGGGCCCAATTTGGACATTTTCACTTAGGGGTGTACTCACTTTTGTTGCCAGCGGTTTAGACATTAATAGCTGTGTGTTGAGTTATTTTGAGGGGACAGCAAATTTACACTGTTATACAAGCTGTACACTCAGTACTTTACATTGAAAAAAATTGTGAGGGGTGTACTCACTTTTGTGAGATACTGTATATTTATGTAAGTATATTGGCTTTCATTCGTTTTATTCAATAAGCGTTTATTTCACTCTGGCAGGCTCTTCCTTCTCTTCTTGGCATTGATCGCTTCATCTCATATGCAGTAAATGGGAAACAATGTTGAAGGCGGTCGCTGGGTGTAATTAAAGTGTCATTAAACCCATACTATGAAAAAACTCTCATTACATACTATAGAGTGTTCATACTCACAAATCCACTTAAACATTCATTTTGTGTAAAGTGAAATATACCCGGTTGATCCTGCCATCAGCTGTCCCTTACATCGTCTCTGTGTCCCCACTGCAGGCTGGGATTGTATAGACCAGCTGGTGTCCTCTACAGAGCATGCTCAATTTCAGTTCCCTTTTAAGCTCTTCATTTCCTCATTTTTCTTTGCTGTGCAGCCCACATAAGTATAGAATCCAACATCTGGATGTATGCACAGTGGTAATTGACACTCCCCTCCCTCCTCCTTCATGTCCTCTTATTGCTAAACACTAAGGGGGCAGGATATAGTATACTGATACAGTATTAAATATACATAATGTAATTATTAATATCTGTAAAGTAAAAAAAAAAAAAAAAAAAAAAACCTTGGATACAGATGCCATCGGAACAAAATGAAAGCTAGTGTCAACCATCTCTGACTCCACCTACACCATATTACTGCACAAAAATACACATTTAATGTTCAATAAAGATTTATAGGGAGATGTAAAACAGTTATTTGATATGTATAATATAACTTGAATTGCTCTTCTGAAACTGTTTTATTTTTTTTAGTCATGTGACTAGTACAGCATCAATCAAGTCTATACAGACACAGACTCACACTGTAGAGAGTATATGTCAGCAGAGTAATAGAAGCCCTTCCCAAAGATCTTTCCCTGCAGATGCCAAAAAACAGGGCAAGATCAAGTGACCACACAACAGCACTGCTGAAATAAGGTACTTATAGGATTGTTAAAAAATACAGTGGCATGATATATATGATTTATGTGAATTAAATATGGCAAATAACACTTCTCTGTTTTAAAGTTTGGTTTCACTCACTTGATAAAACAAGGAGTCAGTAGTGTCTGCTCTCCCTTCTCTCCTTGGCATTGATCACTTCATCTCAGATGCAGTACACGTGAAACAACGCTGAAGTAGGTCCCTGGGTATAAATGAAATAGTGATCAGCGCATCTTCCTAAAATTAGATAACATACAGTGAAATAATTAGTGTGCAAAATGCATCAAAAACTGCACAAAGAGTATAATAATAATGATAGGTCAATTGCTGTGAAATAAAGTCCTTTTTTGAAACTATGTGCCAAAATTCCTGTGATCTAAAAATCTTGTTATAGACAATTCTTGTAATGAATGATTCTTCTATATGTGATTTTCATGTGAACTTAATGCTCCCAGAGCTCTTACCTCAATGAGAAATGTAAACCGCCTTAACGATCTCCTTGAGACAGATCAAATCTCCACCTCTCGATCCCACAAGGGTACTGTGGTTTCTGGTAATGCTGGACATGGCTACATGTTTTCCACCAGTATCTACGACTTTCCAGGCTCCCAATTATATGATGGTTCCTCTGATCACTGCAGGAAGTTCACTCATTTCATGCAATTCTGCAGCTTCTGTTCAGCCTTCTCCCCACATCAGTGTTCATATGGTGTCTTTTCATACCGCGGCGTCCCTCAGTGTAATTAATGCTTGGTTTGACTCAATTAATAAAACAAGGAGTCAATAGTGTCTTGTGATTGTGGGAAAAGTTGCCGGCGATAGGCCCCAGGAACAAATGCCCAGACCCAGTACCAATGCTTCCACATCACGCCTGAGTACCAGCACAAGCAATTCAAATCCCCCATATACTGGAGTGTCACGTCCCCCAAGAGCCAGTGCCTCTACATACATGCCAGGTGGTCTTGCCAACCCAACTGCCATCCGACTCGGGATTATCAATTATTCCCCCTTTCACAGCACAGCCAGGTGCACATGCCAACACCCAAAATTTCTCAGAGATTGATTGCTTTCATCTGTTTTTGCCCGACACTTTGCTGCAATTCATTGTGGACCAGACAAATTTATATGCCCAGCAGTATATTGCCAACCCCCAATCATCATATGCCCGTCCATTTGAGTGGAGAGATCTGAATTTGGAGGAGTTCAAATTGTTTATGGGCCTCACCCTAAGCATGGGGCTTACAAAAAAAAATGAAGGACATGCCTATTGGTCCATCAACCCCATCCACAACATGCCAATGGCCAGGTCCCGATACGAATGATAATGCGCTTTCTTCATTTTAGTGACAACACCCAGTGCCCTCCCCGCAATCATACAAATTACGACAAATTATATAAACTTCGCCCACTGATAAATTTCTTTTCCCAACAATTTGCAGAAATGTCCCCGATCAGAATATATGTGCCGATGAGTCCCTGGTACCCTTTTCAGGCTGGCTAGGAATAAAGCAATATATTCCTAGCAAAAGGGCCAGATACGGAGTAAAATTATACAAGCTCTGTGAGAGAGCCACGGGATATCTGTATGCGTTACGCATATATGAAGGAAAGGATTCTCAGCTCCAGCCCCTGAGTGCCTGGCCTACATGGGCACAAGTGGAAAGATTGTATGGGACCTGGCATACTCACTTCTGAACAAAGGATATCACATATACCTTGACAACTTCAACACCAGCCTGCCCCTTTTCAAACACTTATACATCGCAAAAACCCTGGCCTGTGGAACCTACAGGAAAAATAGGAAGGGTTTCCCACAATCTCTAGCAAACAAAAAGCTGCAAAGGGGGGAAAGAGCAGCACCGAGATGCAACAAAGTGCTGGCCTTGAGGTGGAAGGATAAAAGGGACGTGCACATGATGTCCACCATCCATGATGACACTACAATTGAGGTTCAAAGAAGACGAGGTCCCATTGAAAAGCCAGTATGTGTCCAAGATTATAATCTCTACATGGGGGGGTGGATTTCAATGATCAAATGATCAGCCCTATTTGTCTATAAGGAGGTCCCGATTCTGGTACAAGAAGGTAGCAATTTATCTCATCCAATTGGCCATTTATAATTCCTACGTAGTCTACACCAAATCCACTGAAAGCCCCGCACCCTTCCTACAATTCATAGAAGAAGTTATCACGTCCCTCATCTATCACCAAAGACCCCCCCAGAAGATCTTCGCTCTGAGACTGTTTGTCGACTTCATGAACGCCACTTCCCCTTCAACATTCCACCATCTGAAGCAGGCCAAAGACAGCAAAAAAAATGTTGCGTGTGTACCAAAAGAGGATTGCGAAAAGATACCAGCTACCATTGTCCCCAGTGTCCCTCCCAACCTAGCCTTTGCATTTGTGAATGCTTCCAACTTTATCATACATCCCTAAAATATTAGCCCATATTTTTAACCATTTCCCCATTTTCATCATCTGTACTGACCATTTTCCATGCTTCCCCAAATAACCATGACACTGCCTTCCACGTGAACTGACCCTGGTCTGTTTTTTGACTATGCCTCTGCCTACCGTTTGGACTGCTTCCATGTGACTTGACCCTGGCCTATTTTGTGACTATGCCTCTGCCTACCGTTTGGACTGCTTGCATGTGAACTGACACTGGCCTGTTTTATGGACTATGCTTTTGCTTACCGCTTGGACTGATCTGTTGCCCTGCTACTGTAGTACACAGGGGTCTCACATATGTGAGGGGCTCCAGAATTGTTTTTCTGGATGAAGATAACAATTTTTTTGTTTTCTCAAGGTTTCGGAATTTCCAGATTAGGGTCTGGAGTCTGGAGGATTCATAGAGATTTGGGTGGGTCGAAGCCTCTACCCCTGTGCCCCTGTGCACAGGTCTTACCTGATTGTGGCCCTCAGCCTGCTGCTGAGTTACTGCCATCATTCCTCTGCCTGCCGCATGAATGGACCACACCGCTACCTGGACTATGCAAATAATTAGCTGTAGCAAGAGGCAGTATGTTTATGAAGGGCTAGAGAGTGGTACAATGAGTGTCTGCAGGTAACAGTGTACCAGGACCAATAGTATGACTGTGCTGGCTGTCTCTGCCTGGACAATTTCTATGGACTGTGCTGTGCTAACAATATCCTTGTGCTGACTATTAGACAATATTTCTGCCTGCTGCCTGGATAATTACTATTGCTGTCACTAAGCACATCACTGCCTGCTGCCTGGACCAGTGCTCTCCTCTGTGGATACTGCTAAAAGCACAGGTAATGCTTTTTTTTTACCCTTTCCGCAATAGAATTTATTTTGGATTGTAATTTTTGGTATGTACATTCTATGTGTTAGAAATATGAAGGGCCTTCAAAAATGATAGGTTGCCAGGAAATGATATATGTCATTTATGCTCCTAGAACGCATGAAGATGCTACTTCAATTTTGGGCCTTTATATGTGGAAAGGCTGTGTAAAAGTCTCACACATGTGGTATCGCCATACTCAGTAGGAGTAGCAGAATGTATTTTGGGGTGTCATTTTTGCTATGTACATGCCATGTGTTGGAAATATCTGATAAATGGATAACTTTGTGGAAAAAAATGCGTTTTCATTTTTTTTCAACATTTTCCAAAAACTTCTGCAAAAAAATGATTATCATTATGCCTCATAGATTATACATTGGGATGTTATCTTTCCAAAATGGGGTCATTTTGGGGGCAATTCTATTGTCCTGGTGCTCCATGGCCTTCAAAAGTGTAATAGGTGGTTGAGAAATGAGATGTGTCATTTATGTTCGTAGAACGCCTGAAGATGCTACTTCAATGTTGGGCCTTTGTATGTGGCCAGGCTGTGTAAAAGTCTCACACATGTGGTATCGCCATACTCGGGAAGAGTAGCAGAATGTATTTTGGGGTGTAATTTGTTGTATGCATATGCTCTGTGAGAGAAATAACCTGTTAATATGACAATTTTGTTAAAAAAAATCTTAATTTTGCAAAGAATTGTGGGAAAAAATTACAACTTAAAAAAACTCACCATGCTACTTACTTAACCACTTCAACCCCGGAAAGGATTTACCCCCTTCCTGACCAGAGCACTTTTTACAATTTGGCACTGCGTTGCTTTAACTGCTAATTGCGCGGTCATGCAATGCTGTACCCAAACAAAATTTTCGTCCTTTTCTTCCCACAAATAGAGCTTTCTTTTGATGGTATTTGATCACCTCTGCCATTTTTATTTTTTGCGCTATAAACGGAAAAAGACTGAAAATTTTGAAAAAAAATTATATTTTCTACTTTTTGTTATAAAAAAAATCCAATAAACTCAATTTTAGTCATACATTTAGGCCAAAATGTATTCGGCCACATGTCTTTGGTAAAAAAAATGTAAATAAGTGTATATTTATTGGTTTGCACAAAAGTTATAGCGCCTACAAACTAGGGTACATTTTCTGGAATTTAGACAGCCTTTAATTTATGACTGCCTATGTCATTTCTTGAGGTGCTAAAATGGCAGGGCAGTACAAACCCCCCCCCACAAATGACCCCATTTTGGAAAGTAGACACCCCAAGGAAATTGCTGAGAGGCATGTTGAGCCCATTGAATATACATTTTTTTTTGTCCCAAGTGATTGAATAATGACAAAAAAAAGAAAATTACAAACAGTTGTCACTAAATGATATATTGCTCACACAGGCCATGGGCATATGTGAAATTGCACCCCAAAATACATTTAGCTGCTCCTGAGTATGGGGGATACCACATGTGTGGGACTTTTTGGGAGCCTAGCCGCGTACGGGCTCCGAAAACCAATCACCGCCTTCAGGATTTCTAAGGGCGTAAATTTTTGATTTTACTCTTCACTGCCTATCACAGTTTTGGAGGCCATGGAATGCCCAGGTGGCACAAACCCCCCCAAATGACCCCATTTTGGAAAGTAGACTAGCAGGTATCTGGGCTGATCCCACTAACACTGAGTTTTTGGGAACCCTAAACTGCTGGGGACGCTAGTATAGATCTGATTGGATCAGATAATGATCCGTTCAGATACTATACCACTAAGGGAGGTGTACGGTGCATGCGTGAGTGTTAGCGCTACTGGCAGTAACCTGACGCTGCCTGGGGCTGGTGCTTGCCAGTTCACCAAAACGCTACCAAAAAAACTGTTAGTGGTCGCAGGGATCAGGCCTGACTCTGCGAACGCTGCAGTTATGTGTTTAGTGTTTTCTAAGTGACAGTGATCGATCGATACTGCACTTGGGTAGGCTGGGCTGCGCCGGGCGGAGGGGCAAAACGCAGGTGCTAGCAGGTATCTGGACTGATCCCGCTAACACTGCGTTTTTGGGAACCCTAAACTGTTGGGGATGCTAGTATAGATCTGATCGGATCAGATACCACACTAACTGTCACAAACTGACACCAATGCAGTAATCAGAAAAAAAAACAGCTTGGTCTCAGTGTGACAGGGGGTGATTGGGGGGATCAGGGGATGATCGGGGGGTGATGGGGGGTGTAATGTATGCCTGGCGTGTTCTACTGTATGTGTGTGTGTTTTACACTCACATCGATGTCTTCTCTCCTCGGGGCAGGAACGGAAAATACCGAGCTGAGGAGCGATGACATCACTTCCTCTGCCTCTGTTTACTATACAGAGGCAGAGGAAGATTCTCATTGGCTGGGAGCGATCGCGAGGGGGGGCCACGAATGGATGGCCTCCCCCTCACATCTGATCGCTCCCGGACAGAAGCCGACTGCCTCGGGCACCGGGGGGAGTCCGATTTGACCCTCCGCCCGCAGGAGGCAGATCACGTACAAGTACATGATTCCGCCTGCCCGTGCCATTCTGCCAACGTATATCGTCGTGAGGCGGTCGGCAACTGGTTAATACCTTGGAATGTCTACTTTCTAAAAAGGGGTCATTTGGAGGGTATTTGTACTTTCTTGACTTGTTAGTGTTTCAGTACATCAGGTGTGATCAGATGTGATCAATTTTCAGTGATTGGCACCATAGTTTGTAGACTTCATAACTTTCACAAAGAACAAATAATTTACACTTATTTGGGTTATTTTTATCAAAGATATGGTTATTAAATACCACCAAAAGAAAGCTCTATTTGTATGAAAAAAAAGGATGCAAGTTTCATATGGGTACAGTGTTGCATGACTGAGCAATTGTCATTCAAAATATGAGAGCGCTGAAAGCTGAAAATTGGTCTGGGCAGGAAGGGGGTGTAAGTGCACTGTATTGAGGTGGTTAAAGCACTATTAATTCTAGACTGTGATTCATATTGTTTTGATTACACATTGAATGTATACAGCGTTCCCAAACCACCCCAATGATGCTGCTTGCAGGACTTTTCCTATTGTCCCACAAGTGCACCGCCGTGGTGTGAAAAGACACACTGAAATGAATGGGAGGCGGTTTTCAGGCGCTATTTAGAGGCTATTTCTAGTGCTAAAATGCCTCAAAATTGCCTCAGTGTGAAAGGGGTCTTAAAGTGGTTTTAACCATTAGCTGACCAGCCACCACAATTATACTGCGGCAGGGCAAATCTCAGTAGCTGTACGTCGCTCCTTTAAGACATCAAAGCAGGCGCGCACACCCGGCCGCCATGTGTCCCCAGAGCTGATGCGTGTGCCCGGTGGGCACGTTGACCGCCGGGCACCCGCGATCACTCGTGACAGAGCGAGAACCAGGATCTGTATGTGTAAATACACAAATCTCGGTTCTCTCAGGGGAGATGAGACAGATTGTGTATTCATGAGAATACATATCGGCCTAAACTGAGAAAAAATGTTTGGATATTTATTGTGATTTTTGCAAAATTGTTGCTTTTTTTTGTTTATAGCGTGACAAATAAAAACTGCAGAGGTGATCAAAAAGCACCAAAAGAAAGCTCCATTTGTGGGGAAAAAAAGACATAAATTTTGTTTGGGTACAACGTCACACGACCATGCAATAGTCAGTTTAATCGTCAGAGTGCCGTATCGCAAAAACTGGCCTTGTCAGGAAGGGGGCAAATCCTTCCGGGGCTAAAGTGGTTCAACCTAAAGCAAATATTTATTATATTGCAGCTTAACAATTATTTGATGTGATGTCTGTATTAGTTTTCTTTTCTAGGCTTTCCTTCTTTTATTCTCAGAAAAAATTGCCATCAATCCAGTCAACAAGTCTGTTGTTTTTCAAAAGGAAAGGTTCTCTAGCAGAATGTATCAGTTTACATGGATGAGACAAACCATTTACAACAGGGGTGATTAAAAAAATCACACATAATCATAATTTGAATTAATTCATGTAAAACTTTATCCTAAAAGGAAAAAAAAAATGTTGCTGTAACTGAATATAAAGTGTGAGCTGGAGTCTGGCTTTAATAGGTCAACACCCCCCCCCCCCCAGACTGAAAATGCTGCTGTCTGTTCTGCCTCTTGTGCTAACATCTCCAGAATTGTGTCTCAGTAATACAGGTGGTGTGTTATTGGCCAGATCACAAATCAAAACTGGGAGAAAAAAAGCCAAAGAAAACTGATGCAGCCACCACATCTAATGATTGGTAAGTTGCAATATAATACATTTTTGGTTTTGAGTTTAATACTGCTATAAAGGAAGTAACTTTGCACCAAGTTCACTATGAAAACAAGATATGTATTTATATATATTATCATATCCTCCCCTTAACCACCTCAATACAGTACACTTACACCCCCTTATACCCCCTTCCTGCCCAGAACAATTTTCAGCTTTCAGCGCTCTCACAGTTTGAATGACAATTACTCAGTCATGCAACACTGTACCCATATGAAACTTGCATCCTTTTTTTCATACAAATAGAGCTTTCTTTTGGCGGTATTTAATCACTAGTGGATTTTTTATTTTTTGTCCTATAAATAAAAAAGACCGTAAACTTTGTGAAAAAAAGTACCTTTTTCTTTGTTTCTGTCATAAAATTTTGCTAATTTAGTAATTTTTCTTCATAAATTTTGGCCAAAATTTATACTGCTACATATCTTTGGTAAAAAAAATAACCCAAATTAGTGTATATTTTTTGGTCTTTGTGAAAGTTATAGAGTCTACAAACTATGGTGCCAATCACTGAAAATTGATCACATCTGATCAGGGCTTCAGTACATCAGGTGAATCTCATTTCTTGAGACACTAACAAGTCAGGAAAGAACAAATACCCGCCAAATGACCCCTTTTTAGAAAGTAGACATTCCAAGGTATTAAGTAAGTAACCTGGTGAGTTTTTTTAAGTTGTAATTTTTTCCCACAATTCTTTGCAAAATGAAGATTTTTTTTTTTTTTTTTACAAAATTGTCAAATTATCAGGTTATTTCTCACACACTGCATATGCATACAACAAATTACACCCCAAAATACATTCTGCTACTCCTCCTGAGTATGGCGATACCACACGTGTGAGACTTTTACACAACCTGGCCACATACAAAGGCCCAACATTGAAGTAGCACCTTCAGGCGTTCTACGAGCATAAATGACACATCTCATTTCTCAACCACCTATTAAACTTTTGAAGGCCCTGGAGCACCAAAACAATTGAATTGCCCAAAAAATGACCCCATTTTGGAAAGTAAACACCTGGTGAGTTTTTTTAACCACTTCAGCCCCGGACCATTTGGCTGGCCAAAGACCAGAGGACTTTTTACAATTTGGCACTGCGCTGCTTTAACTTGCAATTGCGCGGTCATACAATGTTGTACCCAAACAAACTTTGCGTCCTTTTCTTTCCACAAATAGAGCTTTCTTTTGATGGTATTTGATTGCCTCTACGATTTTTATTTTTTGCAATATAAATGGAAAAAGACCGAAAATTTTGAAAAAAAATGATATTTTCTACTTTTTGTTATAAGAAAAATCCAATAAACTCAATTTTAGTCATACATTTAGGCCAAAATGTATTCAGCCTCATGTCGTTGGTAAAAAAAAGTCAATAAGCATATATTTATTGGTTTGCGCAAAAGTTATAGCGTCTACAAACTAGGGTACATTTTCTGGAATTTACACAGCTTTTAGTTTATGACTGCCTATCTCATTTCTTGAGGTGCTAAAATGGCAGGGCAGTACAAACCCCCCCAAATGACCCCATTTTGGAAAGTAAACACCCTAAGGAAATTGCTAAGAGGCATGTTGAGCCCATTGAATATTTTATTTTTTAGTCCCAAATGTTTGAATCATGCAAAAAAAAAAAAAATTTAAGTTGTCACTAAATTATATATTGCTCACATATGCCATGGTTATATGTAGAAAATACATTTTGCTGGTTCTCCTGAGTACAGTTTTGAAGGCCATAAAATGCCAAGATGGCACAAACCCCCCCCCCCCATGACCCCATTTTAGAAAGTAGACACCCCAAGCTATTTGCTGAGATGCATGTTGAGTCCATGGAATATTTTATATTTTGCCACAGGTTGCGGGAAAATGACTAAGTTTTTTTTGCACAAAGTTGTCACTAAATGATATATTGCTCACACATGCCATGGGAATATGTGGAGTTGTACCCCAAAATAAATTCTGCTGCTTCTCCTGAGTACGGGGATACCACATGTGTGGGATTTTTTGGGAACCTAGCTGCGTACGGGGCCCCGAAAACCAAGCACCGCCTTCAGGATTTCTAAGGGCGTAAATTTTTGATTTCACTCCTCTCTACCTATCACAGTTTCGAAGGCCATAAAATGCCAAGATAGCACAAACCCCCCCCAAATGACCCCATTTTGGAAAGTAGACACCCCAAGCTATTAGCTGAGAGGCATGGTGAGTATTTTGCAGCTCTCATTTGTTTTTGAAAATGAAGAAAAAAAAATGTATTTTTTTTTTCTTTTCTCAAATTTCAAAACTTTGTGACAAAAAGCGAAATCTGCAAAATACTCACCATACCTCTCAGCAAATAGCTTGGGGTGCCAACTTTCCAAATTGGGGTGGGGGGTTGTGCCATCTGGGCATTCCATGGCCTCCGAAACTGATAGGCAGTGAGGAGTGAAATCAAAAATGTACACCCTTAGAAAGCCTGAAGGCGGTGATTGGTTTTCAGGGTCCCGTACGCAGCTAGGCTCCCAAAAAGTCTCACATATCTCATGTAGATTTGAGCAATATATCATTTAGTGACAACTTTGTGCAAAAAAAAAATTGTCTTTTTTCCGCAACTTGTGTCAAAATATAAAATATTCCATGGACTCGACATGCCTCTCAGAAAATAGCTTGGGGTGTCTACTTTCCAAAATGGGGTCATTTGGGGGGGTTTAAACTGTCCTGGCATTTTATGCACAACATTTAGAATTTTATGTCACACATCACTCACTCTTCTAACCACTTGAAGACAAAGCCCTTTCTGACACTTTTTGTTTACATGAAAATTTTTTTTTTTTGCAAGAAAATTACTTTGAACCCCCAAACATTATATATATTTTTTAAAGCAAAGGACCTACAGATTAAAATGGTGGGTGTTTCTTTTTTTTTATCACACAGTATTTGCGCAGCGATTTTTCAAACGCATTTTTTTGGAAAAAACACACTTTTTTTATTTTAATGCACTAAAACACACTATATTGCCCAAATGTTTGATGTAATAAAAAAGATGATCTTAGGCCGAGTACATGGATACCAAACATGACATGCTTTAAAATTGTGCACAAACGTGCAGCGGCGACAAACTACATACATTTTTAAAAGCCTTTAAACGTCTTTACAGGTTACCATTTAAGATTTACAGAGGAGGTCTACTGCTAAATTTACTGCCTTCGTTCTGACCTTTGCGGTGATACCTCACATGCATGGTGCAATTGCTGTTTACATATGAAGCCAAACCGACGCTTGCGTTCGCCCTTGCGCGAGAGCAGGGGGGGCAGGGGTGTTTTGGGTTTTTTTTATTTATTTTGCTTTTTTATTTTATTTTTAAACTTTTCCTTTCATTTATATTTTTTTTATCATTTTTATTGTTATCTCAGGGAATGTAAATATCCCCTATGATAGCAATAGGTAGTGACAGGTACTCTTTTTTGAAAAAATTGGGGTCTATTAGACCCTAGATCTCTCCTCTGCCCTCAAAGCATCTGACCACACCAAGATCGGTGTGATAAAATGCTTTCCCAATTTCCCAATGGCGCTGTTTATATCCGGAGAGATCTAAGCCATGAAATGCTCGTAGCTTCCGGTTTCTTAGGCCATAGAGATGATTGGAGCCATTCTAGTCTCTGATCAGCTCTATGTTCAGCTTGCGGAACCACTGGCTGCATTCTCAGGTTCCCTGTTGGGACAGGAGAGCCAGAGAAAACCATGGAAGACGGTGGGGGGTGACATTCCCTCCCACTGCTTGTAAAAGCAGTCTAGAGGCTAATTAGCCACTAGGATTGCTTTTACATGAAAGCCGACTGGTGGCTGAAAAGAATGATACCAAGATGATACCTAAACCTGCAGGCATCATTTTGGTATAACCACCATACCAGTACGTTGCTGGTCCTTGTTGGGCATACATTGTAATCTTTTTTTTCATGTAGCCTGTGGGCTGAAGGAAAAAAAGAGATTGATCGGTGGGTATGCCCACCATTAGAATACCTCCCTTCATCCACCCACTTCTAATGATGGGCATACATGCACCGTTTATATATGCCGAAGCATGGGGGCATCCACCCCAAAAGGTAGGAGCAAATCGCTCCTCCGCCCCTGCTGCCCCCATGCGTCGGCATATATGCTCTTTTTTTTTAACTGTGGTGGTGAAATCACCTACTATAGTGCTGGAGTCACGGCTTTATGTAGCGTGGGAGCAAACGCTGTTGCGGTCAAGATAAATAAATCCGCCCTGCAGCTGAATGGCGTACCTGCTAAGCAAATGATGGTTAACAATAAAACAAAGTAACATTACAGTATAACAGTAAGACTTACCAAACCTGCAAAGCAAATACAAAAAAAAAAAACACAGTAAAAACTAAAACATTTTTTAACACAACCTGTGCCTTATATGTATATTTGCCGAAGCATGGGGGCATCCACCCGCAAAAGTTAGGAGCAAATTGCTCCTCTGCCCTCTGCTGCCCCCATGCTTCGGCATATATGCTGAAGTATGTAACTGTGATGGTGAAATCACCTCCGCCAGCGCTGGAGTCAAGGCTTTATGTATCGTGGGAGCAAACGCTGTTGCTGTCAAGAAAAACAAATCCTCGCTGCAGCTGAATGGCGTACCTGAAAACAAAAAAACAGTTAACAAGAAAACACAGTAAAAAGTAAAGTATAAAAAAATTACATACCTAAAAAGCAAACAGGATAAAACATGATAACAATAAAACATTGCAGAATAGAATACAGTAAAAAAGAGCAGAAGAATAGAGAGAATAGTGAGAGAGAGAACAATAAAGCGACAACTATTTTTGTTTTTTTTAATTTATACTTTTTTGTTTTTTTAATTTTTGGTGAGGTGGAGCACCATCTGGAAACAGAAGGGCTCTGATGATTAGAACCTGGGCACATGATACGGGAGTTGTTGGAGACTTCAGTCATAAACTGGAGACACATTACATGAAACTTTTAGAGATGACTGCCATTTCAGTCCCTTTATAAATCAGTGCTTTCACATTTAACCTCCCTACAGCCCCTTGTAACACTACTTGTACCACATCTGATATTTCTATATAAAAATCATGGGGGGGAAACAAAAAATAGTAAGATATTGCAAAAGAAAAAAACCCAAACCATTTAACTACTGAAAGACATTTAAAAATATTTTCTTTCATTGGCCTGAGTAAGCACCAATGTAGATAAAATGCAGATGATAGTGTATAAGGCCCCTGAAAGCAGCAAAATAAATATCAAATGGCGACATGTTGAACACCAGAGTGTTACCGAAAAAAAAGTGCTTAACCAAATATTGGTAATGGATTCCTAAAAGGGGCACTAGCTGTAGATATAGCATTTATGTTAAGAACTTACAATGTACAGCATACAAAACAGAGTCTGCCCCACTTTATCTGCTTATCACATGGTGCAGACTGGGCTAATCACAAAAAAACTAAACAAACTGAATCAATTGATTTTATTCGGTATAATGCTTGCGTATAGCATTGAAATTCATTGCTATAAGCAAATATAATGTGTAAAAAAACAAAAACAAACACTGATCACTTACCCCAGAGTAATACAATGTTACTATGGAAACATTATATTGCTCTAGTCAAAGTGTGTTAAAAATGAAATATTAAAAAAAGAAAAGATATATAATAGAAAATGCAAAAAATTTAATTTTTTTCTTCTTTTTCCGTACTGTCACCAGTCAGTGTCCCTGATCACCGCCACACCCATTATATAATGACGCTGAACTGCACTGGTGGCAGGATTTAAAGAAAAAAATTTAAAATCTTAATTTTCCAAAAAATTATGCCAAAAATTACTTCAATCTTCAAAAAACTAGCCATGCCGCTTAATAAATACATTGGACTGTCTACATTCCAAAAAGGCAGGGGTGCCCAACCTTTTGAAGAGTGAGGATCACTTAAGCGACTTGATAACCGGTTGCAGGCCACAATGAGCAGAACAGGCGGATGACAGGTCCGTGTCCACTTCGCATATGCAGAGTGGACATGGACACAGCCCACTCTACTCTATGGGCCCTCCGATCAGATACGCCCAGATGGGAGGGGACGGATTCCCTTCTGTTTCTTTTTTTTTTAGCGGATTGGATTGGAGGTAGGTGGGTGTAAACGGACACAAACCTGTTTATTTTTACTGCTCCATAGAGGTGAATGGAGGGTCTGATTGGGTTGGACCGATCTTGTGAAAGTGGCCTAAGACTGCTTTTACACTGATACGCTGTGGTTTACCCACACCGCGGGTACGGAGCAGTGCACCTGTGGCTTTCCTGTGTGTTAGCTGCACTTTGTCATAGACTTCTATTATATCCTGCGGGTGTAGTGCACTTTCTGAAAGTGCACCAAACCCGCAGGTAAGAAGAGAAGTCTATGGCGCAGTGCAGGTAACACGCAGGTGCACTGCACTACACCTGCGGATCAGTTTGAAAGCAGGCTGGTAATCACTACAGAACAGATATTCCCATATATACACTGTGATTTTAGTATTAAACTTACCTTTAATAACAGTCTTTCATTCAGATATCGCCAGCTGTTGCTAACCCAGTCAGAGTGCACTTGGTATCACTCCACCTGTGACAGGAGCCGGCGCTATACAGGAAGCATCATCTTATGCGGCTCTGCTCCACAGCCGCTTGCTTCCTTTACCGCCAGCTTCATTGACAACACTGTTGCTCTGTGATGGCAGGTCAGGAACCTGCGATCTGGGCTTGGCAACCAGCCATCCCAGAGCAGGAGGTTGCAGGCCACATCAGAGAGTTCAGCGGGCCACATATGGACCCCAAGCCACTGGTTGGGCATCCCTTCAAAAAGGGGTAATTTGGGGATCTATGTATTGCCCTGACATTTTCGGACCTCAAGAAATGAGATAGGCCGTCAGTACATCAGGACTGATCACTTTTTAAATATATACCATAGTTTGTGGCTGTATAACTTTCCTACAGACAAAATAATATACACTGATTTGGGTTATTTTCACCAAAGAAATGTAGCAGAATACATTTTGGCCTAAGAAAGAGGGGTTTTTTTTTCAAAATTTTCTGTCTTCATTCATTTACTTAGCCAAAAATAAAACACCCAGTGGTGATTAAACCAACAAAAGAAAGCTCTATCTGTGTGAACAAAATGATAAAAATTTAGTTTGTGTACAATGTTGCATGACCACGCAATTGTCATTCGAAATGCAACAGTGCTGAAAGCTGAAAATTGGCCAGGGTAGGCAGGGGGTAAAAGTGCCCATTATTGAAGTGGTTAAGAGAGACAAGTGGTTAAGAGACACAACATCTACATGAGGGACTGAGATGCTGGCTCAGAAATGACACATTTATGTCAATGTTGATCCTATGCAGTTCTTGGCTTTGTTCAAAAATGTCTGCCACAAATCAACCCCTTTTGCTGCATCTCTTTGTTGACATTAACTCAGTCTAGGTAGAGACACTTGCTTTACCTCAGAGACCACTCTTTAATATTAAAAGGTGCAACTTTATTGAAAAAAATATATTGTTGCTTTATAATGTTACATTATCAATATTTTTTTCATGCAAAGTTGTTATTAACCACCTCAATACTAGGCACTTTCACCCCCTTCCTTCCCAGACCAATTTTCAGCTTTCAGTGCTCTCTCACTTCAAATGACAATTACTCAGTCATGCTACACTGTACACAAATGAAATTTTTATCATTTTGTTCACATAAATAGAGCTTTCTTTTGGTGGTATTTATTCACCACTTCATTTTTTATTTTTTGTGATATAAGCGAAAAAAGAGCGAATATTTTGAAAAAAAAAAAATTCTACTTTCTCTTTTAAAAGAAACCAAAAAAAATTTTATTTTGTCGAAAATTTAGGCAAAAATGTATTCTACCACATGTCTTTGGTAAAAAAAATCCTGATAAGTGTATGATCATTGGTTTGTGTGAAAGTTATAGAGTCTACAAGCCATGCTACGCATTATTGAAAATGTATCAATCCTAATGCAGTGATGGCCTAATGCACTGATCACATTTCTTGAGGCCCTAAAATGTCAGGACAGTACAATAACCCCCCAAATGAACCCTTTTTGGAAAGAAGACAGTCTGAGGTATTTAGTAAGAGGCATAGTGATTTTTTGAAGTTGATATTTTTTCCCCACAATGCTTTGGAAAATTAAGAAATATATATATATTATTTTTTCTTCACTAAATTGTCATATTTACAAGTTATTTCTCACACATAATTGCAATTACACCCCAAATACATTCTGCTATTCGTCCTGAGTATGGCGATACCCCATGTGTGAGACTTTTCCACAGCCTGGCCACATACAGAGGCCCAACATCCATGTAGCACCATCAGGTGTTCTAAAGGCATAAATTACACATTTCATTTCCTGAGTACCTATCACATTTTTGAAGGCCCTGGAGCACCGGGACAATGGAATTACCCACAAAATGACCCCATTTTGGAAAGAAAACAACCCAATGTATATTCTATGAGGCATAATGAGTCTTTTGAACATGTCATTTCTTTCCACAAGTTTTTGGAAAATGTGGAAAGAAAATGAAAACCTATTTTTTTCTCACAAAGTTGTCAATTTAGAAGATCTTTCTAACACATAGCATGCACATAGCCAAAATGACACCCCAAAATACATTTTGCTACTCGTCCTGAGTATGGCGATACCCCATGTGTGAGACTTTTCCACAGCTTGGCCACATACAGAGGCCCAACATCCATATAGCACCATCAGGCGTTCTAAAGGCATACATTACACATTTCATTTCCTGAGTACCTATCACATTTTTGAAGGCCCTGGAGCACCAGGACAATGGAATTACCCACAAAATGACCCCATTTTGGAAAGAAAACAACCCAATGTATATTCTATGAGGCATAATGAGTCTTTTGAACATGTCATTTCTTTCCACAAGTTTTTGGAAAATGTGGAAAGAAAATGAAAACCTATTTTTTTTTTCTCACAAAGTTGTTAATTTAGAAGATCTTTCTTACACATAGCATGTACATAGCCAAAATGACACCCCAAAATATATTCTGCTACTCGTCCTGAGTATGGCGATACCCCATGTGTGAGACTTTTCCACTACCTGGCCACATACAGAGGCCCAACGTGCAAGTAGCACCTCCAGGCTTCTAATACATAGCATGTACACACCAAGAATAACACCCCAAAATACATTCTGCTGAGCAAAATGTAAAAAAAAAGCTCACCTGTGGTTTTAGCAGGCAGGAATACCGTTCCAGAGCAGTCAAAGCATTTGTCCAGACAGCCAAAGGAAATGTCCAGGAATTGTCCAGGCAGCAGACAGATATGGAAAAGTATGAACATGGTTTAGTACAGTCCAAAGTTTAGCAGGCAGTTCAGGTAACAGGCATAGACATGGCCAGTCCAGGTGGCAGGCAAAGGAATGGCAAGGTCATGTGGCAGGCAAAGGCATGGCCAGTTCAGGTGGCAGGCAGAGGCATGACCAGTTCAGGTGGCAGGCAGAGGCATGACCAGTTCAGGTGGCAGCAGGCAGCACTTTGTACATTGGGCCTTGGTCAGGTAAGACCTGAGGACAGGGGTAGAGGCCTCTTCCCACCCAAATCTCTACGAAGCCTCCAAGTCTCCAAACCCTAATCCGAGAAAACTAAAAACCCGGAGAAAAATGTTTTCTCCACTCGGAAAACCTTTTCTGGAGCCCCTCACATATGTGAGACCCCTGTGCTGTACAGTGGCAGAGCAAATGATCAGTTCAGGAGGCAGGCAAAAAGCATGGTCATTTAACAGTCTGGGTCAATTCACGTTGAAGGCAGAAACATGTTTGACAGAGTCATAGTCGTTAACAGTCCGGGTCAATTCACATTGTAGGCAGAAACATGTTTGGCAGAGGCATAGTTGTTAACAGTCTGGGTCATTCACAGAAATGGCAGATAGTGGAAACTGGAAAAAAATCATCTTTACTTTACTAATAGTGTAGTGAAGTATGATAGCTCCGATATCACGTTCCAATACAGAGGCCTGGCTGGGAGGGACATTGTCGACAGTAGTATCGGGTGTCACGGCTAATTCCTCTACTTGAACACACACAACATTTTTGGGGGGTTTGTGACCTGTTTGGGTAAGAGGGAGGATTTCAGGAAAGTGCCTTTCATGGAGTCTGGCTAATGAATCGGAGCGAATTAGTTGAGGGGCTTGGCCTTGGGGATAGAGAAGGGCTGTGACAACGTCTTCTTGGAATTTTAGATAGGTTAGGGAACTTTGGGTGCACTTAGAAAAAATTATATATGAATTAAATAGGGCAAGTTGCATCAAATAAATGGCGACTTTCTTGTACCAAAATAGTGATCTCCTGGTGGCCAAGTAGGGCTGCATCATCTGCTCGTTCATATCCACCCCCCCATGTATAGGTTGTACTCATGCACACATTTTGGCTTCTGTATGGGGCCTCTTCTTCTCTGAAGTTCAACCAAGGTGTCATTATGTATTGTGGTAAGGATGTAGACATCTCTTTTTTTATCTCTCCACTTCACCGCTAGTACCTTTTCAGTACGCATACTGGCCATTTCACCCTGCTTCAATTTCTTTCCAATCTCTGTGGGAAGCCTTTGCGGTTGGTCCGTGCTATCCCACAGGCCACAGTGTTCTTTAGGTACAAATGGCAGAAAAGTGGGAGACTTGTGTAGAAATTGTCTACATATAGGTGGTAACCTTTCCCAAGCAATGGTTGGATCAGCTGCCAAACAATTTTGCCACTTGTTCTCATGTAGATAGGGCATCCAGGGGGGTTTAGCTGTCTGTCTTTTCCCTCATAAATTATAGTCATATGTGTAACCCATGGCCCTGCCACGCGCCTTATAAAATTTTACCCCACGTCTTTTACTGGAGAGGTATTGTTTTATTCTGAGTCTTCCAGTGAAGTGTATAAGGGATTCATCTACACAAATATTTATATCAGGGGTAAACATCTCCTTGAAGCTGGCGCAAAAAAAATTGATTAGGGGCCGAATTTTGAATAATTTATCGTAACTGGGATGATTTGGAGGATGGCATTGGGTATTGTTATTGAAGTGTAAAAATCTCATAATCATGACGAATAGACCGGCATGTGGTGGATAGTTTGGGTAGACCAGTAGGGATGGAGTTCATTTTTTTGTCAGCCCCATGTTGAGGGTTAGGCCAAGGAAAATTTTTAATTCTTCCACGGTGAGGGGTTTCCAAACAGAAGCACGGGCATATGAAGAACTTGGATTGTTGGCTATATGTTGGCTGGTGTATAGATTACATTGCTCCACAATGTAGGTTAGGAGATCATTGGTAAAAAAATAAATGAAAATAATAAAGTGGGGTTACATTTTCCGTCTGCATCTGAGGGCCTGTCTGGGCTGTAAAAAAGGGGATTTCCAGGTTCTACTGACGTATCGGGCAGCCATGTTGGATACAGTAGAACATCTGGGAGGCTACTATGGGCACTGCCTCATTGATGGGATCCATTGCTAGTATCTGGCCTATCTTCTAGGAAGGTTGCAGAACTACTGGTGGATGCCTGCCTATCCTGGAGTACTGCGCTGCTGGTGGATGCCTGCTGGTGGATGCCCTGGAGTGCTGCGCTACTGGTGGATGCCTGCATATCATCCTGGAGTGCTGGGCTGCTGGTGGATGCCCGCATATCATCCTGGAGTGCTGCGCTGCTGGTAGATGCCTGCTGGTGGATGCCCTGGAGTGCTGCACTGCTGGTGAATGTCTCCTCCTGCTCATTTCTCCTGATTCGCCTTGTTAGGATTCTATCTTCCTCTGTTTCCATCTCGGAGCCACTGCTTTCCACTGGCTCATAGTCGCTATCCAAGTCTGACAGAGAGAATTCCCCGATACTCTTGTTCGACATACTCTGGAGTATTTGGAGAGCCTCCTCTGTGCTGCAAGATCTTTTCGTCATGTTGGCGGGCGGCAGATGTGTCAGATGGCAGACAGCAGATGTGTCAGATGGCGGGTGGCAGATGTGCCAGATGGTGGGCGGCAGATGTGCCAGATGGTGGGTGGCTAGATGTGCCTGATGTTGGAGGGCAGATGTGCCTGATGTTGGCGGGCAGATGTGCCTGATCGTGGGCAGATGGCGGGTGGCAGATGTGCCAGATGGCGGGCGGCAGATTTTCCAGATGTTGGCAGGTGGGAGATGTGCCAGATGTTGGCGGACGGCAGATGTGCCAGATGGCGGGCAGCAAATGTGTCAGATGGCAGGCGGCGCATGTGCCTGATGGCAGGCGGCAGATGTGCCTGATGGCGGATGGCAGATGTGCCTGATGGTGGGCGGCAGATATGCCTGATGTTGGCGGGCAGATGTGCCTGATGATTGGTGGGCAGATGTGCCTGATGATTGGCATGATGGCAGGCAGATGTGCCTGATGATGGTGGGCGGCTGATGTGTCAGCTGTTGATGGGCTGATGTGCCAGCTGTTGACGGGCTGATGTGTCAGCTGTTGACGGGCTGATGTGCCAGCTGTTGACGGGCTGATGTGCCAGCTGTTGATGGGCTGATGTGCCTGATCATGGGCAGATGGCGGGCGGCAGATGTGCCAGATGTTGGCAGGAGGCAGATGTGCCAGATGTTGGCAGGAGGCAGATGTGTCAAATGGCGGGCGGCAGATGTGCCTGATGGCGGGCGGCAGATGTGCCTGATGGCGGGCGGCAGATGTGCCTGATGGCGGGCGGCAGATGTGCCTGATAATTGGCAGGCAGATGTGCCTGATGTTTGGCAGGCAGATGTGCCTGATGATGGTGGGCGGCTGATGTGCCAGCTGTTGATGGGCTGATGTGCCAGCTGTTGTCAGGCAGATGTGCCCGCTGTTGGCGGACAGATGTGCCCGCTGTTGGACACTGTGTTTTGGGGACACTAACTGGGTGATCAGTGGGTAAACAGCAAACAGCTATAAAACTCACTGATCTCCCGGTTGCAGCACAGATCTCTCTTCCTCTCCTCACTGACAGGCTCTGTGTGAGGAGAGGAAGAGATGAGAGCAGTTACAACCATTCTCTATTTACATTACATGAAGGCTGTGATTGGACACAGTCGTCATGTGATCAGGAGTGCCAATCACAGGGCCCTCCTGTGTTGTACCACTCCACTGAGCGGGCACGTGGCGGCGCAATCTCCTGTCAAATGCCACCCCTCCCCCATGTTTACTTTACGATGGCTGTGATTAGACACAGCCATTGTGCGGATCAGGAGGGCAAATCACATTGCTCTCCTGATGTTCCGAGATGCGGCGTGTCCGGGTGACACGCGCGCATCGGAATCGCGCGGCTGCGCAATCCCGCTCCTTCTAAACGACGTTCGGGAACGTCCAGTCAGAAGGAGGGAGCTCCCACCCGACCGTTTATGTGCAGTGGCCGGGTGGGAAGTGGTTAAAAGGTCCACTTTAAGTTGAGTATTATGTAAAATGTAACCCCTTTTTACTTAAGAAATAAATAATGTTAGTTCTTTGAATTCTGTAGTCTTTTTGTATGTCTCGTATTATGATAACAAATGATCCGTTTTTGTCTACATGTAGTAGAACTGTCAGCTCAAACTCCAGAAAAAAGATTACTATTGCTGCAGAGCAAACAGATCAAGAAGCAGACACATTGCAAGCATTTGGGGATTAAAAGGAAACTCATGAATTTGTAAAAACAAGAAAAAGAATTATCACAGATAAGAATTAACAAACATAAGGATAATGAGTAAAGCCTAGTGATTAGTAGACCAGACAATGATTTTTAAGGCAAAAATAATATACAGATGTTATTGGCCTTCTGAAAAAAATATACTTTGACGATTTACTATGCTTGCTTTTAGATTTTTTTTCTCTTGCAATTCTGGGGGGCAGTTGTTTCCAGTTATAAAATAAAGTAGCCTTGCAGACACATTTGATGAAAAGAAAGTTTTTTTTTTATTCTGTGGTTGATTAAGTTAATTTTGTACATTAAGGCAGTAGTCATCAACCCTGTCCTCAGGGCCCACTAACGGGCCAGGTTTGCAAGATAACTAAAATACATCACAGGTGATATAATTTGCTGCCCAGTGATTGCAGTATTCTAGTCTACATCTCCCCAAGGTAATACATAAAACCTGGCCTGTTAGTGTGCCCTGAGGACAGGGATGATGACCACTGCATTGAGGGACACAGGATTTTGATACTGGAATGGGCTATACTTCAGTCTTCAGGAGGAATTGGACACTGGCAAACAAAAAAAGTAATTGGCCAGCCAGGTATAGTTCTTCCCACTCCCAGAATGCTTACATTTTATAGAAAAGCAATATTAGACATTGATAACAAACACAGAGGTGTGGGGCCATGTCCCTAATGAACTACAAGAAACAGATTGTTCCTTAAGGGACACAGAACTCAGTCCAACTGGGTGATGGGCAACAGAACAAAACACTAACAGGCCCAAATAAAATAAAAATAGAACTGGGGGGAAGGTTGCAGCTCAAAGAGCTGCCTAAGGACTTTATACTCATGCTATCATCAGGTAGGACCTGAAGATCCACCTGATAATATTTAAAGGCATGTGACAGTCACAGAAGGTTGGACAGGAGGCACCTGCCAATGAAAGGGAGGCTACCAGTCTTTGGAATAAGATTGCAAGGCCAAATGATGATTCAGACCTGATTGCTATCCTGTGGTTAGCATTTCAGAGGAGGAAAGGTGTCTCTCAGGTTGTACTGATACCACAGAGTCATCAAAGCAACCACTACTTTAACCAGAATATCTCTGCACCTGGATACAAAAAAAATTCTGCAAGGCTACAGAATTAAAAAAAAAATAACCAATAACTGTTAGTGCTCATAATGAATAAATCTCAAGCAGTAATTATGGCCATATATATAGTAGTAATGTTCGTGAAAAAAAGTCCATACAGTGAAAAATTAAGTAAAAAAATTGTGATCAAGTAGAATAAGACTGAATCAATTGGAAATATATAGCCTTTGTAGCATAAATGCTAGGATAGGTAGATATGAAAGACAGCCACCACTGATTGTAAGCAGGCTTACCGGAATTACAATCGGTGGTGGCTGTCTTTCATATCTACTTATCCTATAACTTATGCGACAAAGGACTATATCTTTCCAATGGATCCAGTCTTATACTACTTGATCACAATTTTTTGCACATTTTTATTATAATGTTGTGTTGTATGGGTCTGGAGTGGAACTGAGTGGAACTGAACCAATTGGAATGCCTTAAACGGGGTTACCATCATGCCCATGATGATAATGAATTGCAGAGGTAGACAGCTCCTGGACTATATATAAATAAAAATCAGAAGTTTTCCCTAAGGAAGGAAGACTTTGACTTGAGCTGTGTCTACAATTATTTAAGCAATGTTTCCGGTTTAGCACTAATTTCTGAAGGTTCAGGATCCAACCAAACCTTTTTAGAGTGTGGACTGTTTGCATCACATTGTTGGACAGAGTTTAGTCCAGCTTGATGACAGCCATGTCTGTTTAAGCCATTATCTAGATATCCAACAATGGAAGTGCCCTGAGAGTAAAGCAAGGATAATGGTGCCAATACCTTGGTGAAAGCTCAGGGTACAAAAGACAGACCAGATGAAAGAGTTAAAAGTTTGTAGTGTTGTTAGTCCACAGGAAAACAAAGGAAGCATTGTTGACCTGAAAAGTTGGATACATTCAGATACGCATTCTTGATGTTCAGGTTATAAAGCCTCCCTCATAGAGTGATGCTATGACAGACCTAGTCACTTCCATGCACACATGTTGGACATTTAAGGCCTTAAAGGCTAAGTTCATCTTTTGTATTTAGGGTGTAACTTGTAACATGCACCTGTCCTTATATCCTCTCCCTGCACCAGTTGTCACAATTCAAAAACAAGCTCTGCCCACACAGCTATGTCACTCATTCACACAAATCTGTGAATGAAATACAAGTCTCACCTGCCACCGTTGTTTTTAAAAGAGAAGTATGTTTTTTTGTTTTTTTTAAGAATCATACTTTTTAAGAGCCCGATGCTACATGTGTCCCTCTCCAGCTCTAACACTGAGAACCGAGCGATCGAACACCGCAGATCACTTGGTTCTCATAGCCTTGTAAGCAGAGCGCTGCTAACTGTCAGTTACAGCTCTCTGCTCTGCCCCCTCCTCGCTCACTGAGAAGCTGAGCTGGGTGTCAGTCCAGGGATATGATGGATCCCGACTCCGTGGTCATGATGACGCGGAGCCTGGACCGACCTCTGTGACATCAGCAGAGAGTGGACTTCAGCCTACTCTCTGCTGAAAACAGATAACAGGAGTGCAAAACGAACTGTACTTTGGGATCCACAGGAGAAGTACAGCCAAATCATCTTTGGCTGTACTTCTCCTTTAATGAACTGCAATGAAAGCTGATCAGTGCCCTCGTAGTTCAATACTCTTCCTACTCTTCAGTAACTGTCTGCAAATATGTGTGGTATAGGCAGACAGCTGAACTGAGTGTCTGCAGGAGCCTGACCTTGCATGCTCAATTTGCTGATTGCGAGTGCATGGCTCAGCAGGCTCCTGAGAAAAAATAGTAAATGCACATTTTTTTACCTACAGTACAAAAATGTGCATTCATTATTTTTTTTTAAGTTGAACTTATCCTTTAAGACCCAAGATGGGGCAGATGTCCCCTTTTTTCATACCATTGAAAAGGTTTAGGCAAAAGCACCAAAACCTTTCTGCTAGGGGAACAATGGCAATGACTTCTTGGCTCAAAAAATATGCTACAGCAGCATGTTGGTCTGCTAGCTGGTGCAGAAACATAGGTAGGTTGAACAACATGAAGCAGGGTGGGTGGTGATAGAGATCAGAGTTTTGGCTTGTAGATCCTGTCCAAAAATTATCTTACCATTTAGGCAATAGCATAGGGATGTAGACATAAGTTCTGTGTACTCCACAACTAAATGATTAGTAATGGCATTCAGCAGATCCCTTTACATTTCTATTTAGTTAATTTCCCTAAGATTTTACAAATGGACATCACCTTAATGGTGGTTGCATGGCTGGGCCTGCTGGTGAAAACAATGTTTTGGAAAGGGCTTCCAGATAGTCTTGTCTTTAAACATTGGTGCATAAGTAATGGGTACAGTCAGTTTTTTATTAAAGCGAATTATAGGATCCACAGTGGGGACAGCCCACTTCCTAATAAAAACCTGATCAAATGGCTATTGATCAGTGAAATGTTTTGAAGGAGTTTGGTTCAAATAAGGAGTGTACCTAATAATGTTTTTTTAGTTTTGACTCCCCTTAGGGATTACAAACTAGCAAGCGTACTAGTATCAGTCTTAAAGCTGCTCCTGTTTTAGGGTAGTTTGTACTACATCAAGCAGAACTTTTATAGAGGGGGACACTATAGACTGTTAGTGGCTCATGAGCTGGAGTTACACAAGTGCTTCTTCCTTGCACAGCATACTAGCACATTATGTGACACCTACCTTAGAACAAAGCCTTCCAGTGGCATGCTGTCACCGCTGAAGGCGCTTCCATCTTCACCTGGTCTTCCTTCTGGGTTTGTGGAATTCGGCTGTGTGAGTGGCCGAAGCCACGATGGGAGCCACCATTTACGGCATACTCTGAAGGAATGGCATGGGTATGCCGTTCCATCAGAGCACATGTGCCGGGGATGTCAGCAGCTGCATCTACAGTAAATATCTCCTAAACTGTGCATGTTTAGGCAATAATTAAAGTACCTATAGGTAAGCCTTATTATAGACTTACCAATAGGTAAAATTCATGCATGGGAGTTTCCTCCCACTTTAATTCCCCAGTGCATTAACCTATTATGTGGAAACAGAAAAGGGGATAATAGTGGTGCTTATCAATACTTTCAATGAAGTAGTTCCCAATGCTCAAACATATAATAAAAAAGCTTACAGAGATTTAGCATGGGACCCGGAGAGCACCTTCAGCTAACACAAAACATAAGGGTCTGGAAGGAATCACAAACAGAGCCCAGAGCCCAAAGGTCTCATTCTAGGCTAACTTCATGCCATCCATGAGCATATTCACAAAGTGAATCAGAGGCTGTCCCAAGATTTTAAATCTGGAAAGTGCCACAAGCACCAGAAAATCACGTACAGGCAAGCCTGCACTCTTCAGTCCAGCAGGGTCTGGGTATGGCTTCCACGCATAACTGATAAATCATTGATCTGCGTTAATGGATAGGATGCTTAAACATTTAGTGTGGGGATTACCCCCTATATCTGCAATACAAAGCATGGCATACAATAAATTGAAATACAGACAAGGTAAATCAACCTTAAATGGTCGCCAGCTGATGTCCCAGTCTTATATTTGTGTGTACAAACAGAAAAGGAAAAGATGGCGCAAAGACCAACACAAGCACTACATCAATAATATCAACAATCTGGATATAGCAATAATAAAAAATGATTGTTGAACAGCAAGTCCCAGCAAATGATGAAAGGGGTGGATTTTAGGCACCAGTGGCAGCTCCCTTGGGAGTTGAAGCAAACTCTGAAAGACAGGTAAAAAGAAGAACAAGGTGCGCCAGACTAAGTGCAGCATATAGCAAACAATTTATTTAAAAGTAAAAAAGCTAAATGGCTACTCACACAATGAAAGTAAGAATCAGGCAAATGTAAATGATAGTGGTGAAGTCCGTGGTCACTGTAAGGTCCAGGGTGACATCCAGAGTGGCGTCCCAGCAGGCTGTAGAAGATGAATCAGCAGAGCAGCCTGTGTAACCAGTCTAGTGTACTTGCTGGACGGCGTGCGTGCTCGGAGAAGTCCGTAAACCATAACCAGAAGTGCATACCAGAGTGGAACGCCAGCTCGTAGGAGTCCATGAACCAGAAGTGACATCCAGACGTGTCAGATGACACGTTTCAAAGCTTCCGCTTTTCCCCAGATCCAATTGGTGATTCGAGATGTCCATCATTTATGAGCTGACATCAGCAACATGTGATGGAGTCTGTGGTTGTAATCAAGTTTAAGGAGCCAGAAGTATAACAAATACCAGGAGATACCAGGAAGTTAATATACAGCAATAAAAATACACCATTAAATGAATAATACTAGATAAAATGAACAAAATATATAAATCTACTGTATAAATGAACAGAATGAAAAATCAATGGAATGTGTACAAAATATGTAAAACATATGAAAAATATATATAATGCCGCGTACACACGGTCGGACTTTTCGTCTACAAAAGTCCGACAGCCTGTCCGACATACTTCCGACGTACCTTCGGCGGACTTGCGGCAGACTTTCTTACGAACGGACTTGCCTACACACGACCACACAAAAGTCCGACGGATTCGTACGTGATGACGTACACCGGACTAAAATAAGGAAGTTCATAGCCAGTAGCCAATAGCTGCCCTAGCATGGGTTTTTGTCCGTCGGACTAGCACACAGACGAGCGGATTTCGGGGTCCGTCGTACTTACGACGTAAAGATTTGAAGCATGTTTCAAATCTAAAGTCCGTCGGATTTGAGGCTAAAAAAGTCAGTTGAAAGTCCGGAGAAGCCCACACACGATCGGATTACCAGCCAGCTTTAGTCCGTCAGCGTCCGTTGGACTTTTGTAGACGAAAAGTCCGACCGTGTGTACGCGGCATTATAGTCATAAGTGCTATGGAGGAACACATATGTTACCCATGATTACATACTGTTATGCAGATGTTTTTTTCAAATCATTGACATAATTGAAAATAATTAATTTTAAAAAATCTATCATCGACAAAAATGAGAGCTGATTTGTGATTAAATAGAAATTAATAATGAAAAAATATTTTTAAGATAGAGAAAACATTAATTAATTAAGTTAATTTACCATATATAAGGAATGGAATAAGAATTAATTAATAATTAGTAAATTACCCACTTTACAAAAAAATATATAAATATATAAAAAATATATATATACACATATATATGCACATAAAAAATAAATAAACTATATATATATATATATATATATATATATATATATAAGGCGCATAATGGACAAGTGTGGAACATTTACGTCTACATATGCGGCAGACTGGTGCATAAGGGATTATAAGCGGAAATGGGGATGTGGGCTAATCATGATCATAGTGATAAGAAGGCATATTGATCAAGATGCCTACACCCACAGCTGCACATAGGCACACACATACAGCCACACTGGTATGTGCAAACAAGTGCCTATTCTAATATAATGGAACTGTATGTAGTTGGATCGTGACTATTTACTTACCCCCTAGCAGGAGAATGTGTAGCCTCAAAGGAAGAAGAAAAGAAGTAGTGGGAAGAGGGTCCCTGAACCTAAAAAATGATGCAAATATATGAATATAAATAATCAATATATTTGAAAAAGTCATATTATACCTGTATAACTAATTGACCAATAAGAGAAGAATAATAGAAAAATAAAAATAATAAAGGAATAGTTATTATATGACTGTATTAATTTCAACTTCCTCATTACGGCCATGAGGTGTCATAGTATTAAGAGTATAAATCCACAAGGTCTCTTGTCTGCACAGGAGTTGGAACCTTTCTGCTGGTGTGAATTTCTCAGGTATGGATTCGATGATCCATACCTGAAGATCAGCAATAGCTTTCTGATGATGGACAGCAAAGTGACGAGAAATACTGTTACGGTATGCAAATGTGGGTACAGTGGGCAAAGACGAGGATAAATGGGGGTCCTGTGTGAGAATGGACCAATGTTTCTTAAAAATATTTTCCATTTTCCTGTGACTCACGTGGTATTGTGTAATATATCTAGTTACAGGCTCTGAACTCTGTTTTCTAGAAGTGGGTAGATTTTCTCTCTGATAGAGAGAACATGCTTCATCGATGAGATTAGTGGGGTAGCCCTTGTCAAGAATGTTTTTCTTAAGGATGCATTGTGATTTGTAGTCATCCAATCTGGTACAATTGTGTCTCAGATGATAAAATTGAGTTTTTGGTACATTGTTGACCCACCTAGGGTGGTGATAACTTGAATAATGAATTAATTACAGGCCGTGGGTTTCGTATAGTTTTTGGCGGTAATTGCGGGGTCCATTACAAGGGTCCATTACTGAAATAAATGATAAACCAAAATCATTGGTATTGCAATAGGTAACAAATTATTTGACAGAACTAGGGGCCCATCCCAAATGATGATGATATCATCAATATCGACCATAGAATACCAGGTGTGCAGAAAATGGTTTGTCGGCCCAAATACACCTGGTCTCCCAGACTCCCATTGTCAGATTTGCATAGCTGGGGGCAAAATAGCTGTGCCTTGTTTTTGTAAAAAATAATCACTGATCATTTTTTAAAACTTTTTTTTGCATTGATACGTGTCCCTTGGGGCAGGACACAGGTCCCCATACACTTTGTATGTACTTTAATAACTTGCATATAAGCCTTTTAAATGAGCACTTTTGATTTTTCACATTCGTGACCCATAGACGTTAACAGTGTTCGCGTGTTTTCACAAATTATTTTCCTGTTTGCATGTTCTGCTGTGAACCGAACCGTGGGGGGGGGGGTGTTTGGTTTATCCCTATTCCCTAGTGTTGAGTTGACACTTTGTAAATGTAAGTGTTCTTACATTATTTCAATTAAAAACTTGTGCATTTTATGGATTCACGCTATGAGAGCCTTCCATCCTTTTACTTGACCTAGTGTATATGCCTGACTGGGACCTGGATGTGAGGACCCACTGAGAGGGGATCATCCTGAGAGCCAGCATCTTGGAGTCTACTAGTCCAAAGGGATCAGTAATAAGGGCACCAGCCATTAACACCGGTGAGCTAATTTGGGTTGATCGGTGAAGAATCTCATTGGGGGTCATCTATATTGTTTGGAATACAGCATTTTCAAACAAGATTGATCCCCTTTTCTTTGAGTTTTAATGGGACTTTTTATTTTTCATCACTGAGGACTATGCTTTATTTTTCACTTTTATGATCTTTTTTGAATATTTTTGAGTTATTGTTGGTTTGCACTGCACTAGCACTTTATTTTTGCATATATTGCACATTATGATATAAGTATCTTGCACATTGGTTTTTTATTGTGTTAAATCATTTTGCATTGCACTAGCACTTTATTTTGAATTTTTCTTGCATATTTTTGCACTTCATGTTAGGAGCTAATTGCTATAGTGTTGCATTTGTATATTTCGATAGTTGTAATATTAATTCTAATAGCCACTATTTTTTGGATATGTTTTTCAACACAGATGGTTTTATAACACTATTATTATTTTATGGGGTGACCGACAAAGGGATTAGTCTTTGGCCAGTGCTGCTCTCCTTTTTTCTGTGGTTTAACCACTTCAGCACCGGAAGGATTTGCCCCCTTAATGACCAGGCCATTTTTTGTGATATGGTACTGCGTCGCTTTAAATGACAATTGTGCAACGTTGTACCCAAACAACTTTTTTTCCCACAAATAGAGCTTTTTTTTGCTGGTATTTGCTCATCTCTGCGGTTTATATTTTTTGCACTACAAAGCAAAAGAAGAGCGACAATTTTGAAAAAAAAAACAATATTTTTTACTTTTTGCTATAATAAATAACCAAAAAAAATATGTCTTCATCAGTTTAGGCCAATATGTATTCTTCTACATATTTTTCATTAAAAAATTGCAATAAACGTATATTGATTGGTTTGTGCAAAAGTTATAGCGTCTACAAAATAGGGAATAGATTTACTAGTAATGGCGGCGATCTGCAATTTTTAGCAGGACTACGACATTGCAGCGGACAGATCGGACACTTTTGACACTTTTTTGGGACCACTGACATTTATACAGCGATCAGTGCTATAAAAATGCACTGATTACTGTATAAATGTCACTGGCAGGGAAGGAGTTAACATTAGGGGGCGATCAAGGGGTTAAGTGTGTTCCCTAGGTGTGTTTCTAACTGTGAGGGGGTGGGACTGACTGGAGGAGGAGCCAGATCGCTGTTCCTACATAGTAAGAACACACTATCTGTCTCTCCTCCTCTGTCAGAACAGGGATTTGTGTGTTCGCATACACAAATCCCCATTCTGGCTCTCATGCCTGCGATCGTGGGTGGGGGCCATGCAGCAGGCGTGTGCATGCCTGTTATGGCTCTTAAAGGAGCCCCCGTACATATACGTCGATTCGCGCAGGAGAGCCAAGTATGTGAGCCGGTCGGAAAGTGGTTAATACTGTTTTTGATAGTTGCTCAAATTCAGAGCAGCAGCGGTTTACAGTTTTCTTTAACACTAGACAGTTTTAGGTTCCAGTCTCATATACTACCATTGGCACTGTTAAATTTACTTTTTTCCTAGTGCTAAAAATATGCGCTGTCACTGTACTAATGACACTACCTGGGAAAGGGTAAAACATTTAGGGAAATCAAAGGGTTAGCTGTGTTCCTAACCACTGTTGTTGTGTTTACTTTCAGGTGCTTTAACTAAGAGATGTGCTGGATTTAATTCCCTTTGCAGGGAAACAAAACCCAGCACATCCCCACTGACAGGACAGAGCTCTGCATTGTTTACATAAGCAGAGCTCCATCCAGTGCGTCTCCTTAATGACCAGTGGGTGCCGGAGGTCATACATTAGCCAGCACCTGCAGATCGGCTTCTGCTGTGACTAATCACCCCCTACCCGTAAGTGCAGAATTATGTACTGTATATATACATGATTCTGCACAGAGCAGTCACCCTTTAGCAGTAAAGCTGCTATTGGGTGGTCATCAACTGATTAAACCCATAACCAATAATGTATTAACCAGTTCAGCTCCAGAGCAATTTCTTTTTTTCTTTGTCCCATACATGTAAAAATCCTAATTTTTGGCAATAAAATTACATAAACCCCCAGAACATTATATATTTTCTGAAAGCAGAGGCCATGTAGAATAAAAAAGGTGATAGTTGCAAATTTATTTTCCATGTGATATTTGTGCATCTGTTTATTAAACGAAAATTTGCCAGAAAAATATAATAAAATTAATTTTAGATCACGCGATATAATACACATTTTTTGTTAAAATATAAAAGACGAGGTTGCATTGAGTAAATACAGTGGGGCAAAAAAGTATTTAGTCAACCACCAATTGTGCAAGTTCTCCCACTTAAAAAGATGAGAGAGGCCTGTAATTGTCATCATAGGTATACCTCAACTATGAGAGACAAAATGTGGAAACAAATCCAGACAATCACATTGTCTGATTTTTGAAAGAATTTATTTGCAAATTATGGTGGACAATAAGTATTTGGTCACCTACAAACAAGCAAGATTTCTGGCTCTCACAGACCTGTATCTTCTTCTTTAAGAAGCTCCTCTGTCCTCCACTCGTTACCTGTATTAATGGCACCTGTTTGAACTTGTTATTAGTATAAAAGACACCTGTCCACAACTTCAAACAGTCATACTCCAAACTCCACTATGGTGAAGACTAAAGAGCTGTTGAAGGACACCAGAAACAAAATTGTAGACCTGCACCAGGCTGGGAAGACTGAATCTGCAATAGGCAAGCAGCTTGGTGTGAAGAAATCAACTGTGGGAGCAATAATTAGAAAATGGAAGACCTACAAGACCACTGATAATCTTCCTCGATCTGGGGCTCCACACAAGATCTCACTCCATGGGATCAAAATGATCACAAGAACGGTGAGCAAAAATCCCAGAACCACACAGGGGGACCTAGTGAATGACCTGCAGAGAGCTGGGACCAACGTAACAAAGGCTACCATCAGTAACACACTAAGCCGCCAGGGACTCAGATCCTGCAGTGCCAGACGTGTCCCCCTGCTTAAGCCAGTACATGTCCGGGCCCATCTGTGGTTTGCTAGAGAGCATTTGGATGATCCAGAAGAGGATTGGGAGAATGTCAGATGGTCAGATGAAACCAAAGTAGAACTGTTTGGTAGAAACACAACTCGTCCTGTTTGGAGGAGAGAGAATGCTGACTTGCAACCAAATAACACCATACCTACTGTGAAGCATGGGGGTGGCAATCATGCTTTGGGGTAGGGATGAGCCGAATACCTCCTGGTTCGGTTCGCACCAGAACCTGCGAATGGACCGAAAATTCGCATGAACGTTAGAACTCCATTGACATCTATGGGACTCCAACGTTCAAAATCAAAGTGCTCATTTTAAAGGCTAATTTGCATGGTATTGTTCTAAAAAGGGTTTGGGGACCCGGGTCCTGCCCCAGGGGACACATATCTTTTAAAAACGGCCGTTTTTTCGGGAGCAGTGATTTTAGTGATGCTTAAAGTAAAAAAGAAAAGAAAAGTGAAATATTCCTTTAAATATTGTACCTGAGGGGTGTCTATAGTATGCCTGTAAAGTGGCGCGTGTTTCCCGTGCTTAGAACAGTCCCTGCACAAAATGTCATTTTTAAAGGAAAAAAAGTCATCTAAAACTGCTTGCGGCTTTAATGCAATGTCGGGTCCTTGCAATATGGATGAAAATCAGTGAGACAAACGGCATGGGTACCCCCCAGTCCATTACCAGGAACTTTGGGTCTTGTATGGATATTAAGGGGAACCCCGCACCCAAATTAAAAAAGGAAAGGTGTGTGGCCCCCAGGCCCCATATACTCTGAACAGCACTATACAGGCGGTGCAAACAAGACAGGGACTGTAGGTTTGTTGTTAAGTAGAATCTGTTTGTAATTTTGAACTGGTACATTTTTAACGTGTTTAGCTCCAGCCAAAAAATCTATTTTAAGCTTTTAGGAAAACATAGGGAAGGGTTATCACCCCTGTGACATTTTTTTTGCTGTGTGTGCTCCTCTTTAGAAGATTTCACCTCATTTTTTGTCCCAATGACAAATGTTTTTTGAAAATGTGGGTTTTTTTGTGAAACAAGGATTGGTGATAAAGCATCAGTGGAAAGGAGAAAAGTTTTTCCCATATTAACTCTTGCAGGAGAGAATTTCCCTTCCTAGGGGTAGATTTCATCTCACTTCCTGTTGTCTCCTTCAGTTTGCAAGTAGGAGTCGTTTGTAAGTTGGATGTTTGAAAGTAGGGGCCTGCCCTATATACTCAGCAGAAATTTGGGCCTTAGGTGTTGTTGTGGCCACAACACTGTAAGCCCTCACAGGGCCCTGCTGTGAAATATTAGATCAAGAATTGTAATTACATGCCCCTGTTGAACAGGGGCAGAAAAATTGGGCCTTTGGTGGTGGTGGTGGTGCTGGTGCCACAACACTGTAAGTCCTCACAGATACTCTTGGTGGGCGCAGAAACGGGCCCTGCTGTGAAATATTAGATCAAGGATTCTAATTACATGCCCCTGTTGAACAGGGGCTGAAAAATTGGGCCTGCACTGGTGAGGTGTTGCAGTGTTGTGGCACCAGTGCCACAACACTGGAACCCCTCACAGATGCTCTACTTGGAGCGCAGGAACTAGCCCTGCTGCAAAGAATTGCATCAAAAATTGTAATTACATGCCCCTGTTGAACAGGGGCTAAAAAATTGGGCCTTAGGCACTGGTGCCACAACACTGCAACACCTCACAGATACTCTAGTTGGAGCGCAGGAACTAGCCCTGCTGCAAAGAATTGCATGAAAAATTGTAATTACATGCCCCTGTTAAACAGGGGCTGAAAAATTGGGCCTTAGGCACTGGTGGCGGGACTGGCGGCGCCCAGAACTAAAAATGTTCTTACAAGCTATCATCATGATCATTGAGGAGGAAGAGGATAATTACTCAGTATAACAGGATAGTCACTCAGCATCAGCATAGGCAGTCTTTGAAGGGATCTGACATTTCAAAAAAATGTATTCGTTTACATCAGCATCAGGTGCTTGGTAGCTGGTGGTGATCTAAGACTGATTCATTTTTATGAAGGTCAGTCGATCAACTGAGTCGGTGGACAGACGCACCCTGTGATCGGTTACAAAGCCTCCAGCAGCACTGAATGTGCGTTCCGAAAAATGCTGGATGCAGGACAGACCAGTAGCTCAATTGCATACTGTGCAAGCTCTGGCCAGTGATCCATCCTCAAGACCCAGTAACCCGCTCCTTCTTTGACTGACCGAAGCCTCAGCAACACGTTGTCCAGAAACAGGAGTTTGTAACCTCCCAGTCTCTGGGAACGCGTTGCACAGACCTTTCTGCAAGGCCTCCCGAAGATGTTTCATCCTCTGCTCCCTCTGCGATGGCAAGAGAAGGTCCGCAACCTTACCCTTGTAACGTGGATCAAGGAGGGTTGCCAGCCAGTATTGTTCCTTCTCCTTGACACCACAAATACGAGGATCCTTCCGCAGGCTTTGCAGGATCAGGGAGGCCATGCAGCGTAGGTTTGACGAGGCATTCGGTCCGGAGTCCTCTGGGTCACTAAGGATGACATGATCCGCAGCCACCTCCTCCCAGCCATGTACAAGTCCATGCATTTCTTGGGACTGTAAATGATCCCTTAAAGACTGCTGCTGACGCTGAGTGCCAGGCTCCACCTCCATACTGACACAATCCTTCTCCTCCTTGTCCTCTTCCTGTGTGATTGACGGGCACGCAGGAACACTGTCTGGATAAAGGGGGCCTTGAGAGCTAAGGAAGTCCTCCTCTTCCTCTCTCTGTTCTGCCTCAAGTGCCCTGTCCATTATTCCATGCAGCGTGTGCTCCAACAGGTGGACAAGGGGGACAGTGTCACTGATGCATGCACTGTCACTGCTTACCATCCTCGTGGCCTCCTCAAATGGTGACAGGACAGTGCATGCATCCCTGATCATGGCCCACTGGCATGGGGAAAAAAAACAAGCTCCCCTGACCCTGTCCTGCTGCCATAGTTGCACAGGTAATCATTGATGGCCCTCTGCTGCGTGTGCTGTTGAGTTCCACCTGGTGGGCATGTCACAGATTAGGCGGTTCTTGGGCAGGTTAAATTCCTTTTGGAGGTCTGCCAGCCGAGCACTGGCATTATATGACCGGTGGAAATGCACACAGACTTTCCTGGCCTGCCTCAGGACATCCCGTAAGCCCGGGTACCTGCCCAAGAACCGTTGCACCACCAAGTTAAGGACGTGAGCCAAAAAGGGCACATGGGTCATTTGTCCCTGTCGGAGGGTGGAGAGGAGGTTGGTGCCATTGTCGCAAACCACCATTCCTGCCTTAAGTTGGCGTGGCGTCAACCACCTCTGAACCTGCCCCTGCAGAGCTGACAGAACCTCTGACCCAGTGTGGCTCCTGTCCTCCAAGCACACCAGCTCAAGCACCGCATTGCATCTTTTGGCCTGCATACTTGCGTAGCCCCTTGAACGCCTACGGAGCACCGCTGGTTCCGAGGACAAAGCACAGGAAGAGGCCATGGAGGAAGAAGAAGAGGAGGGGGTGGAGGAGAGAGGTGTGTTAGAATCATTAGTAGTGGCATTTTGGAGGCGTGGTGGCGGAACAACCTCCAACACTACTGCACCTTGTCCTGCATCCTTCCCAGCTGCCAGCAGAGTCACCCAATGCGCCGTAAAACTTAGGTAACGTCCCTGTCCATGCCTGCTGGACCATGAGTCAGTGGTAATATGCACCTTACCGCTGACCGCCCTGTCCAGCGAGGCATGGACATTGCCTTCCACATGCCGGTAGAGAGCCGGAATCCCCTTCCATGAGAAAAAGTGGCATTTGGATACCTGCCACTGAGGAACTGCACATTCCACAAACTCACGGAAGGGGGCAGAGTCTACCAACTGAATAGGTAGCAGTTGAAGTGCTAGCATTTTTGCCAAGCTAGCATTCAACTGCTGGGCATGTGGATGGCTGGGAGCAAACTTCTTTTGGTGGTGCAGCAGCTGGAGCAGGGAAATTTGCCTGGTACAATCTGATGTTGGTGTACCGAAAGCAGATTGCCCACAAGTACTTGGCTGTGAAACACCTAATTCTACACCTTCATTCCTCTCAATGCAGGTCTCAGAGAGGACTGAAGGTATAGTGGGGTTGGAGATCTCAGCTGATGAGGAGCAAGGAGAGGTCCTCCTTGTTCTTTGGTGTGGGTCTTTTAGATACGCTTGCCAATGAACTGCATGGCAGGTCAACATATGTCTGGTCAAGCATGTGGTGCCCAAGTGGGTTTTTTTTTGGCCACACGAAATACGCTTGAGACATATGTTGCAAATAGCAGCGGTGCGATCTGATGCACTAGTCTCAAAAAAGGCCCACACCAAAAACTTTTGGAATAATGTGCAGAGAAAGCAGCGCCCTGCACATGCAGAGCTTTGCAGTGTGATGCAGTCAGTGTGCTGCCCTTAGGCTGGCCCCTGGAGGGCATCCTGCCTCGTTGGTGATGTGCCTCCTCCTCCTCTCTTCTATCAGGTACCCACGTTAAGTCAGTGACCTCATCATCCCCTCTCTCCTCATCACTGGAGCAAACCTGGCAGTATGCTGCAGCAGGGGGAGCATGACTGCCAGATTGTTGTCCAACTTGGGCACTCCCTCTGTCCGTGCTCACGTTACTGCCTTCATCTAGCTCAGTATCATCATCAGAGCCTTCTAAATGCTGGGCATCCTCCTGGAGCATGTACCCAACACTGTGGTCAAACAGTTCGAGGGACTCCTCAGGAGGACATGGTGGGGCTAGGGAAAGAGTCACTGATGCCATTGATGCCAAGGGAAGAGGCTGCGTTGGCAGCTGCTTTGCCAGACAAAATACCCTGAGCATGGGTGAGAGAGGATGAGGAGGATGAGGACGGCTTGGTCATCCACTCGACCAAATCTTCCGCATGTTGCGGCTCAACACAGCCAGCTGCCGAAAAAAAGGCCAAGCGTGTCCCACGGCCACGTGCTGATGAGGATGCACCGTCTCCACGACGAGCACTGTTGCCTCTAGACACAGAGCCTGCTTGCCCTCTTTTATTGGCTTGTGATTGTCTGCCTTTCCTTGTTGGCCTTCCAGACATACTAATGGCCTGCAGTGAGATGTAGCTCCACTAAGCTGGGAAATATATATATATATATATATATATATATATATATATATATATACTGATACTGCAGCTAGCAAAATCAACTGCCTGCCTGTAGTATGGGAACACCACCAATCTTCTACAGGTAGCTTTAGATGAACACTGTGCAGGGGACGCACTACACCAACGTTAAAATAATGTAGCTGCCTGCGGTAGTGATAGGATCAGGAAAACACCACCAACCTTCTACAGATAGTTTTAGCTGAACACTGTGAAGAGGACGCACTACACTAACGTTAAAATAATGTAGCTGCCTGCGGTAGTGATAGGATCAGGTAAACACCACCAACCTTCTACAGGTAGCTTTAGCTGAACACTGTGCAGAGGTCGCACTAGACCAACGTGTAAATAATGTAGCTGCTTGCGGTAGTGATAGGATCAGGAAAACACCACCAACCTTCTACAGATAGCTTTAGCTGAACACTGTGCAGAGGTCGCACTAGACTAACGTGTAAATAATGTAGCTGCCTGCGGTAGTGATAGGATCAGGAAAACACCACCAACCTTCTACAGGTAGCTTTAGCTGTGCAGAGGTTGCACTACACTAACTGCACTACACTAACTTGTAGCTTTAGCTGAACACTGTTCAGAGGAGGCACTACACTAACTTGTAGCTGTAGCTGAACACTGTGCAGAGGTCACACTACACTAACTTGTAGCTTTAGCTGAACACTGTTCAGAGGACGCACTACACTAACTTGTAGCTTTAGCTGAACACTGTGAGGAGGACACACTACACTAACTTGTAGCTTTAGGTGAACACTGTGCACTACACTAACTTGTAGCTTTATATCAAAATTATGGTATATAGGAAATCCGCCCCCTCCTATATTCCAAGCGCTGTGCTAATGGAAACAAAGCCTGAAATTGAGCAGCCGCTTACAGTGTATATGAATATGTGTGCAAAAAATTAGATTCACCATAAACTAACCCCAACCAATAGTGAAATCAAATAGCAGCGCTAAATCAATCAACCTCAATGAACAAGTGAAAATATTAAAAAATGAAAAATAATACTTCACAATACAATGCATTAAAACAATGTGAACCGTAACCAAAAAAATGTGAGCATAATCAATTAAGTGAATAAAAGATCTGCGTAAGCTAAAAAAAAGTGTAAAAAGACTTTTAAATCAAGCAAATATGAAAAAGTCCAAAAATATGTGATAAATACACGAAAATTCCAATTGTGTTAATCCGTGACGTGATACAGTGTAGATCTTCACTAAATCAATCTTCCACTGCACCTCTGTGACTATGAATCCACTCCCCTTAGGTAAATAAACTCACCAGCTCCTCTTGCCTCACACTCTCATGTTCGGCTCTAAGGCTTTATCCCACACAGAAGGGGGCAAAGTGATGGCCTCCAATGGTTCACCGTTACACATCCAGAGTATTTCAATAAAGTGCTCTTGCGACAAAGTACCCCATGATTAGTGGGTCCTACACTATCCATAGATTGGGAGATCCTACTTCTCTGAACCATGAGAGCCACCCTGGCTTTGGCCAATTACAGCTCTCTCTACAGACGACACTGTGATTGGCCAAGCATGCGGGTCATAGTGCATGCTTGGCCAATAGAAAACCTTTGGAGGCAGTTGAAAGTCCTTGTTGCCCAGCGAGAGCCCCAAAACATCACTGCTCTAGAGGAGATCTGCATGGAGGAATGGGCCAACATACCAGCAACAGTGTGACAGTGTGACAGCAACAGTGTGACAACCTTGTGAAGACTTACAGAAAACATTTGACCTCTGTCATTGCCAACAAAGGCTATATAACAAAGTATTTAGATGAACTTTTGATATTGACAAAATACTTATTTTTCACCATAATTTGCAAATAAATTCTTTCCAAATCAGACAATGTGATTGTCTGGATTCATTTCCACATTTTGTCTCTCATAGTTGAGGTATATCTATGATGACAATTACAGGCCTCTCTCATCTTTTTAAGTGGGAGAACTTGCACAATTGGTGGCTGACTAAATAATTTTTTGCCCCACTGTAGATACCTGACATTTCATGTCTTAAAATTGAACGCGGCTGCAAAATTGCTAAAAACTATGATGCCCAAAAATAAACATAGGTGACGCTTTAAAAGCCTTTACAGCTCATCAATTTAGAATTAACTAGGAGCTCTTATACTAGAATTATTGTTCTCACTCTGACTTTTATGGCAATATGTTACATTTGTGGTGCGACCGCGGTTTACATACACATTCGCACCCTGGGCTTGCGTTTGCGCAGGTATATGGGGCAACGGAGGTTTTGGCAATTTTTTCTTTTACATTTTAATATATTTTATTATCATTTTATTATTTTTTTACTTTTTTCTTTTATCTTTTAATTTATTTTTACGTAATTGCTATCACAGGCGGCTAATAAACCCCTATGTAATAGCATTGAGTGGGTGACAGGTACTCTCTACGGAGACATTAGGGGTCTAATAGACCCCAATGTCTCCCTTGCCCTTCACACCATCTAATCAAGCACAGATTGGTTAGATGTGTCTCCTGGCTGTACTGGCCAGGAAAGTGTACATATTAAACCAGGAGTAACATCACTTCTGATTTCATTTTTTGCGTGTGAGATTGAGGCATGGATTTGCCTCCGTCTCACTGCAATCTCTCTCCCCCACTGGAGGATGTGTTCCCGGGTGCTGGTAAGCATAGGACAGCCCAGGAACCACGAGAGGAGTGGAGCCACCAGCGGGAGGGGCTTTGAAGCCAGTCTCTGGCTGAACACCAGCGGGAGGGGCTTTGAAGCCAGTCTCTGGCTCAGTGGTGTATTTAGGTTTTGTG
Source organism: Aquarana catesbeiana (assembly GCF_042186555.1). Taxonomy (NCBI): domain Eukaryota; kingdom Metazoa; phylum Chordata; class Amphibia; order Anura; family Ranidae; genus Aquarana; species Aquarana catesbeiana. The sequence goes on from NC_133324.1 coordinate 807,827,587, forward strand.
CTGCCCTAGGCCTGACTAAACGCATGCACCCCCCTAATTTAAATACGACCCACCCCATCCTGCCGAGGCCACACCCCTTCCTGTTTAAGACCCACCCTATCATCTGTAAACAACACCCCTTCCTCTTTAGGCTCATTTGGCACCTTTCAGGGGGGAACGGGTACCTGTTTCTGACAGGTACTCTTCCCCACTTCCGGGAGACTGCGCTGTCCCCTCTGAAGTTTGCCCCCCTCCTCCTTCCTCCGCTGGGCCATTCAGAAAGTGCAACGCGCTTCGCACATGTGCAGTAGGGAACCGGTCGGTTTCCCTTACCATGAATGATAGTGGCAAAACCCGAGAGCCAATCCGAAAATCGGCTGAGGTGTCGACATCGCTGGATCCCTGGACAGGTAAGTGTCCTAATATTAAAAGTAAGCAGCTACAGTATTTTTAGCTGCTGAGTTTTAATGCTATCACGGGGGGGGGTCTCACTGTGCCCCATCAAATGCAGTCACTGTGCCCATCAAACACAGTCACTGTGCCCATCAAATGCAGCCACTGTGCCCATCAAATGCAGCCACTGTGCCCATCAAACGCAGCCACTGTGCCCATCAAATGCAGCCACTGTGCCCTCAAACGCAGCCACTGTGCCATCAAATGCAGCCACTGTGCCCCATCAAATGCAGCCACTGTGCCCATCAAATGCAGCCACTGTGCCCATCAAACGCAGCCACTGTGCCCATCAAACGCAGTCACTGTGCCCATCAAACGCAGCCACTGTGCCCATCAAATGCAGCCACTGTGCTATCAAATGCAGCAACTGTGCCCATCAAACGCAGCCACTGTGCCCCATCAAACGCAGCCACTGTGCCCCATCAAACGCAGCCACTGTGCCCCATCAAACGCAGCCACTGTGCCCCATCAAACGTAGCCATTGTGCCATCAAACATAGCCATTGTGCCCTCAAACGCAGCCACTGTGCCCATCAATTGCAGCCACTGTGCCCCATCAAACGCAGCCACTGTGTCCCATCAAACGCAGCCACTGTGCCCCATCAAACACAGCCACTGTGCCCCATCAAACGCAGCCACTGTGCCATCAAACGTAGCCACTGTGCCATCAAACGCAGCCATTGTGCCATCAAACGCAGCCACTGTGCCCATCAAACGCAGCCACTGTGCCCATCAAACGCAGCCACTGTGCCCTCAAACGCAGCCACTGTGCCCTCAAACGCAGCCACTGTGCCCATCGAACGCTGCCACTGTGCCCATTGAACGCTGCCACTGTGCCCATCGAACGCTGCCACTGTGCCCATCAAATTCTGCCAGTGCCCATAACATTGATATACTTTATTAAATCACTGTACCTGCTGTCCTGGGGGTTTCCCTCGTGCTCCTCTCTCTCCTCCTGACGTCACAGCCCCAGGGCCGAGGAGAAGATTCACTGCAGGAAAGCAGTGCAGGGGAGGGTAGGTGGAGCTTAAGGCTCCACCTGTCACCTGTTGCATATGGGGGGCGTGAGTGACACACGCCGCCCCCCCACATGAGAGAAAGCCCCCCCACCCGTCTGACTGATTCCCGGCTCCCGCTGCCGCCTCCCGCACACTTGCAGCCCACGGCGGCCGGCTTTCTGTAGCAGCGCCGCGGTGTATGGGCGTGCTTGTCAGAGAGTAGGGGGGAACCGGCAGCGGGAGCCGGGAATCAGTCAGACGGGTGGGGGGACTTTCTCTCATGCGGGGGGGCGGCCTATTTTGCCGCCCCCCCGCAAAGTGCCGCCCTAGGCCTAGGCCTTGTCGGCCTAGGCCAAAACACAGCCCTGCTCTGGCTGAACAAAACCCACACAGCTTGTGTTTAATGGTTCACTCTTTGGACATAAACAGTACGCCCAAAGAGCTGATCTGGTTAAATTGCAGCTTACCAAGTATTATGTGTTGTCCCTCATTCGTTTTTTTTTCTCTTTGGCTTTGTGTCCTCTGTTTTCACCTAACAATCTGGCCAGTAATACACCTCCTATATTAGCGAGACGTAACTCAGGAGGAATGAGAACAGGAGGCACAGCAGACAACAGCATTGTCAGTCTGGAGGGATGGTAGTGTTCAAGGGTAACTCCACTTTCGTGGGGGAAAAAATATAGCAAATAAAGAAAAAATAATATAGTGTGTACAATTGCAAAACAAGTCATATTGTAATTAAATTTTATTAAAAATTATCTTTCGTTTTGAATCTGCAGCCGCTGTAATTTTCTATAAATGCAATGCAATATGGCTACCTGGAGATATTCTGTACACAGAATGTGTACTGATTACTCCCCAGAAACATAATTTCCTGCTTGTGTGATTGGTTTACCAATTTGCCCAGAAGTCTTCCTAAGATACAAGTCAGATTTTGGGCATCCCCTGCAACAAAATGATAATTTTTGGTGAGATATTTCCAACAGGAACATGTCTAAAGGGATGCAGGCCCAGCAGATTTCCTCATTAGTGCCCTGTAGTTGTCACAGCCGACTGGTAATTATGAAACCACTCCCATTAGACCTACTTAGCACAGAGGCACAGTCAAACACACGTGAATCTCTTCAGAATAACAAAAGGTAGGAATCTGCAACATAGTTTGTTATAATCCGTGCAATGTACATTGATCACCCAGAAGGGATTGTTTTTTTTTCTCAACAATAGTGGAGTTATGCTTTAAATGTTTAAGCAGATTTAGATAAAAAATTGAACCCAAACTACAGCTCACACTTTACAGCTCTTCCTCGGCACTTTCAGTGTCTTCACAATCAGCTACACATCTTCTCTGTGTCCCGAGGGAGTTCTCCAGTCCGGCTGTGTTATCTTACTGTTACGAGATTCCTCCTGTGCTACTTCTCTATTATTCTATATGCAACAGGGATGGAGGCTTTTTTGATCGTTGGATAGACAGTGTTCTCCTGCCGTCCATGTGTGGGATCATCTATGTCCTGGGTGTCAATGTAACAAAATACGGGCTCTATACACCCAGGCCATGGCACCATTGACATGAATTTCTATGGCACACTTTGCATTGTACTAATTGTGTGGGTCTGGTTTATTTCCGGAAAAATACCCGCAATATACCCGGGAGCTGCGATTTGGGGTGCTGGCGCCTTCCCCCTCCCCCCTTTTGTGCATCGGGTGATGCGGGGGATCGGGTGGGCCTGCCTCTACCGCAAATCGGCATCACACTTCCAAGCCATGCGCGTGATGTCCCCATAGGGCTTCCAGGCACTGGCATGTCTGAATTTTTCCATCTGTTGTCACCATATGGAGGAGGGCGTCTCCAGCCTCCATGGGCAGTGGCTGCTGCACGGGCATAGATGCCTCTCTTCCTCTCTTGATGCACCTCTGTGATGTTGGGAGGAGCCAGTGGGTGTGTGCCGAGTGTATTTAACATCCTCACTCTGTGCTAGCTAGTCCTCATGGTAGCACCTCTCTGTGCATACTACATGGCACTTACTTTTTTTATATCCTAAACAGGTAATTACATGGTTTTTCTTTTTCTGTTTATGCTTACATATGCTCACTTTTGTTTTTGTCATCTATACCTGTCTCATGGTCTTCTTTTCTTTTTTTCTTTTCTTTTCTTTTTCCTTTTTCCTTTTCCTTTTTCTTTTTCTTTTTTTCCTCTTTCTTCTTTTTCTTTTTTTTCTCTCTTCTCTTTCTTTTTCTTTCTCTTCATTTTCTTTTTCATTTTTCTTTTTCTTTTTCCTTTCTTTTTCCCCTTTTTTCTCCTTTTTTCATTTTTATCTCTGATCTTTTTTTCTCTCTTCACTTTTCACATTCACTCGTTCACCTGCACTTTGGCATTGGGCTCTAGCTACTTCCCACAATAAAGAGTATTAATAGTACACCCAATATATATATTTTTAGACATGAAGCCCACTCATACCACTACCTGGATTTCTGCCTTTGGTTTTTCCAGGGGATGATGTTTTGTGCACGCGGTGCCTCTCCTGTGGGCTCCATCCACAGTTCCCGGTACAGACATTTTGGACAGCCTCTGATTCCTCGTCCCCTATTTTCCAGACTTATCATGATGTAAGTACTCAGAGGGATGAGTAGCTCTCTCTCTTTTCTCCTGTACACATCCTCCCCGTTGAGGGGTATTTTAGGATGCATTATCATGCCTACTGATAGGAACCTACTTAGACTTATTATCTACAACCAAATGATCATACTGTGTTTTTTATCATTGATTACACTGCATAGTGCCATTTAGATGACGTGTGCATATATAAATCTGCAATAATTTATTTTATCCATATGAAATCTCTTGTCAATTTTATATGCTGTCCCTTTGATATGTATATGTAATGCATTCATGAGGTCAATATCATGTATGTGTGTGTATACATATTAAATCTTTTTTACTATGTGCATCATTGTTATGTATTGGCAGACTCAATATGCCAATTAAATATACTTTTTAACCACTTCAGCCCCGGAAGGATTTACCCCCTTCCTGACCAGAGCACTTTTTACAATTTGGCACTGCGTCGCTTTAACTGCTAATTGCGCGGTCATGCAATGCTGTACCCAAACTAAATTTACGTCCTTTTCTTCCCACAAATAGAGCTTTCTTTTGATGGTATTTGATCACCTCTGCCGTTTTTATTTTTTGCGCTATACACAGAAAAAGACCAGAAATTTTGAAAAAAATGATATTTTCTACTTTTTGTTCTAAAAAAAATCCAATAAACTCAATTTTAGTCATACATTTAGGCCAAAATGTATTTGGCCACATGTCTTTGGTAAAAAAAATGTCAATAAGTGTATATTTATTGGTTTGCGCAAAAGTTATAGCGCCTACAAACTAGGGTACATTTTCTGGAATTTACACAGCCTTTAATTTATGACTGCCTATGTCGTTTCTTGAGGTACTAAAATGGCAGGGCAGTACAAAACCCCCACAAATGACCCCATTTTGGAAAGTAGACACCCCAAGGAAATTGCTGAGAGGCATGTTGAGCCCATTGAATATTAATTTTTTTTGTCCCAAGTGATTAAATAATGACAAAAAAAAAAAATTACAAAAAGTTGTCACTAAATGATATATTGCTCACACAGGCCATGGGCATATGTGGAATTGCACCCCAAAATACATTTAGCTGCTTCTCCTGAGTATGGGGATACCACATGTGTGGGACTTTTTTGGGAGCTTAGCCGAGTACGGGACCCCGAAAACCAATCACTGCCTTCAGCATTTCTAAGGGCGTAAATTTTTGATTTTACTCCTCACTACCTATCACAGTTTTGAAGGCCATAAAATGCCCAGATGGCATAAACCCCCCCCAAATGACCCCACTTTGGAAAGTAGACACCCCAAGCTATTTGCTTTGAGGCATGTTGAGTCCATGGAATATTTTATATTTTGACACAAGTTGCGGGAAAGTGACAATTTTTTTTTTTTTGCACAAAGTTGTCACTAAATGATATATTGCTCACACAGGCCATGGGCATATGTGGAATTGCACCCCAAAATACATTTAGCTACTTCTCCTGAGTATGGGGATACCACATGTGTGGGACTTTTTAGGAGCCTAGCCGCGTACGGGGCCCCGAAAACCAATCACTGCCTTCAGGATTTCTAAGGGTGTAAATTTTTGATTTCACTCTTCACTGCCTATCACAGTTTCGGAGGCCATGGAATGCCCAGGTGGCACAAACCCCCCCCCAAATGACCTCATTTTGGAAGGTAGACACCCCAAGCTATTTGCTGAGAGGCATGGTGAGTATTTTGCAGCTCTCATTTGTTTTTGAAAATGAAGAAAGACAAGAACAACATTTTTTTTTTTTTTTTTCAATTTTTAAAACTTTGTGACAAAAAGTGAGGTCTGCAAAATACTCACTATACCTCTCAGCAAATAGCTTGGGGTGTCTACTTTCCAAAATGGGGTCATTTGGGGGGCGTTTGCCACCTGGGCATTCCATGGCCTCCGAAACTGTGATAGGCAGTGAAGAGTGAAATCAAAAATTTACGCCCTTAGAAATCCTGAAGGCGGTGCTTGGTTTTTGGGGTCCTATGCGCGGCTAGGCTCCCAAAAAGTCCCACACATGTGGTATCCCCATACTCAGGAGAAGCAACAGAATGTATTTTGGGGTGTAATTTCACATATTCCCATGGCATGTTTGAGCAATATATCATTTAGTGACAACTTTGTGCAAAAAAAAAAAATTTGTCTCTTTCCCGCAACTTGTGTCACAATATAAAATATTCCATGGACTCGACATGCCTCTCAGCAAATAGCTTGGGTGTCTACTTTCCAAAATGGGGTCATTTGGGGGGGGGTTGAACTGTCCTGGCATTTTATGCACAACATTTAGAAGCTTATGTCACACATCACCCACTCTTCTAACCACTTGAAGACAAAGCCCTTTCTGACACTTTTTGATTACATGAAAAAATTATTTTATTTTGCAAGAAAACTACTTTGAACCCCCAAACATTATATATTTTTTTAAAGCAAATGCCCTACAGATTAAAATGGTGGGTGTTTCATTTTTTTTTTTACACAGTATTTGCGCAGCGATTTTTCAAACGCATTTTTTTGGGAAAAAACACACTTTTTTGAATTTTAATGCACTAAAACACACTATATTGCCCAAATGTTTGATGAAATAAAAAAGATGATCTTAGGCCGAGTACATGGATACCAAACATGAGATGCTTTAAAATTGCGCACAAACGTGCAGTGGCAACAAAATTAATACATTTTTAAAAGCCTTTACAGGTTACCACTTTAGATTTACAGAGGAGGTCTACTGCTAAAATTACTGCCCTCGATCTGACCTTCGTGGTGATACCTCACATGCATGGTGCAATTGCTGTTTACATTTGACGCCAGACCGACGCTTGCGTTCGCCTTAGCGCGAGAGCAGGGGGGACAGGGGTGCTTTTTTTTTCTTTATTATTTTTTTACTTTTTTATCTTATTTTTGAACTGTTCCTTTCATTTTTTTTTTTATTGTTATCTCAGGAAATGTAAATATCCCCTATGAGCCACTCTGGTCTCTGATCAGCTCTATGGTCAGCTGGCTGAATCACCGGCTGCATTCTCAGGTTCCCTGTTGAGACAGGAGAGCCAGAGAAAAACACGGAAGACGGGGGGGGGGGAATTCCCTCCCACTGCTTGTAAAAGCAGTCTAGAGGCTAATTAGCTGCTAGGATTGCTTTTACATGAAAGCTGACCACTGGCTGAAAAGAATGATACCAAGATGATACCTAAACCTGCAGGCATCATTCTGGTATAACCACTTAAAGTCGTGAATGGCGTACCTGAAGACAAAAAAATGGTTAACAATAAAGCACAGTAAACGGTAAAGTATAAAAAATTGCATACCTGAAAAGCAAACATGGTAAAACATAATAACAATAAAACATTGCAGAATAGAATAAAGTAAAAAAGAGCAGAACAATAGAGAGAGAATAGAGACAGAGAGAACAATAAAACGACAACTATTTTTTTTTATTTTATATTTTTGTTTGTGGTTTTTTTTTTTTTTTTTACACTTTTTTTTGTAACTGTAACTTTTATAACTGTAACCGGTTCCAGGTTCGGGTCTCTCAAAATGCGATGGCATCTTGGGAGACCCTGTGAAATGGCGCCTAGTCTGTGGAATGCTGTACCCTACGCTAATACTCAACTAGTGTATGGTAGCGTTCAAAACATTCACCAATGCAAAGACCAGGATTGTCAGGACACTAGGGACAATAATAGCGGGTGTCACGTCTATATCCGCGCTTGCTGCAGACACAACATCTTTTTTGGGGGGGTTCGTTGGGTAGGGGTACTCGGGAGGACATAAAGAAAATGCCTCTCATGCAGCCGACTGCATTTGGTTGGGGATGTGAATGGGGGAAGTACGGGTGCTGCAGAAGCAGTGGGTTCCCAATTAGGATTGGCGAATGCAGCAGGAAGGGCATTATGGGCACGACGGACCTGTTTGTCTTCTTCTTGGTGGCAGCGGGACACTACTTGTGCTTGCCACCTCACCAGCTTGAACTGCACTTATGGGACTCGCCACGTCACCACGTGTTACTGAAGTGCTGGTTTGACTACGACCGGGGTGTACTAGGCCGCTGGTGCTTGCCAGTTCACCAAAACGCTACCAAAAAAACTGTTAGCGATCGCAGGGATCAGGCCTGACTCTGTGAACGCTGCAGTTATGTGTTTAGTGTTTTGTAAGTGTCAGTGATCGATCGATACTGCACTTGGGTGGGCTGGGCTGGGCCAGGCGGAGGGGCAAAACACAGGTGCTAGCAGGTATCTGGGCTGATCCCACTAACACTGCATTTTTGGGAACCCTAAACTGCTGGGGACGCTAGTATAGATCTGATCGGATCAGATATTGATCCGATCAGATACTATACCACTAAGGGAGGTGTACGATGCGTGCGTGGGTGTTAGCGCTACTGGCGCTAACCTGATGCTGCTTGGGGCTGGTGCTTGCCAGTTCACCAAAACGCTACCAAAAAACTGTTAGCGATCGCAGGGATCAGGCCTGACTCTGCGAACGCTGCAGTTATGCATTTAGTGTTTTGTAAGTGACAGTGATCGATCGATACTGCACTTGGGTGGGCTGGGCTGGGCCAGGCGGAGGGGAAAAACGCAGGTGCTAGCAGGTATCTGGGCTGATCCCGCAAACACTGCGTTTTTGGGAACCCTAAACTGCTGGGGACGCTAGTATAGACCTGATCGGATCAGATATTGATCCGTTCAGATACTATACCACTAAGGGAGGCGTATGCTGCGTGCGTGGGTGTTAGCGGTACTGGCGCTAATCTGGCGCTGCCTGGGGCGACGCATATCACTGCCGGGCGATCAGGGGGCTAAACCTTTATTTGGTAATAAACGGCGGGTGCCCTGACACTATAAAAAATAAACAAACTAACCAGTGTCACCCGTAACAGTTATATGGTGATCAGCGGTGAAAGGGTTAACTAGGGGGCAATCAAGGGGTTAAAACATTTATTAGGTAGTATATGGGGGTCCCTGACGCTATAAAACGCTGAAGGCGAACCTAAATATTTATGTCCCTAACTAGCGTCACCAGCGACACTAATACAGCGATCAGAAAAATGATCGCTTAGCGACACTGGTGACGGGGGGTGATCAAGGGGTTAAAACTTTATTAGGGGGGGTTAGGGGGTAACCTAGACCTAAAGGGGGCTAACACTAACTGCCCTACCACTTCTAACTGTCACAAACTGACACCATGCAGTAATCAGAAAAAAAACAATAAACTGCTTCGTGTCAGTGTGACGGGGGGAGGGGTGATTGGGGGGTGATCGGGGGGCGATCGGAGGTGTAAAGTGTGCCTGGCATGTTCTACTGTGTGTGTGTGTTTGTGCACTCACTCAGATGTCTTCTCTCCTCAGGGCCGGAACGGAAACTGCCGAGCCGAGGAAAGATGACATCACATCCTCTGCCTGTGTGTACTGCACATAGGCAGGGGAGGATTCTCATTGGCTGGGAGCGATCGCGAGGGGGGCCAAGAATGGATGGCCTCCCCCTCATCTCTGAACGCTCCTAGACCAAAGCCAAACGCCTCGGGCACCGGGGGGGGTCCGATCGGACCCCCCACCCGCGAGAGGCAGATCACGTATGGGTACGTGATTCTGCCTGCCCGTGCCATTCTGCTGACGTATATCAGCGTGAGGCGGTCGGCAAGTAGTTAATTATCTCACCCCCACAAATCAATAGCCTCATTTAAAGTCCCACCTTCCTTTTTCTCATGCCTGCTACCTTCTCTATATCTGCCCTATTCCTTCACTGAGCCAAGAGCAGGCTGGCAAATCAGATGTCAGTGTGGTCCGAGCTCTTGCTCCTTCATACAGAAAAAAGAAGAGACCTTGTCGCTTTGACTCCCTATCGCCTCCCAGACCTCATTCATCGTGTAAGCATTGTTCACAGGCTGCCCAAAAGAAGAAAGCATCAGACTCCCCTCATTTGGGGACTGTTTCTATAGATGATTCTGTTCCTGCTTTACCTAATATATCGCATAATGCTGTGGATAATGACACAGTGATTGATCAAAGTCGTCAGTCACTGACACTTGATACTAATTGTTCTGCTGATGTTAATAATGTATCTGTTAGTCTTACAGCTCTGTCTACTATGCCTACTGTAAATTCGCTGATGACTGCCTCCTCCAATGGGACAGGTGAGTGTGATGATATACAGCTACTTTTGCGATGAGTGCGTTCATTGTCTTCATTGCAAAATCCTATTAGAGTACCACCTACCTAGTTCACACAGTTGATGCCAATGTTGCTGGTGTTTGGTTGGGTTCTTCTACTGTTAACCAACCTGCAGTGTCTCAGATATCTTCATACCCACATACTGTGCCAATAACTACACCTGCGATTTCTCTAGCAGTCCATGAGAGTTGTTTTGAAGAGGTCCTGTCCTGCAAACATTCACCATTAGGTTTCCATTTCAGTAATTCTGTTAAAGACAGAATTTGGAAGGGAGAATATATCAATATTTTGTCCCTTTTGCCTTCTTTTAAAGATAATCATAAGGAAAAGAGAGATTTGGATAAGAATGACAATGACAAGCGTAGATCAGTGCTTCGTGGCTTTAACAATTGGTTACAGGCATTTTGTATCTTTGCAGTGTCATGGGAAAGAAACATCCAGAATGCTGCTGTGGATTGTTCCAGCATGTTGAAATTATTTTAGTGGCATATAAGAACTTTAATGGTCTAGCAGTGTTCTTTTATGACAAATAATTTCATCAGAAACTGGCAGTTCACAAGACGTTGAAATGGGGATGAAAGATGTAGGGCTGTGGCTGAACTTGCTACTCCCTCCAAAACAATTCACCAAACCTTCTGCTCCTCCTACTGGATCCTTTTGGCATGGCGTTTGTTTTGGCTTCAATGAGGGTCAATGTAAATGGCCCAATTCCTGCAAATATAAGCACGAATGTGCTTATTGCACTGGCAATCATGCAGCGTCATGTTGTTTTAAACGGTTTTTTCATAAAAAACATGTTACCATGGCTACGCATTTGTCCAAATCAACAAATGGCTGCCCTGTTGTTTAGTGGTTTTTCGGATGGGTTTCCTTTGCCCTCTTTCTCTGGTTCTGGGTGTTTGCTTCATGATAATTTACCATCAGTTTGACGGCACGCTGCCATTGTGGCTAAAAAAAATTTGAGACTGGTTCAAGATGGTCGTGTAGCTGGTCCTTTTGATTCGCCTCCTTTTTTCCAATTTTAGGATTTTACCATTAGGAATTATTCCTAAAAAAGATCGTAATTCTTTGCGTCTCATCCACCATTTATCCTTTCCAGACGGAATGTCTCTTAAAGATAGCATATATCCTTCTCTCTGTACGGTATCTTATGCATCTTTTGACGATGCTTTGGATAAAATGTTGGCAATATTGGCAAGGGTGAGTTGTTATCAAACTCGGATATAAAATTTGCATGTAGGCTACTACCTATCCATCCCAAAGCCTTTAATTCTTTAGGTTTCTATTTCAATGGTGGGTTTTTTTTTTTTTAAATTGACAATTTTTATTTATTTTCCAAGAAAATAAAGAGTTGCAACATAAAATAGAAGGTGATACAGTTGGTAGTGTAATCAGTACATCTGAGAAAGAGTCCAACAAATGCAATTGGTGAAAGGAGCAGTGGAGTATAAGCAAGTTAGTCTAACAACTGTCAGGAGGATACCTTGACGTGACATTATTCAGATAATACTGCATTTATACCTTGCATAACTAAACGAAAATGAGTAGAGTAAAAGAGGAAGAGAAATAAGAGAGAAAGATAAGAAAAAGGGAGGGAGGGAGGGAGAGAAGGAGGGAGAGTAAAATGGAACATGTGGAGATGGAAGAAGAATAGTAGAGAATGATGAAGATGAAAGGGCAACGATCCGCCTCCGGAGCCCGGAATCTCTTGAAAGTTAAAGGAACCAATTAAAGATGACCAGGGGTAGGCAGCATTAAGTTATGGTATTTTCGAAGAGGACCCAGAGTTCCCATATTCGATTATGCTTCTCAAGAGTGTCATTCATGGAAGCTGTCAGGTACTCCATTCTCTTGACATCTCTGATCCTGGAGTGCAGCTCCGATAGTGAGGGTGGTTCTCTCTGTTTCCATTTTAAGGCCACCAAGCATCGTGCGGCAGTTAGTATATGTGACAAAAGTTTCTTGGACTTTTTAGAGAGAGAGATTGGCAGAAGACCCAAGACAAAAGTCTTAGGATCAAGAGGCACTTCAGTGTCAAAGATGTACCGGAGTAAGGAATGCACCATTTGCCAATATGAAGTGATCAGGGGGCAAGTGCAATAAATATGAAATAGCGTCCCCTATCTTTACAGCATCGCCAACATCGAGAATCAGCCGATGGATATATGGAGTGGAGCAAGTCTGGGGTCTGATACCAATGGAACAAAATCTTATATTGATTCTCTTTATATAGCGTGCATACAGAGCTCTTAGAGGCCTGAGACCATATGAGCTGCCATGTGTGCAGGGGCAAGTCTGCACCCAGGGCTCGCTCCCACTTTCCCATATATGCATGACGTGGTCCGGTTGGTGAAAAATCAAAAGTCAAAAGCTGATAGGTTCGCAAGATCATACCTTTAGGGGATGAGCCCTCTAAGCACAGTTTTTCAACTTCAGTTAGAGGGGAGAATTGAAGATTAGGGACCAGAGATTGTGCGTAATGTCATATTTGTACTTAACTAAAGAAAGCCTGTTTGGGAATGTCAAAGTCATTTTGTAGATCCTGAAAAGATCTCAGCATTCGGGTCCTAGGGTCTATCAATTGACCATAGCAAAATAAGGCCTTTTCCATCCAAAAGTGTGACATCTGTGAGGTCAAGCTGTCCGGGATGTTGGGGGTAAATAGGAAGGACATGAACGGTGAGGAGGAGGTGGTTAGTGGATATGTCAATTTGGCACGGCGCCACAACAAGCGTAAAAGGGACATTGGCCCTAATAACTGCAAGTTTTCAGCAAATACATGAGAGCTCCATAACATGGAGTTCAGATGTGTAGGGGCTAGCCACAGCTTCTCAATTTGCGTCCAGGGATTGAAAGCATGGAGGGTGCACCAAGAGGCCACAGGGCGTAGTTGGCTATGTTAGGAAATGCTAGGCCGCCCTGATTACGGGGAGTGTATAGAACCGATTTAGAAATCCGGTGTCTCTTATAGTTCCAAAAGAAGTTTATCAGGTCTCCCTGGAGCCTCTTGAGGTGTGAGGTTGGTATGGGTACAGGAAGTGTCTCAAATAGGTATAAGAGCTGAGGTAAAATTGTCATCTTCAGGGTCGCTAGACGACCATAGAGAGATAGTTTCAGGGACTTCCATTTGGCCAAGGAGGCTCTGATAGAAGTATATAGTTGGGGAAAGTTGGCTTTATAGAGGGTGTCATATGTAGGAGTGAGGTGGACCCCAAGGTATTTTAAGGAGGAAGTCTTCCAGGAGTAATTAAATGTTTGCAAAAGAGCCGTTAGTGTCTGATGAGGCATGCTGAGGGGGAGGGCCTCTGTTTTAGAATGATTAATTTTGTACCCTGAGAGGGTACTGTATCGATCCTACTCTGCATGTAAGTTCGGGAGAGAAATATGGGGTTGTGTCAGGGTGAGGAGGACATCGTCAGCGTATAAGGAAATCTTAACATCTCTGATGAGAACTGGGATTGCATGAATATTTGGGTTCTTCCTAATGTGGGCTGCTAAGGGTTCAATACACAGGGCGTAAAGGAGCGGTGAGAGTGGACAGCCCTGTTCCGTTAGATATCAGAAAGATGGTAGATGAGGCGAATTGGGTACAGACCAATGCCAACAGGGAGGAATATAGGTGGGAGATGGCTCGTAAAAAGGGGCCCTCAATTTCAGCACGGTGTAGAGTCACAAACAGGAAGGGCCAGCTTAGCCTATCAAAAACTTTTTCCGCGTCAAGACTGAGTAAAAGTGCCTCTAAGTTGGTCCTGTTGGCAATCTCCACAAGGTCAATGACCCTTTGTGTATTGTCCCCCGCTTGACACAGAGGGATAAATCCTACCTGATCTTAATGAAGCAGCGACGGCATAAAATTGTTTAATCTGTTAGCTAATAATTTCGTGAAAATTTTCAGGTCCGTGTTGAGGAGTGCGATAGGCCTGTAATTTGATGGTAAGGTGTGGTCTTTTCCCGGTTTGGAAATCAGCGTGAGATAGGAAGATTGCATATCCCTCGGGACAGGTGTATCAGACAGGAATGAATTAAACAAGGTTGTCATGTGGGGGAGTAAGTGCGGTAGGAAGGTTTTGTAGTAGTGGTACGGTAGTCCATCTGGGCTTTGTTATTCGGCAAGGTTTTAATCGTGTTAGCTACTTCCTCCTCTGTAATGTGGGAGTTTAGGGCAGAGGGAGAGAGCTGCGGTAATTCACAGTCATCTAGATAGGAGTAAATCATTTGGGATAAGTCAGGTGAAGGTGGGTTATGTGGGACAGTCGGATCGTTACATAATGTCGAATAATAATCGTGAAAGATCTGAGCGATCTTGGTGGGATGGGATTGAAGAGTGCCACTCTCATCTTTAAGATGGGAAGTTGAGGCGGTCGCCACTCATTCTCGTAGTTGTCTAGCTAATAGCGTATGTGGTTTATTAGCTTTATCGTAATAGGTCTGCCTTAAGCGAAGTAACGCCTTTTCAATCTTGCCTAAGTCTATATCTCTTAATCCTGCCCGAACGCTTACAAGCTCTCTAAGGACGTGTAAGGACGGAGAAGAAAGCAAACGTGCTTCCAAATGTTTGAGCTTATCTAATAAAGCTCTGCGAGCAGTATTAGCATTTCTTTTGAGAGAAGTAGAGAGTGAAATGCATTGGCCTCTGAAGACCGCTTTATGACCTTCCCAAAGAGAAGAGGTGGAAACCTCAGGGGAGCTGTTTTCTGCAAAATAGAACTTCAAGGTTTTTTCCAGTTCTATCCTGGAGGGGCCATGTTTAAGCGGAAAATCATTCAAACGCCAATGACATGTGCGGAAGGTTCCTGGGGAGAGTGCAAGAGACAGTTTGATCGGGGCATGGTCCGACCATGAGATAGCCTGGATATCTGAGCCTGTGCAAGCTCTCAAGGTCGGAGCATTTACAAAAAAGTAATGGGACTTGTGAGGGTGAGAATAGAAGGTGAATTGTTTGGCTGACGGGTAGATAGTACGCCAAGAATCAAGCAGAGCATATTTCCTAGTTAGTTGACGGAAGAGAGTTGATCTTCTATCAAGGGTCTTGGGAGTCTGCCCATGTCCTAGGGAGTGTCTGTCTAGGCATGAGGAATAAGTCAGGTTGAAATCTCCTCCAATAACTAAATATTGGTGGGGGGATGCAAATAATCGATTATACACTTTAGATAAAAAGGAGGTTTGATTAGTGTTCGGGGCATAAATGTTGCAGAGGGTGAGATTAGCACCTGTCCATGTACCTCTTAAAATGATATAGTGCCCTAAGGGGTCAGAAAATATGGATTGTAACTGGAAAGGAGAGCCTTGTTTAAAAAGAATTGCTACTCCAGCCCGTTTACGTGGATTAGAGGCTAGATATATTTGGGAGTAATGTTTGGATGCAAATGTCATGTTGTCTTAGTGAGGTGTGTTTCCTGAGTGAAAATTATGTCAGCTTTGGATCATTTGAATTCCCATAAGGCTAGACTTCGTTTAGTGTTGGAGTTGAGGCCTTTCACATTTAGTGATAGTATGTCAATCATGGTGGGTGGGTAAAGAGGGGGAACAATAGCTTACCCAATCGGTTGAACTGGCTCTTGACATTTAGGCAGTTGATCAATCGATTCCTCAAGAGGGATATGTAACAGTTGAGAAGTATGATTCTGCGGGTGGAGTCTGGGCTCCAGAGGCGGGCAACAGCCATAGGACAATAGGGAAGAAAAAGGAGGAGAGAAGAAATTCCAGTAGTAGAGAAAAAGAGAAAAAAGTAAATGAGAAAAAAAACAAAGTTTAGTACAAAATCAGGTAATAACCATTCACAATTTAACCCACCTCTAAAAGGTGATGGGTCGGAAACCTTTGAAGGACCCCCCCTACATAGGAGGTAAAAAAAAAATGTCCAAGGGGGTTGAATGGGGAGCCATTCGAAGATCTCTCGAGGGAGGATAGGATAGACCCAGGACGGGTGCAACCCTCTCTCAGGTCCGCTTGCTTTTAATTAAATATGTAGCACACCACAATAGAACAAAAAGAAAAAGAAAACCTGTACTTAACAACTGGTAACTGGTATATCATTTAACCTAAGCTATAACCTCAAATAGGAAAAACTGATGCAGTTATTTGCCCAGAAGAAAACAAAGAGAAGTGAAGTAGAGGTCTCTTGTCAGAATAGGAGCATAGCACCCTTCCTGGTGTTCCATAAAGGAGCCCAGGGAGGGTGAGAGTGATTTCCTAGGCATGATATTTTACCCTGCTATAGGATGGGGGGGAGGTAGGGATGGGGGGGGTAGGGATGGGAGGGGGGGAGGGGGGGAGAGGTGGAGGGTGGGTAGGTGGAGGGAGGAGGATAGGGAGGGGAGGGGTAGGAAATGAAGGGGAAATGGATAGGTAGGGGGAGGGAAACCCCTTCTGAAGTTTGGGAGAAAGAAAAAAAAAAAACAATTAAGTATTATCAATAATATGCAAACTTAACAGGTAGTGGATCAGAACCATAATACTGGAGTACTGGCAGATAGAACCTAGCCATTGTTTAGGTATGGGGAATAACAGGGTAAATTCGTAAGCGCTAAGAAGGTAGCCAGGGGTATAGAATCCTATTTTTGAGCCTCAGTGTAGTTAAGTGTCTCAAAGTAACGCAGAATTATCTCTGATCAGAGGATGATGGAGGGCCGGTAGGATGCGGTCTCGGGAGTTTTCTCCTAGTCACTTGGATCCAGGGTTCCGGGCGAGGTGGAGGGGTTGGAAGAGGGTCCCATCCAGGTGTGGGCGGGACTGGGATATCCAGCTCTCTGCAGAAAGAGTGGAGGTCCTCAGGGTACCGTAGGTGGTGGACCTCCCATCTTTCTTTGTCGTTAGGCTGAAAGGGAAGCCCCAATGATAGCAAAAGTCATGTTCCTTCAGTGAGGTGAGGAGTGGTTGCAGGCGTCGTTGCTGAAGGGTGATTCATGACAAATCTGGAAAAAGCTGTATGGGGGCACCATCAAAGTCAATGGTATGCATGTTGCGCTCTTTTCTCATTATGTCCTCTTTCAGGGCATAGGTGTGAACCCTGCAAATTACATCCCGTGGTCTGGGTCCCGGTCCTCAGGGAAGAAGTGCGAGGTAGGCCCCATCCATTTTAACTCTTTGGTTTTCTGGATGACCCAATATGTTATTGAAAATAACTTGTAGTGTTACATGCAAATCTTCATCCTGAGTTGCTTCTGGGAGGCCACGTACCCTGATGTTGTTGTGCCTGCCTCTGTTATCGAGGTCTTCAAGGTGACATTGAAAATCTCTGAGGGCCGAGGCTTGTGTGGACAGGCGGTCATGTATGTGGGAGATTTCCAGCCTTGTGTCACACGCTTCTTCCTCTATAGATGTAACTTTGGCAGATAGTTAGTGTAAATCAGTATGAAGCATGTTGATTTCAGATCTACAGGTATCGCGTACCTCTTGAATAAGCATGCGAAAGTCCTGTTTCGTAGGCATACAGCGAACATAGTCCCTCCATAATGTGCACGCTTCAGGTTCAGGGTCAGAGTCCATTGTATCATGGGCATATAAGTCCTGCATTGTAGTAGAATGAGCAGTCAATGGGGGGTAGCCTCTCTGGGGTGTATGTGGAGGACCAGTGGAATTAAGCTTCATTGCTTGGTTAGCTGCTTGTGGGTAGTCATCATGAGAATAAGCCCCCTGTAGCCCTGTGGTCTGTGAAGATGGGGGAGGCACTGAGGCCTTGCCAGGGTCCCTATGCTGTGGGGGTAGAGAAGGGATCCTGTCTCTGGAGGCCTGGGGTCTTTGAGGAAGGGAGCGGGGGTCCCAATCCTGGGCAGAGGGTTCCCATGAGGGAGAGACCTGGCCGGTATGTTTTGGCGGTGGGGGCTCCACGAGGCAGGGAGGGAATGGCTGAGACAAGCTTCCCAGCGTATTTCCCATAGGGGAGACCGAGACCAAGGGATCAGCCGGGATGGTGGTTGGTGGGATCGGTGGGCGAGCAGGTAGCAGGTCCCCCTCAGAAGCATACCTGTCAGTTCTTTGTCCCGGGGAGATCCGCGGAGGAGAAGAGGAGAGGGCCGCCGCATATGTTGGAGGAGCCGGTGTCAGCGCCATCTTGGCCTTGTGTTGTCCGGCCAAAGCTCCGTGACCAAAGTACTTCGTGATAAGAGGTGGGGGAGCCGAGGAAGATCTCGTAGCATGACCCCTAGATTTTGTGTCCTTAGCCTTGCGAGGTTTGCCCATAATGTCGGTGCTTTTTTGCTGCTTTTAGCTGTGTGCAGGTAGGCCTGGTCAGGAGCTTCAGGGAGACACGTCCGCTCCGGGAGCCATCCAAGCCACGCCCAATGGTGGATTTTATTACAACACATGCCTCCCTATGGGTTGCTCGCTTTCATTATTTTGAGACAATGGGGGTTATTAACGAAAGGCAAATCCACTTTGCACTACAAGTGCACTGCAAGTGCACTGAAAGAGCAGTCGCTGTAGATCTGAGGGGGACATGCAAGGAAAAAAAAACAGCATTTTTGCTTGCACATGATTGGATGATAAAATCAGCAGAGCTCCCCCTAATTTCAGAGCTTTCCCTCAGATCTACAGGGATCTACAGCGACTGCACTTACAAGTGCACTTGCAGTGCACTTGTAGTGCAAAGTGGATTTGCCTTTCGTAAATAACCCCCATTCTCAACTTTTTTAGAATGGGTAGTATCCTTTGAAACTAGGTCGGCTAATTTGATTCACTATTTGGATGATTTCCTGTTTATAGGACCCCCAATTCTTTGGACTGTTTATATTTATTGGGAGAATTTCAAGTAGTGTGTATAGATTTTGTAGTCCCCTTAGCCCCTGAAAAGACGGTATATCCAACCACTTGCCTTGAATTTTTAGGCATTTCTATTGATACCATTAACATGGTATTTAGGTTGCCTGTTTCAAAAGTTAAAAAAAGTCGGATCTAGTTTTTTTTGTTCTTTCCAAACATAAAGTTACGGTAAAAACTTTACAGATGATGTTTGCTTTTGCCTCCAGAGTTATCCCTATGGGTAGGGTCTTCTCTAAGCGTCTGTATCGGTCCATTTTGGGTGTTTCCTCTCCATTTCATTTTATACGTATTACTGCAGAGTTGAAAGAAGATTTAATAACTTGGCGCAAATTTTTGTAAAATTTTAATGGTTGTGCGTTATGGCAGGTGCCTTTTTGTTCCACATCTAATCTCAATTTATTGACTGATGCTTCTGGGGCTGTTGGTTATGGTCTTTTTTGGCAAGGATGTTGGTCGGCTGATCCTTGGCCACAATTAGGGATGAGCCGAACACCCCCCAGTTCGGTACGCACCAGAACCTGCAAGCGGACCGAAAATTTGCACGGACGTTAGAACCCCATTGACGTCTATGGGACTCGAAATCAAAAGTGCTCATTTTAAAGGCTAATTTTCATGGTATTGTCCTAAAAAGGGTTTGGGGACCCGGGTCCTGCCCCAGGGGACATGTATCAATGCAAAAAAAAGTTGTAAAAAGGTTTTTTTGGGAGCAGTGATTTTAATGATGCTTAAAGTAAAAAAAAAAGTGAAATATTCCTTTAAATATCGTACCTGGGGGGTGTCTATAGTATGCCTGTAAAGTGGCGCGTGTTTCCCGTGCTTAGAACAGTCCCTGCACAAAATGTATTTTTTAAAGGAAAAAAAGTCATTTAAAACTGCTTGCGGCTTTAATGTAATGTCGGGTCCTGGTAATATGGATGAAAATCAGTGAGACAAACGGCATGGGTACCCCCCAGTCCATTACCAGGCCCTTTGGGTCTTGTATGGATATTAAGGGGAACCCCGCACCCAAATTAAAAAAAGGAAAGGTGTGGGGCCACCAGGCCCTATATATTCTGAACAGCAGTATACAGGCGGTGCAAACAAGACAGGGACTGTAGGTTTGTTGTTAAGTAGAATCTGTTTGTAATTTTGAACGGGTACATTTTTAACGTGTTTAGCTCCAGCCAAAAAATCTTTTTTAAGCTTTTTGGAAAACATTACCCCTGTGACATTTGTTTTGCTGTGTGTGCTCCTCTTCAGAAGATTAAACCTCACTTTTTGTCCCAATGCCCAATGTTTTTTGAAAATTTGGGTTTTTTTGTGAAACAAGGATTGGTGATAAAGCAGTGGAAAGGAGAAATGTTTTTCCCTGCCCTGCCCTGTTGCCTGCCCTATATACTCAGCAGAAATTTGGGCCTTAGGTGTTGTTGTGGCCACAACACTTTAAGCCCTCTCAGGGACCTGCTGTGAAATATTAGATCAAGAATTGTAATTACATGCCCCTGTTGAACAGGGGCTGAAAAATTGGGCCTTTGGTGGTGGTGGTGGTGCTGGTGCCACAACACTGTAAGTCCTCACTCGCTCTTGGTGGGTGCAGAAACGGGCCCTGCTGTAAAATATTAGATCAAGAATTGTAATTACATGCCCCTGTTTAACAGGGGCAGAAAAATGGGGCCTTTGGTGGTGGTGGTGGTGCTGGTGCCACAACACTGTAAGTCCTCACTCGCTCTTGGTGGGTGCAGAAACTGGCCCTGCTGTGAAATATTAGATCAAGAATTGTAATTACATGCCCCTGTTTAACAGGGGCTGAAAAATTGGGCCTTTGGTGGTGGTGGTGCTGGTGCCACAACACTGTAAGTCCTCACTCGCTCTTGGTAGGCACAGAAACGGGCCCTGCTGTGAAATATTAGATCAATAATTGTAATTACATGCCCCTGTTGAACAGGGGCTGAAAAATTGGGCCTTAGGCACTGGTGCTGGGGCCACAACACTGCAACCCCTCACAGAAACTCTAGTTGGAACGCAGGAACGAGCCCTGCTGCAAAGTATTGCATCAAAAATTGTAATTACACGCCCCTGTTAACAGGGGCTGAAAAATTGAGCCTTAGGCACTGGTGGCGGCGCCCAGAACCAAAAATGTTCTTACAAGCTATCAGCGTGATCATTGAGGAAGAGGATAATTACTCAGGATAGTCACTCAGAATCAGCATAGGCAGTCTTTGAAGGGATCTGAGATTTCAAAAAAAATTATTCAGTTACATCAGCATCAGGTGCCTGGTAGCTGGTGGTAATCCAAGACTGATTCATCTTTATGAAGGTCAGTCGATCGACCGAGTCGGTGGACAGACGCACCCTGTGATCGGTTACAAAGCCTCCAGCAGCACTGAATGTGCGTTCCGTAAAAATGCTGGATGCAGGACAGGCCAGTAGCTCAATTGCATACTGTGCAAGCTCTGGCCAGTGATCCATCCTCAAGACCCAGTAACCCAGAGGGTTTTCGGTGGGAAAGGTGTCCAAGTCAGATCTTGCCCCTAGGTATTCCTGCACTATGTAAAACAGATGCTGGCGATGGTTGCTGTAACCGATCATACCTTGGGGCTGCGGACCAAAAAATTGTCTGAACGCATTGGTCAGGCGGCCACCTTCTCCACCGCTTCTTCTTTGACTGACCGAAGCCTCAGCAACACGTTGTCCAGAAACAGGAGTTTGTAACCTCCCAGTCTCTGGGAATGCGTTGCACAGACTTTTCTGCAAGGCCTCCTGAATAGGGATGAGCTTCGAGTTCGAGTCGAACTCATGTTCGACTCGAACATTGGCTGTTCGCAAGTTCACCGAACAGCGAACAATTTGGGGTGTTCGCGGCAAATTCGAATGCCGCGGAACACCCTTTAAAAGTCTATGGGAGAAATCAAAAGTGCTAATTTTAAAGGCTAATATGCAAGTTATTGTCATAAAAAGTGTTTGGGGACCTGGGTCCTGCCCCAGGGGACATGGATCAATGCAAAAAAAAGTTTTAAAAACGGCCGTTTTTTCAGGAGCAGTGATTTTAATAATACTTAAAGTCAATCAATAAAAGTGTAATATCCCTTTAAATTTCGTACCTGGGGGGTGTCTATAGTGTGCCTGTAAAGGGGCGCATGTTTCCTGTGTTTAGAACAGTCTGACAGCAAAATGACATTTTGAAGGAAAAAACTCATTTAAAACTACCCGCGGCTATTGCATTGCCGACAATACACAGAAGTTCATTGATAAAAACGGCATGGGAATTCCCCAAAGGGGAACCCCGAACCAAAATTAAAAAAAAAAAAATGACGTGGGGGTCCCCCTAAATTCCATACCAGGCCCTTCAGGTCTGGTATGGATATTAAGGGGAACCCCGGCCAAAATTTAAAAAAAAAAATGACGTGGGGTTCCCCCTAAATTCCATACCAGACCCTTCAGGTCTGGTATGGATTTTAAGGGGAACCCCGCGCCAAAAAAAAAAAAAAAACGGCGTGGGGTCCCCCCAAAAATCCATACCAGACCCTTATCCGAGCACGCAACCTGGCAGGCCGCAGGAAAAGAGGGGGGGACAAGAGTGCGGCCCCCCTCCCTCCTGAACCGTACCAGGCCACATGCCCTCAACACTGGGAGGGTGCTTTGGGGTAGCCCCCCAAAACACCTTGTCCCCATGTTGATGAGGACAAGGGCCTCATCCCCACAACCCTGGCCGGTGGTTGTGGGGGTCTGCGGGCGGGGGGCTTATCGGAATCTGGAAGCCCCCTTTAACAAGGTGACCCCCAGATCCCGGCCCCCCCCTGTGTGAAATGGTAAGGGGGTACATAAGTACCCCTACCATTTCACAAAAAAAGTGTCAAAAATGTTAAAAATGACAAATGCTTCTTCTTTCTTCTATCTTGCTTCATCTTCTGGTTCTTCTGGCTCTTCTGGTTCTTCTGGTTCTTCCTCCGGCGTTCTCGTCCAGCATCTCCTCCGCGGCGTCTTCTGTCTTCTTCTCCTCGGGCCGCTCTGCACCCATGGCATGGGGGGGAGGCTCCCGCTCTTCTCTTCTTCTCTTCTTCTTTTCTTCTTTTCTTCTTTTCTTCTCTTCTTCTCTTCTTCTTCATTTTCTTCTCCGGGCCGCTCCGCAATCCATGCTGGCATGGAGGGAGGCTCCCGCTGTGTGACGGCGCTCCTCGTCTGACAGTTCTTAAATAACGGGGGGGCGGGGCCACCCGGTGACCCCGCCCCCCTCTGACGCACGGTGACTTGACGGGACTTCCCTGTGGCATTCCCCGTGACGTCACAGGGAAGTCCCGTCAAGTCACCGTGCGTCAGAGGGGGGCGGGGTCACCGGGTGGCCCCGCCCCCCTCCGTTATTTAAGAACTGTCAGACGAGGAGCGCCGTCACACAGCGGGAGCCTCCCTCCATGCCAGCATGGATTGCGGAGCGGCCCGGAGAAGAAAATGAAGAAGAAGAGAAGAAGAGAAGAAGAGAAGAAAAGAAGAAAAGAAGAAAAGAAGAAGAGAAGAAGAGAAGAGCGGGAGCCTCCCCCCCATGCCATGGGTGCGGAGCGGCCCGAGGAGAAGAAGACAGAAGACGCCGCGGAGGAGATGCTGGACGAGAACGCCGGAGGAAGAACCAGAAGAACCAGAAGAGCCAGAAGAACCAGAAGATGAAGCAAGATAGAAGAAAGAAGAAGCATTTAAATAAAGGAATTGTCAAAAACTGTCTCTTGTCATTTTTAACATTTTTGACACTTTTTTCGTGAAATGGTAGGGGTACTTATGTACCCCCTTACCATTTCACACAGGGGGGGGGCCGGGATCTGGGGGTCACCTTGTTAAAGGGGGCTTCCAGATTCCGATAAGCCCCCCGCCCGCAGACCCCCACAACCACCGGCCAGGGTTGTGGGGATGAGGCCCTTGTCCTCATCAACATGGGGACAAGGTGTTTTGGGGGGCTACCCCAAAGCACCCTCCCAATGTTGAGGGCATGTGGCCTGGTACGGTTCAGGAGGGAGGGGGGGCCGCACTCTCGTCCCCCCCTCTTTTCCTGCGGCCTGCCAGGTTGCGTGCTCGGATAAGGGTCTGGTATGGATTTTTGGGGGGACCCCACGCCGTTTTTTTTTTTTTTTTTGGCGCGGGGTTCCCCTTAAAATCCATACCAGACCTGAAGGGTTTGGTATGGAATTTAGGGGGAACCCCACGTCATTTTTTTTTTAAATTTTGGCCGGGGTTCCCCTTAATATCCATACCAGACCTGAAGGGCCTGGTATGGAATTTAGGGGGACCCCCACGTCATTTTTTTTTTTTAATTTTGGTTCGGGGTTCCCCTTTGGGGAATTCCCATGCCGTTTTTATCAATGAACTTCTATGTGTATTGTCGGCAATGCAATAGCCGCGGGTAGTTTTAAATGAGTTTTTTCCTTCAAAATGTCATTTTGCTGTCAGACTGTTCTAAACACAGGAAACATGCGCCCCTTTACAGGCACACTATAGACACCCCCCAGGTACGAAATTTAAAGGGATATTACACTTTTATTGTTTGACTTTAAGCATTATTAAAATCACTGCTCCTGAAAAAACGGCCGTTTTTAAAACTTTTTTTTGCATTGATCCATGTCCCCTGGGGCAGGACCCAGGTCCCCAAACACTTTTTATGACAATAACTTGCATATAAGCCTTGAAAATTAGCACTTTTGATTATTCATGTTCGTGTCCCATAGACTTTAACGGTGTTCGCATGTTCGAACGAACTTTTTTCCTGTTCGCATGTTCTGGTGCGAACCGAACAGGGGGGTGTTCGGCTCATCCCTACTCCTGAAGATGTTTCATCCTCTGCTCCCTCTGCGACGGCAAGATAAGGTCCGCAACCTTACCCTTGTGACATGGATCAAGGAGGGTTGCCAGCCAGTATTGGCCCTTCTCCTTGATACCACGAATACGAGGATCCTTACGCAGGCTTTGCAGGATCAGGGAGGCCACGCAGCATAGGTTTGCTGAGGCATTCAGTCTGGAGTCCTCTGGGTCACTAAGGACGACATGGTCCGCAGCCACCTCCTCCCAGCCATGTACAAGTCCATGTGTTTCTTGGGACTGATCCCTTAAAGACTGCTGCTGATGCTGAGTGCCAGGCTCCACCACCATACTGACACAATCCTCCTCCTCGTCCTCTTCATGTGTGATCGGTGGGCACGCAGGAACACTGTCTGGATAAAGGGGGCCTTGAGAGCTAAGGAAGTCCTCCTCTTCCTGCCTCTGTTCTGCCTCAAGTGCCCTGTCCATTAATCCATGCAGCGTGTGCTCCAACAGGTGGGCAAGGGGGACAGTGTCACTGATGCATGCACTGTCACTGCTCACCATCCTTGTGGCCTCCTCAAATGGTGACAGGACAGTGCATGCATCCCTGATCATGGCCCACTGGCAGGGGGAAAAAAAAACAAGCTCCCCTGACCCTATCCTGGTGCCATAGTCGTACAGGTACTCATTGATGGCCCTCTGCTGCGTGTGCAGCCGCTGCAGCATGGCCAACGTTGAGTTCCACCTGGTGGGCATGTCACAGATTAGGCGGTTCTTGGGCAGGTTAAACTCCTTTTTGAGGTCCGCCAGCCGAGCACTGGCATTATATGACCGGCGGAAATGCACACAGACTTTCCTGACCTGCCTCAGGACATCCTGTAAGCCCGGGTACCTGCCCAAGAACCGCTGCACCACCAAGTTAAGGACGTAAGCCAAACAGAGCACATGGGTCATTTGTCCCTGTCGGAGGGCAGAGAGGAGGTTGGTGCCATTGTCGCAAACCACCATTCCTGCCTTAAGTTGGTGTGGCGTCAACCACCTCTGTGTGTCACAATCATTAGTAGTGGCATTTTGGAGGTGTGGTGGCGGAACAACCTCCAACACTACTGCACCTTGTCCTGCATCCTTCCCAGCTGCCAGCAGAGTCACCCAATGCGCCGTGAAACTTAGGTAACGTCCCTGTCCATGACGGCTGGACCATGATTCAGCGGTAATATGCACCTTACCACTGACCGCCCTGTCCAGCGAGGCCAAGACATTGCCTTCCACATGCCGGTAGAGAGCCGGAATTGCCTTCCGTGAGAAAAAGTGGCGTTTGGGTACCTGCCACTGAGGAACCGCACATTCCAGAAACTCACAGAAGGGGGCAGAGTCTACCAACTGAAAAGGCAGCAGTTGAAGTGCTAGCAATTTTGCCAAGCTAGCATTCAACCGCTGGGCATGTGGATGGCTGGGAGTGAACTTCTTTCGGCGGTGCAGCAGCTGGGGCAGGGAAATTTGCCTGGTACAATCTGACGTCGGTATACCGAAAGCAGATTGCTCACAAGTACTTGGCTGTGACACACCTAATTCTACACCTTCATTCCTCTCAGTGCAGGTCTCAGAGAGGACTGAAA
This sequence comes from Aquarana catesbeiana, assembly GCF_042186555.1. Lineage (NCBI taxonomy): Eukaryota > Metazoa > Chordata > Amphibia > Anura > Ranidae > Aquarana > Aquarana catesbeiana. Next base: position 807,853,918 of record NC_133324.1, read on the forward strand.
ATATAGTGGGGTTGGAGATCTCAGCTGATGAGGAGCAAGGAGAGGTCCTCTTTGTTCTTTGGTGTGGGTCTTTTAGATACGCTTGCCAACGAACTGCATGGCAGGTCAACATATGTTTGGTCAAGCATGTGGTGCCCAAGCGGGAGATGTTTGGCCACGTGAGATACGCTTGAAACATATGTTGCAAATAGCAACGGTGCGATCTGATGCACTCGTCTCAAAAAAGGCCCACACCAAAGAACTTTTTGAATAATGCGCAGAGACTGCAGTGCCCTGCACATGCAGAGCTTTGGGGTGTGATGCAGTCAATGTGCTGCCCTTAGGCTGGCCCCTGGAGGGCATCCTGCCTCGTTGGTGATGTGCCTCCTCCTCCTCTCTCCTTTCAGGCACCCATGTTGAGTCAGTGACCTGATCATCCCCTCTCTCCTCATCACTGGAGCAAACCTGGCAGTATGCTGCAGCAGGGGGAGCATGACTGCCAGATTGCTATCCTTCTTGGGCACCCCCTCTGTCCGTGCTCACATTACTGCCTTCATCTAGCTCAGTATCATCATCAGAGCCTTCCAAACGCTGGGCATCCTCCTGGAGCATGTACCCAACACTGTGGTCAAACAGTTCGAGGGACTCCTCAGGAGGACATGGTGGGGCTAGGGAAGGAGTGACTGATGACATTGAGCTGAGGGAAGAGGCCGCTGCTTTGCCAGACAAAGTACCCTGAGCATGGGTGAGAGAGGATGAGGAGGATGAGGACGGCTTGGTCATCCACTCGACCAAGTCTTCCGCATGTTGCGGCTCAACACGGCCAGCTGCCGAAAAAAAGGCCAAGCATGTTGCATGGCCACGTGCTAATGAGGATGCACTGTCTCCACGACCAGCACTGTTGCCTCTAGACACAGAGCCTGCTTGCCCTCTTTTATTGGCTTGTGACTGTCTGCCTCTCCTTGTTGGCCTTCCAGACATACTAATGGCCTGTAGCTGCAATAAGCAGGGATATATATATATATATATATATATATATATATATATATATATATATATATATATATATATATATATATATATATAATATATATATATATATATATATATATATATATATATATATATATATATATATATATATATATCAGCTAGCAAAATCAACTGCCTGCCTGTAGTATGAGAACACCACCAACCTTCTACAGGTAGCTTTAGGTTAACACTGTGCAGAGCTCGCCAAAAAATAACTTGTAGCTTATTTAGCTGCCTGCGGTAGTGATAGGATCAGGAAAACACCACCAACCTTCTACAGGTAGCTTTAGGTGAACACTGTGCAGAGCTCGCACTACACTAACTTGTAGCTTATTTAGCTGCCTGCGGTAGTAATAGGATCAGGAAAACACCACCAACCTTCTACAGGTAGCTTTAGGTGAACACTGTGCAGAGCTCGCACTACACTAACTTGTAGCTTATTTAGCTGCCTGCGGTAGTAATAGGATCAGGAAAACACCACCAACCTTCTACAGGTTGCTTTAGGTGAACACTCTGCAGAGCTCGCACTACACTAACTTGTAGCTTATTTAGCTGCCTGCGGTAGTGATAGGATAAGGAAAACACCACCAACCTTCTACAGGTAGCTTTAGCTGAACACTGTGCAGATGTTGCAAAAAAATAACTTGTAGGTTTAGCTGAACACTGTGAGGAGGACGCACTACACTAACTTGTAGCTTTAGCTGAACACTGTGAGGAGGACGCACTACACTAGCTTGTAGCTTTAGCTGAACCCTGTGCAAAGGTCACACTACACTAACTTGTAGTTTTCACTGAACACTGTGAGGAGGACACACTACACCAACTTGTAGCTTCAGCTGAATACTGTGAGGAGGACGCACTACCCTAACTTGTAGCTTTAGCTGAACGCTGTGAGGAGGACACACTACACCAACTTGTAGCTTTAGCTGAACACTGTGAGGAGGACGCACTACACTAACTTGTAGCTTTAGCTGAACACTGTGCAGAGGTCTCACTACACTAACTTGTAGTTTTAGCTGAACACTGTGAGGAGGACGCACTACACTAACTTGTAGCTTTAGCTGAACACTGTGCAGAGGTCGCACTACACTAACTTGTAGTTTTAGCTGAACACTGTGAGGAGGACGCACTACACTAACTTGTAGCTTTAGCTGAACACTGTGCAGAGGTCGCACTACACTAACTTGTAGTTTTCGCTGAACACTGTGAGGAGGACACACTACACCAACTTGTAGCTTTAGCTGAACACTGTGAGGAGGACTCACTACCCTAACTTGTAGCTTTAGATGAACACTGTGCAAAGGTCTCACTACACTAACTTGTAGTTTTAGCTGAACACTGTGAGGAGGACGCACTACACTAACTTGTAGCTTTAGCTGAACACTGTGCAGAGGTCGCACTACACTAACTTGTAGTTTTCGCTGAACACCATGAGGAGGACACACTACACCAACTTGTAGCTTTAGCTGAACACTGTGAGGAGGACGCACGACCCTAACTTGTAGCTTTAGAGGAGGACGCACTACACTAACTTGTAGCTTTAGCTGAACACTGTGCAGAGGTCACACTACACTAACTTCTAGTTTTCGCTGAACACCATGAGGAGGACACACTACACCAACTTGTAGCTTTAGCTGAACACTGTGAGGAGGACGCACTACCCTAACTTGTAGCTTTAGAGGAGGACGCACTACACTAACTTGTAGCTTTAGCTGAACACTGTGCAGAGGTCGCACTACACTAACTTGTAGTTTTTGCTGAACACTGTGAGGAGGACACACTACACCAACTTGTAGCTTTAGCTGAACACTCTGAGGAGGACGCACTACCCTAACTTGCAGCTTTAGCTGAACACTGTGCAGAGGTCACACTACACTAACTTGTAGTTTTAGCTGAACACTGTGAGGAGGATGCATTACACTAACTTGTAGCTTTAGCTGAACACTGTGCCGAGGTCACACTACACTAACTTGTAGTTTTAGCTGAACACTGTGAGGAGGACGCACTACACTAACTTGTAGCTTTAGCTGAACACTGTGAGGAGGACACACTACACCAACTTGTAGCTTTAGCTGAACACTGTGCAGAGGTCTCACTACACTAACTTGTAGTTTTAGCTGAACACTGTGAGCAGGACGCACTACACTAACTTGTAGCTTTAGCTGAACATTGTGAAGAGGTCTCACTACACTAACTTGTAGTTTTAGCTGAACACTGTGAGGAGGACGCACTACACTAACTTGTAGCTGTAGCTGAACACTGTGCAGAGGTCGCACTACACTAACTTGTAGTTTTCGCTGAACACTGTGAGGAGGACACACTACACCAACTTGTAGCTTTAGCTGAACACTGTGCAGAGGTCTCACTACACTAACTTGTAGTTTTAGCTGAACATTATGAGGAGGACGCACTACACTAACTTGTAGCTGTAGCTGAACACTGTGCAGAGGTCGCAATACACTAACTTGTAGTTTTCGCTGAACACTGTGAGGAGGACACACCACACCAACTTGTAGCTTTAGCTGAACACTGTGCAGAGGTCACACTACACTAACTTGTAGTTTTCGCTGAACACTGTGAGAAGGACACACTACACCAACTTGTAGCTTTAGCTGAACATTGTGCAGAGGTCTCACTACACTAACTTGTAGTTTTAGCTGAACACTATGAGGAGGACGCACTACACTAACTTGTAGCTGTAGCTGAACACTGTGCAGAGGTCGCACTACACTAACTTGTAGTTTTTGCTGAACACTGTGAGGAGGACACACTACACCAACTTGTAGCTTTAGCTGAACACTGTGAGGAGGACGCACTACCCGAACTTGTAGCTTTAGCTGAACACTGTGCAGAGGTCAAACTACACTAACTTGTAGTTTTAGCTGAACACTGTGAGGAGGACGCATTACACTAACTTGTAGCTTTAGCTGAACACTGTGCAGAGGTCGCACTACACTAACTTGTAGTTTTAGCTGAACACTGTGAGCAGGATGCACTACACTAACTTGTAGCTTTAGCTGAACACTGTTCAGAGGACGCACTACCCTAACTTGTAGCTTTAGCTGAACACTGTGCAGAGGTCACACTACACTAACTTGAAGTTTTAGCTGAACACTGTGAGGAGGACACACTACACTAACTTGTAGCTTTAGCTGAACACTGTGAGGAGGACACACTGCACCAACGTGTAACTTTAGCTGAACACTGTGCAGAGGTCTCACTACACTAACTTGTAGTTTTAGCTGAACACTGTGAGGAGGATGCATTACACTAACTTGTAGCTTTAGCTGAACACTGTGCCGAGGTCACACTACACTAACTTGTAGTTTTAGCTGAACACTGTGAGGAGGACGCACTACACTAACTTGTAGCTTTAGCTGAACACTGTGAGGAGGACACACTACACCAACTTGTAGCTTTAGCTGAACACTGTGCAGAGGTCTCACTACACTAACTTGTAGTTTTAGCTGAACACTGTGAGCAGGACGCACTACACTAACTTGTAGCTTTAGCTGAACATTGTGAAGAGGTCTCACTACACTAACTTGTAGTTTTAGCTGAACACTATGAGGAGGACGCACTACACTAACTTGTAGCTGTAGCTGAACACTGTGCAGAGGTCGCACTACACTAACTTGTAGTTTTCGCTGAACACTGTGAGGAGGACACACCACACCAACTTGTAGCTTTAGCTGAACACTGTGCAGAGGTCGCACTACACTAACTTGTAATTTTCGCTGAACACTGTGAGAAGGACACACTACACCAACTTGTAGCTTTAGCTGAACATTGTGCAGAGGTCTCACTACACTAACTTGTAGTTTTAGCTGAACACTATGAGGAGGACGCACTACACTAACTTGTAGCTGTAGCTGAACACTGTGCAGAGGTCGCACTACACTAACTTGTAGTTTTTGCTGAACACTGTGAGGAGGACACACTACACCAACTTGTAGCTTTAGCTGAACACTGTGAGGAGGACGCACTACCCTAACTTGTAGCTTTAGCTGAACACTGTGCAGAGGTCACACTACACTAACTTGTAGTTTTAGCTGAACACTGTGAGGAGGACGCATTACACTAACTTGTAGCTTTAGCTGAACACTGTGCAGAGGTCGCACTACACTAACTTGTAGTTTTAGCTGAACACTGTGAGCAGGATGCACTACACTAACTTGTAGCTCTAGCTGAACACTGTTCAGAGGACGCACTACCCTAACTTGTAGCTTTAGCTGAACACTGTGCAGAGGTCACACTACACTAACTTGTAGTTTTAGCTGAACACTGTGAGGAGGACACACTACACTAACTTGTAGCTTTAGCTGAACACTGTGAGGAGGACACACTGCACCAACTTGTAACTTTAGCTGAACACTGTGCAGAGGTCTCACTACACTAACTTGTAGTTTTAGCTGAACACTGTTAGCAGGACGCACTAAACTAACTTGTAGCTGTAGCTGAACACTGTGCAGAGGTCGCACTACACTAACTTGTAGTTTTCGCTGAACACTGTGAGGAGGACACACTACACCAACTTGTATTAAGCTGAACACTGTGCAGAGGTCGCACTACACTAACTTGTAGTTTTCGCTGAACACTGTGAGAAGGACACACTACACCAGCTTGTAGCTTTAGCTGAACACTGTGCAGAGGTCTCACTACACTAACTTGTAGTTTTAGCTGAACATTGTGAGGAGGATGCACTACACTAACTTGTAGCTGTAGCTGAACACTGTGCAGAGGTCGCAATACACTAACTTGTAGTTTTCGCTGAACACTGTGAGCAGGACACACCACACCAACTTGTAGCTTTAGCTGAACACTGTGCAGAGGTCGCACTACACTAACTTGTAGTTTTCGCTGAACACTGTGAGGAGGACACACTACACCAACTTGTAGCTTTAGCTGAACACTGTGCAGAGGTCTCACTACACTAACTTGTAGCTTTAGCTAAACACTGTGCAGAGGTCGCACTACGCTAACTTGTAGTTTTAGCTGAACACTGTGAGCAGGACGCACTACACTAACTTGTAGCTTTAGCTGAACACTGTGCAGAGGTCTCACTACACTAACTTGTAGTTTTAGCTGAACACTGTGAGGAGGACGCACTACACTGACTTGTAGCTTTAGCTGAACACTGTGAGGAGGACACACTACACCAACTTGTAGCTTTAGCTGAACACTGTGCAGAGGTCTCACTACACTAACTTGTAGTTTTAGCTGAACATTATGAGGAGGATGCACTACACTAACTTGTAGCTGTAGCTGAACACTGTGCAGAGGTCGCAATACACTAACTTGTAGTTTTCGCTGAACACTGTGAGGAGGACACACCACACCAACTTGTAGCTTTAGCTGAACACTGTGCAGAGGTCGCACTACACTAACTTGTAATTTTCGCTGAACACTGTGAGAAGGACACACTACACCAACTTGTAGCTTTAGCTGAACACTGTGAGGAGGACGCACTACCCTAACTTGTAGCTTTAGCTGAACACTGTGCAGAGGTCACACTACACTAACTTGTAGTTTTAGCTGAACACTGTGAGGAGGACGCATTACACTAACTTGTAGCTTTAGCTGAACACTGTGCAGAGGTCGCACTACACTAACTTGTAGTTTTAGCTGAACACTGTGAGCAGGATGCACTACACTAACTTGTAGCTCTAGCTGAACACTGTTCAGAGGACGCACTACCCTAACTTGTAGCTTTAGCTGAACACTGTGCAGAGGTCACACTACACTAACTTGTAGTTTTAGCTGAACACTGTGAGGAGGACACACTACACTAACTTGTAGCTTTAGCTGAACACTGTGAGGAGGACACACTGCACCAACTTGTAACTTTAGCTGAACACTGTGCAGAGGTCTCACTACACTAACTTGTAGTTTTAGCTGAACACTGTGCAGAGGTCGCACTAAACTAACTTGTAATTTTCGCTGAACACTGTGAGAAGGACACACTACACCAACTTGTAGCTTTATCTGAACATTGTGCAGAGATCTCACTACACTAACTTGTAACTTTAGCTGAACACTGTGCAGAGGTCGCACTACACTAACTTGTAGTTTTCGCTGAACACTGTGAGAAGGACACACTACACCAGCTTGTAGCTTTAGCTGAACACTGTGCAGAGGTCTCACTACACTAACTTGTAGTTTTAGCTGAACATTGTGAGGAGGATGCACTACACTAACTTGTAGCTGTAGCTGAACACTGTGCAGAGGTCGCAATACACTAACTTGTAGTTTTCGCTGAACACTGTGAGCAGGACACACCACACCAACTTGTAGCTTTAGCTGAACACTGTGCAGAGGTCGCACTACACTAACTTGTAGTTTTCGCTGAACACTGTGAGGAGGACACACTACACCAACTTGTAGCTTTAGCTGAACACTGTGCAGAGGTCTCACTACACTAACTTGTAGCTTTAGCTGAACACTGTGCAGAGGTCGCACTACGCTAACTTGTAGTTTTAGCTGAACACTGTGAGCAGGACGCACTACACTAACTTGTAGCTTTAGCTGAACACTGTGCAGAGGTCTCACTACACTAACTTGTAGTTTTAGCTGAACACTGTGAGGAGGACGCACTACACTGACTTGTAGCTTTAGCTGAACACTGTGAGGAGGACACACTACACCAACTTGTAGCTTTAGCTGAACACTGTGCAGAGGTCTCACTACACTAACTTGTAGTTTTAGCTGAACATTATGAGGAGGATGCACTACACTAACTTGTAGCTGTAGCTGAACACTGTGCAGAGGTCGCAATACACTAACTTGTAGTTTTCGCTGAACACTGTGAGGAGGACACACCACACCAACTTGTAGCTTTAGCTGAACACTGTGCAGAGGTCGCACTACACTAACTTGTAATTTTCGCTGAACACTGTGAGAAGGACACACTACACCAACTTGTAGCTGTAGCTGAACACTGTGCAGAGGTCGCACTACACTAACTTGTAGTTTTTGCTGAACACTGTGAGGAGGACACACTACACCAACTTGTAGCTTTAGCTGAACACTGTGAGGAGGACGCACTACCCTAACTTGTAGCTTTAGCTGAACACTGTGCAGAGGTCACACTACACTAACTTGTAGTTTTAGCTGAACACTGTGAGGAGGACGCATTGCACTAACTTGTAGCTTTAGCTGAACACTGTGCAGAGGTCGCACTACACTAACTTGTAGTTTTAGCTGAACACTGTGAGCAGGATGCACTACACTAACTTGTAGTTCTAGCTGAACACTGTTCAGAGGACGCACTACCCTAACTTGTAGCTTTAGCTGAACACTGTGCAGAGGTCACACTACACTAACTTGTAGTTTTAGCTGAACACTGTGAGGAGGACACACTACATTAACTTGTAGCTTTAGCTGAACATTGTGAGGAGGACACACTGCACCAACTTGTAACTTTAGCTGAACACTGTGCAGAGGTCTCACTACACTAACTTGTAGTTTTAGCTGAACACTGTTAGCAGGACGCACTAAACTAACTTGTAGCTGTAGCTGAACACTGTGCAGAGGTCGCACTAAACTAACTTGTAGTTTTCGCTGAACACTGTGAGGAGGACACACTACACCAACTTGTATTAAGCTGAACACTGTGCAGAGGTCGCACTACACTAACTTGTAGTTTTCGCTGAACACTGTGAGAAGGACACACTACACCAGCTTGTAGCTTTAGCTGAACACTGTGCAGAGGTCTCACTACACTAACTTGTAGTTTTAGCTGAACATTGTGAGGAGGATGCACTACACTAACTTGTAGCTGTAGCTGAACACTGTGCAGAGGTCGCAATACACTAACTTGTAGTTTTCGCTGAACACTGTGAGCAGGACACACCACACCAACTTGTAGCTTTAGCTGAACACTGTGCAGAGGTCGCACTACACTAACTTGTAGTTTTCGCTGAACACTGTGAGGAGGACACACTACACCAACTTGTAGCTTTAGCTGAACACTGTGCAGAGGTCTCACTACACTAACTTGTAGCTTTAGCTGAACACTGTGCAGAGGTCACACTACGCTAACTTGTAGTTTTAGCTGAACACTGTGAGCAGGACGCACTACACTAACTTGTAGCTTTAGCTGAACACTGTGCAGAGGTCTCACTACACTAACTTGTAGTTTTAGCTGAACACTGTGAGGAGGACGCACTACACTGACTTGTAGCTTTAGCTGAACACTGTGCAGAGGTCGCACTACACTAACTTGTAGTTTTAGCTGAACACTGTGAGCAGGACGCACTACACTAACTTGTAGCTTTAGCTGAACACTGTGCAGAGGTCACACTAAACTAACTTGTAGCTTTAGCTGAACACTGTGAGAAGGACGCACTACCCTAACTTGTAGCTTTAGCTGAACACTGTGCACTACACTAACTTGTAGTTTTAGCTGAACACTGTGCAGAGGTCACACTAAACTAACTTGTAGCTTTAACTGAACACTGTGAGGAGGACGCACTACACTAACTGTAAATAGTCTATCTGCCTGACTGGGGTACTAATAGGATCAAAAGAACACCAGCAATTTTCTTCAGGTAGCTGTAAATACTGTAACAAGACAAGCCTGCCTGTCAGTAGGAAGATAACAGGAACGGATCTAGCTAAACTGAATACCGTGTATATATATATATGCAACACCTGTGATGCATATATATACACAATACACTGTAAGTGCAGCTAACTCACTGACTGTCCTGAATGAAGTGACACTGTCTCTCTCTAAGCACGCCGGAACACACTACACAGGGCCGCCGTGCAGGTGGCCTTATATAGTGTGGGGCGTGTTCTAAACCCCCTGAGCCATAATTGGCCAAAGCCACCGTGGCTTTGGCCAATTACAGCTCTCTCTACCGACGGCGCTGTGATTGGGCAAGCATGCGGGTCATAGTGCATGCTTGGCCAATCATCAGCCAGCAATGCACTGCGATGCCACAGTGAATTATGGGCCGTGACACGCCACACGAATTTGGCGTGAACGGCCCATATCGTTCGCAATTCGCCGAACGATCGATCAGCCGATGTATCATAAGCGCAATATGTTTGCGGACTCAAGAATGCCAATTACTGCGGATGTTCTAGCTCATTTATGCAAGTCCACTTCTTCTGTTTGCTTTTCTTCATATGAATCACTACTATTTAGAGTATCTTTCAGTCTCTGTTTTTTTGAAGCATTTCACATCTCCGAATTTCTTCCTCTTAAGACAGGAGATTCCTCTGGCATTTTAATTTCTGATTTAAAACTGAGTAGTGGCTTCCTACAGATTTTCTTGAAAAAGAGCATAACTGATCAGATGGGTCGGGAGTGTTGGGTTATGCTTCGGCAACTTACTTAGCAACTCTCCAATTTGTCTAATTTTATTGGTACAGCAGTTTTTGCAATTTAGACCATCTAGTGAGACCCACCTGTTGATTCATGAATCTTGCTTACCTCTCACCCATTTTCAATTTCAATCCGTCCTGAAGAAATGCTTGCAATGTCTCAATTTGCATCACTTACATATTACATCCCATTCATTCCGTATTGGGGCTGCTACGGAAACTTCTAATCTGGGTTTGTCTGAGAATAATATTAAAGGTATAGGAGGTTGGAAGTCTTCTTGTTATCGTTCATATGTTAGACTTCAATTTTGTTTTTAATTTTACAGATTCACAGTGCTATGTTTGGATGGTAGGTTACTCATACATCCATTGGGCTCATCAACGTGCTTCAGAAAGAGTCTACGGTTCTAATTTCGGCTTTTGGACAGATCAATTTAACATTTGGTGGTTTGGTAAAAGGGGTATGTCATGGTTTGAATTGCACAACGCATTGTCCTACTTGTACAGTATTTGAACTGTTTTCCCCCTGGTAGCTTCATTTTTCATTTATCCGGCAATGATATAGGCTACGGCAAAATGCTGGATATTATATATCAAATTAAATCTGAATTATTCCATAATCATTCAATTTTGCCTAATATTATCCTGTTTTTTTCTGAAATAATTTCTAGACTGCAGCGGTTGTTAGTTCCTGAATTTAAACATTTTGAAAAAATCAGGAAACATACCAACCGACTAATTTAAAATTTTCTGCCTTCAATTAATGGCTTGTCTTTTTGCCATATTGACCTAGAAGGGGGTTTGAGAAGTTTTTACAGGAAGGATAATGTGCACTTGTCTACAGTTGCACTAGATATTTTTTATTTAGATTTGGAGTCTTGTATTGAATTGGTCACGGTTCGGGTGGGGTGCCAGGCACATTTAGGTTGAGCCTGGTGCGTGGGACAGTTTGGTATTAAATAGTTATAACTCTAGCTGTAATGGCTGAGTTATCAGATATGGATAAGATATGTCTAAATTATGTCATTTTTTTTAGTTTAGTGTGAAAATATTTGATGATAAGACAAGAATGTAATGTGTATTATGAAATTGGATTAAAGATCAAATAATTTATTGCCAATAATAAAGGGCCATGGCCAATTTCAATCCATTAAAAGATGTCTAGTGTTTTTTTATTGTCATTAATTATATTATTGATTGGTATTATATGGATTAATTAAGTACTGTCTATGATCCCATAATAATGATTATAATTTGAGTTTCATTTTTAAGGCACAGGATGCTCATATTAATTATTTAGATTTGACACTAAGTGGATCTTGTATGGATCATAAGATCTTTTCACAATCACAAACCAGTTTAAAAAAAATGATCTAGAGTTGTCATTATGATTACAGTCATTCCCAAGGAACGGTTTACAATAGAGGTTATAAAAGGCCCACAGTAGAACAGACAAACCATTTTGCAAGAACAAATGAATGATGATAATGATGAACAAAGTTTGATAGTTTCACCCCTAAGCAGATCAAGGGAACATTGAATTAATCATTAGCACATTTTAAGCAGTAGATTTATTTCTAATACGTTATCATTTCTCTTGTGTATAATATTTCTTAATATTGTGTTAGCAAAACTCTTCTACAGTATGTTATATATCTATATAAGCAATGTTCATAATATATTTTTATGATTTTGTGAAGGTGTTTTACTGTACATTTATTTTCTAACACCTGCTTGAACAATTTACTTTTACATAGAAAACTATAAATATCAATGCAAAAAAAATGCATTACATATTTGTTTATACCTGATGAAGGAAATAAGTGCTTTTATTCTCAATTTTTTCTCTGAGAAAGGGTTCAGATAATTGAGTTATAATAGATATGAAAGTTTGATTATAATAATATTGGTGTTAAAATATGCTCTAAAAATGCATTCATATGTTATCTTCCATTGCAGGGAATAATTACACTCACCTTTGGAGTGATAATATTTTCCTTCCTTGCATGTGAAACCTCTTTTTTTGTTTACTGTTAAAAAAATATCTTTTTTAGAGTGCTTACACACTCGATTACCACTGGTGTGCTAATACTAACTCAGATTAAAAATATTTTTTAAAATTGTGAAAGCCTATTGCATTTAAAGATACACTATAATTTAGTTTTATCTCATATAAAAAATATTCTACAAATACATTTTACATTTAATACATCATTAATGACGCCTATTCCAGAGGTCTGATCAATAAAGATGTTTATGATTACCTGAATGTTCGGTCTCCCAGGGTGGCGACGTTCTATGCATTCCCTAAAGTGCATAAGGACCCTTTGTCGCCCCCTGGGAGACCGATAATTTCAGGTATTGGCAGTCTCACTGAAAATGCATTTTACATTTAATACATCATTAATGACGCCTATTCCAGAGGTCTGATCAATAAAGATGTTTATGATTACCTGAATGTTCGGTCTCCCAGGGTGGCGATGTTCTATGCATTCCCTAAAGTGCATAAGGACCCTTTGTCCCACCTGGGAGACCGATAATTTTAGGTATCGGCAGTCTCACTGAAAATGCCAGTAAACTGGTAGACTCTGTTTTTATGCCACATGTTATGGCCCTACCGTCTTATACCAAAGACACTCTAGATTTACTCAAGCAAATTGAGGGACTATCGGTCCCTCCCGACTCCTTGCTCATGCTTTGTACTCCAGCTTCCCTCACGAGTGGGGAGTCGAGACGGTCCGCACTTTCCATTATGAGGAGGACCATCATCATTTTACAACAATTTCATTTTGAGGTTACTAGGCTTTATTTTGACCCACAATTGGTTTGAATTTATGGACTCCCACTACCTCCAGGTGCAGGGCGTAGCCAGGGGCACCTGCTGTGCCCCTGGCTACGCCAATCTGTACCTGGGGGGGTGGGAGCGCCATTTGTTTTCTTATGAGCCTTTGACAAAATTTATGGACCATATCCTGTGTTGGAAACGATACATTGATGATATTTTCATCATCTGGACGGATACTCATAAATCTCTGGAGTAGTTCATTCAAATTTTAAACATCAACCAATTTAATTTAAAATTTACCTACAATTGCGATATCAGAACCACCAATTTCTTAGACCTTGTTATTTACAAGGACGCAAACAACACTCTAGCAACAAACCTGTTTCTGAAAACGACAACTGGAAATACATTGCTGCACGCCGCCAGTGCACATCCCCCAGCACTTATTCAAAGTATACCATACGCACAATACATTCGACTCCACCGTAATTGCACATACACATCAGATTTTCAACATCAAGCTAACCTTTTGAAATTGCGTTTGCTGGCACGAGGGTACAGTCGATCCTTGTTGTGCCAGGCTTATAATAAAGCTTTGCCGAACACGCAATGACTTATTATATAAAACCAGGGCCCAATCTGAAAAACCCACTGTCAAACTGATTACTAAATTTTCATCTCATCATGAGGACATCAGGAAAATTATGAGTACACATTGGTATCTTCTACAAGAAGATCAAATTCTAAGAAAATATATCAGTATACACCCAGAAATTGTGTTTAGATGCACCAATTCCCTCAGAGATAGACTGGTGTTCAGCCACTATACTGCCCACAATTCATCTATATTAAAGTTACCATTAGGCACATCACGCTGTGGCAATTGCACTTTCTGCCCTTGGATAATGCCTGGACACCAAATCTTACTTCCCAACGGTGAGGTTTACTACTCCAAATTTTCAGCTACATGCAATACACAAGGTGTGATATACCTTATGACATGCATATGTGGGGCTTTCTATGTAGGGAAGACGGCCAGACAGCTGAGACAGAGAATTAATGATCACATATATTATTCGGGGAACGGCAAAATGCTTACTCCCATTAGCCGACATCTCGATTTGCTGTTCTGGCCGTCATCCCTAAGAATCCCAGAGGGGGTGATTGGGACAAATATATACTACAAAAAGAGACTCTATGGATAGAGCGCCTGAACGCTACCCGAAGGCCAGGACTCAATGAGACCCAGTCCTATAAACCATTCCTTTGAATGTCCCCCTGTTTGGTACTGAAGGACCCTCACTCATATACACACTGTAAATATTGTAATGTCTGGTTCAGCGAGACCTAGAATAAACACTGACATTTCTGCAGTCCCTAACATCCATAGATGATTGCCATGATTTAAAAATGTACTATTATTTTATCTAGCCATGAATCTGGATACCAATATTTTGTTGAATACTATATAATTTTTATTAAATATAACAATTTTGCAATTGTTATCTATTAATTTGCACCCTCTCTATGTATCTTTCCATTATGATTTAACCTTATTAGTATTTTTCTGCTTTCTCTTTCCTGATTCATCTAAGTGGCAAACAGTGGTCAGAGACATCAGTCTGGTCTGGCTGTGATCAATATACGTTTGAAGCCTATTCTCCTCCATTACATCTGGGAGTTTCACGTGAGTGAGTGCTTTACATAATGACAGATTATTGTGGTCAGGCATGGGAAGGATTCGTCTCAGAGGTACAGCAGGTTCGATCCAAAGATGATGTCACTGAAGCTGAGGTAGATACTTATTTTCTGGGGTTAAAGCGTCTGGTTGAAAGAAAGATACATTTATTTTGGCATAAGGAATATTTTGGAAAACATGTGACAAACCAGATCATACCATAGGGTCTGCGAATCCAAATTTTCCCAAATATAAAGAAGGTTGAACTAAATGTGAAAAAAGCATGGGAAGCAAACTTACAATGGCAAATGGCAGGAGGATCATGGCCATTTATCCTCTCATAATTGTTTTCTTGGAAAAGACAAGATTTTTAAAGAACATCTAACAAAATATGCCACAAATTTAATTAAAACCAAAGAAAACAAATTTATGAGAGATAAAAAAGCATACAATCAGGACCAAGCATACAAGTGGCACCAACAGGGCCATTATCCCCGCCGGAGGACCACTTACAGTCGGGCTCCCCCGACTCATAATTTGGATTTAGTTGAGTCTGACAGTTCATCTATGTCCTCAGCCTCTTATGTCCCGATAGCTACACATTTTAGTGACTCCAGTGTAAAAAGAAAAAAGGATAGCGAAACAAGCTCACAAGAACGCCCCAGGTCAACTCATGACAAAAGTAATGATAAAAAAACACGATTGCAACATCCACGAGGTGGTGCAACCCCTAATACCTCAAGAAATGGTAACATACAAAACCATTCATTCGTGACATTAACCACTCCAATAGTGAACCTGAATCCGGTTTCAACACCGGCGGGACCCGTGTCCCAACAAACGTTGGAACAACACTCAGCCACAACCGCCTTCCCTACTGATTCCCGGATGACACCCATATTTAGTTCCAATACCTTGGATTCCAGGCGTAATTCTTTACCTACACCTACCCCTGCACGAACAATGAGCCAACTGTTAAAGCAGATGGTCCCGGTTCCATCTCCGATGGTAACCGGGACAAATTTGACATTATCAATTTGTCCTCACATCCTTTGACAGAGGATGAGACCACCTTATTGGAATTATGAAGAGGCAAATAAATTTGAATTGATCAAGGATCTGCAACTCTTTGCCAGACGCCTTATGTATAAAGTTTTATATGACAAAGATTCAAATAATGTTGAGATATCGAACTCACATAATGCCAATTTGGAAGGTGTTACCTTTGAGGACCTACGAGCTCTTCAGGATTTAATGGATCTGTGAGAGGAGAGCAATCCGGAGGAGGTGGGTTGGATATTTAACCCACCTGGACCGGAGGCCTCCCAACCTGACAATCGGGGGGTTGGTTTATCTAACAACCCTCTTCATTCCTACAACCCTTCCTCTATATCTTCTGCTGGAATAACTTTTGGCACACCAAAGACATATAAACCCAAATCCAAGTCTTTCCCTGTCTTACAGGGAAACTCTAACTTATGGGCCTTTGTGATCCAGGTCACTAAAGAGATTGAATCTACTAATTGGCTAACTGGACCCCCGGGTAATTTACCTAAATATCTGAAAAAGGCACTATGTGACTTGAGATCCAATAAGAACATCGTAATTAAACCATCTGACAAAGGTGGCAACCTTGTTCTAATGGATATAAAACAATACGAACAAATGTGTTTTGATATCGTGCATAATACCAGTTGGTACAGACCAGTTCCGAAATCCCATGTTAATTATTATATGAAGCTTTATAAGGATATTCTGGCTAAGGCGCACTATAGGGGAGTCATAGACTCCAATACACTAAAATTCTTGGATTCTACCAATCCGGTGACTCCAACGTTCTACGCACTACCTAAAGTGCACAGAAACTTACAGAACCCTCCAGGTCGACCAATTATTTCAGGGTGCGGATCTCTGACAGAAAAGGCCAGCCAACTAGTGGATGAGTATTTATACCCCCATGTAAAGGGACTTTTTTCATTTGTCAAGGATACCATTGAGTTATTAAAAACATTGGATGGATTACAGCTGCCCCAAGGATGTTGGCTAGTTGCGATCAATATAGAGGCCTTGTACAACTCCATACCCTATACCAGAGGTGTGGAGGTTGTGCGAGAATTCTTGAACGAACGAGATCTTGATTCATGGAAGTACAATGAATTTGTGATTGAAATCCTCAATTTTATACTTACACACAATATTTTTGTGTTTAAGGGTTCCCACTACCTCCAGGTACAGGGCGTGGCAATGGGGGCGAAATGTGCCCCCTCCTACGCAAACCTGTACCTGGGGGGGTGGGAACGAGACCTTTTCTTTGATGAGTCCAAATCAGAGTCTATTGGTAGGATTGTATCTTGGCATCGATACATAGATGATGTTTTTATGGTGTGGGCAGGATCAAGAGAACAACTATTAGAATTCCTGGTTGGTCTACAAGTAAACACAGACAATCTGAAGTTTACATATACATTCGATCAGTCAGGAATTACCTTCCTAGACATAGAGATCTTTATCAATGAAACAGGGACACTCTGTTCCACATTATATAGAAAACCCTCAGCAGGAAACAGCTTACTGCATGCCAGTAGCTCGCACCCTGAAAATCAATTAATCAAAAGTATCCCTTTCAGTCAATTCTTGCGACTGAAACGCAATTGTACATTGGATACAGACTTTCAAAAGGAGGCAAATTTGCTACGCGATCACCTCTTAGCTAGAGGCTATAGTAGAACTTGCTTGAAAAAAGCCTTTAATAGGGTAAAAAATCAGAACAGACAACTTTTACTGTACAAGCCCAGATGTGACAAAGTATCAACATCAACGATAGTGATCACTAAGTACAACAGACAACATGCAAAGGTGCGACATATTTATAAAAAGTTCTGGTATCTATTGGTAGCCGATCAAAAAGTCTCTAAGTTCGTTAAGCCCCATCCAGAGATCACCTTTAAACGCTCTTGCTCTCTGAGAGACACTCTAATGAGTAGCCACCACAGTAATCAGACCACTCTAAAATCTAAATCACCAGGTACCTACCCATGTGGCAGGTGCAACTATTGCCCCTTCATTTTAGAAGGGAAAAATGTTACTCTTCCCAGATAACAATATCTGGACCCCCAAATACAGAACCAACTGCCAATTGGTTGGGTCTGTATACTTAATGAAATGTCGTTGCGGGGCATTTTATGTGGGAAAAACTTATCTCCAAACACAGGATGGAAATACCAATTAGCCGTCATGTGGGGCTATACCACAATTTTGATTTAAAAGTCATTGGCTTTTTTAGTCTTGAACACATTCCAGAACATGAACGAGGTGGTGATATTGATAACAAACTCCTCCAATTGGAGACGAGATGGATTTATTGTTTACAGGCTACCCAGGCCCCTGGCCTCAATGAGGGGATTAGTTACAAGCCCTTTCTGTGAACCTTATCCCTTACTGCCACTTATGTCCTTTTGGGAGAACGTCCCCGAAATTGAGAGAACCATCTGGCCATATAGATCAAGGGATTGATTTCTTAATATGGCTATCTTCCCGGGTATACTGATCATGGGATTGGGTCACCCATGTTATTACCCATCCCCCTCTTTCCCCCTTCCTCCCCCCCTCCGTTTTGTAATCACTCACCACGCTCGAATACCATGGGATTGTTAGATGTATTTTTTTATCGCGACCAATTCCCGTTTGGCTGTCTAGCCTAGGGTTGCCTTTATCATTCAAAATATATCTTTTGGAATAGGGAGAGCAATACACATTGAGTTAGCTATAATGGTGTGTACATCGGCATAATTTCCTATATGTACATATAAATTATGGGTGCATTATTGTAAATCAATTATTGTGATGTATAATCATGACCACATCTAAACTTGGTGGTTTTCCCCCCTTTTTTTTTTTTACCCCTCCCCAGGCTTCTTTGTTCCCTCGTTTTTACCTCCCCAGTCCAGTGCCTTTTGATCCCTGTATGGAAGCCCAAGGGTGTGGACTAGGGTGGGTTTACATCCCCCTTGGGTTTCTCCTTTCTGGGGGGGTGCCACCCCGGTCCACGCCCGCCTTGAGGCTTCCATTTAATCCATGGCATCCCGGTTTAACCGTATTCAATAGCCACTATATACCATCTGTCCAAGCCTTTCCATCCCCTTGGCTCAGCACTGTCTCCAATGTGAGTCACAGTGCTGTCTTTGGCAACCGGAAGTACCTTTCACTTCCAGGTTTCTGTATTTGGTTCCGGGTAATCAGTCCATGGACCTGGGACCTCCCTCTTGTGTCCACTTGGCGCCAGTGCAGCGTGATGACATACGCAGCATTTTGGCGCCATGGTGAGGGATATTTAAACCCCACACATTCTGATGCTTGTGTTAGCAGCTTGGGAGCTCATGCTGAATATGGACGCTGGCACCAGGTAAAACCACAATGACTGTTAGTCAGTCTAGCACTTTGTGATATATTCAACTAAGAACTAAGCACTGCTTTGGGTGCCTTATTTCTTTCTTACCTTTTTTTTTTTCTTCATTTGAAATATAGGAAGTGACTACCCTTTGAGGTTCATTATCTTTGGGTGTCTCTACAGTAGCACCAATAGGAACGTGATGTAGTTTTCTACACAGCTTTGTGAACACCTTCAAGGTGAGCATGTGCTCTTGAAGATTTAGAGACGCAGTATACACATATATATGTTTCTTTTGATACAAGATTCTTATACAGGTACATGCATATTTATATATAATTTCAGAAACCATGAAGTAGTCGTGTCCCCTCTCTTGATTCTCGCATAGATGCATTTTCATAATTGGTATTGTGCCACTAGTCCTCATGAGCTCCCAATATAAATATCTCCTTATATCACGGGGTGTCGGTGAGTATGGTCCAATGACTAGATACTGCTGTGGACTTTTTCTCTCCCCCCACCCGCAATATGTGTATTTTTATTATCTATGATATATGTTACAGATACTGTGATCATCTCCTCTGTCTTGGATGGTCTTCATTCATAATAATATACATCCCTCCCTACGGGTGATCAGGCATTTTTCTGGACTACAGGGGGGGGTGAACTCTGGGGGTATCCCTCCTCCCCTCTCCTCTCACTTGACGCTTCGGGTCCTGCGACTTCCCCGGAACTCTCTTTAGAGGTATGGAGTTGACGTAGGGGTTGTGTCGGTTGGGAGTATATGGAGGGGGAGGGTGTAAGCCTGGGGTGGGGTCGGGTGGGGGATGGTGTTGTATTTTCTGGGGGGGTTTTGGTGGAGTCATGGTTATACAAGCTAAAGAGCTATCAAGTTGTAAAAAACATAAATGTTTCATGTATCATTTCTATTTATTTATCTTTATTTTTATTTTTTGTTTTCTTCTTTATACATCCAAGGTTGTTCTTATCATGTGTACTGTTGTGGAATAATCAAAAATCCTCGCCCATTTTCCTGATGAAGCCTTCCTGGCGAAACATGTTGAAATTTGTGGACGTGGTTATGATTAGAATTCTTTGTGATTACAGTTCTTTCTCTTCATTTGTCAATATTAGGTTGAGGATGTTTACCTTTGACTATGAATGTAAAACTGTTTTCACATTTTATTGTTTTTTTGTGTAAAACTGTATTAATAAATATTGGTATACATTTTTAACTGACAGTGCTCTTCCTTATATTGGGTGTACCTTTAAAATCCCATTTCCTACATACATTTTTGCTTTACTACTTTTAGGGATGTTGGTACATAAAAAATGTTTCCAGTATTTCTGGAAATACTGATCTCTACCCATCTTGCTCATCTATTAATTTCTGCAACTTGTTTTACTTTTTGTTTCCCCCTTATTCATGGTCCCATGGTACATCCCCCTTGTCCTGGTTGTGTGGCTGGCTTCATGGATTCTGGCCGGTCAACTCGACTGCACAGCGCCGCACATCTGGTCCTCTCCTCTGACCGGATGTGTGGCGATTGACGGGGA
Organism: Aquarana catesbeiana; assembly: GCF_042186555.1. NCBI lineage: Eukaryota > Metazoa > Chordata > Amphibia > Anura > Ranidae > Aquarana > Aquarana catesbeiana. The sequence continues at coordinate 807,874,669 of NC_133324.1, forward strand.
CATGTGTTGCCTTCAGGCCCCCTCCCAGTCCCCGCCTTTGCTGCTGCTGCATTGGCTGAGCGTTGTCACGCTGGACAGCCTGCCCGGCACATGCGCGGTAGCCAGTGGGTCCTCTCGAGTTCCCATCTCGCTGTGTTCTCATTGGCCGGGCACCGCTGTGTTGGTGGCGTCATCCGGCATATGCGCAGCAGCCGGCAGTCGGACTGAGAGGCGCCGAGCCCATTCAGGCTATCGGCGTTTCCGGTAGGGGTGGCTATTTAAGCACACACAGCTTTGCCACATGATCGACAGACACTGTTTTTGTTAGAGGGAGCTACACCATAGTTTATAGCCTTCCCATAACGACATTGAGGTAAGCTACTTTCACCCTAGCCCACTATATATACACATATTTTCTTTTATCCTGAAATTATTGAAGGATTGTTAATACAAAGATGATTTTATACCATATCTTTATGTTTTTTACTTTATAAACAGTGGCCTCTACAAGCTACTGTTATTAAAAAGGCTTTCTACTGATGTCGATCCTCATATTGGGAACTTCGGCTATACCGGTGCTCCCGCAACGTTTTGTTTTACATGGTTAACCTCTAAATACAACTAAGCGACTACTCATCCTACCAGCTGTAAACACTATATTTACATTCTTTCTACTATGTCTGATCATGTGGGGTAAGCTGTGTGTGTATACATATACATATTTGTTGGCTATTATTGAATCCTCCCTAATCGCCTGTACTTACCAACACACTCGATTTACTTCCTCCCAATATATATTAACTGTAATTCAGTAACTGTGATAAAATCATCAATTCTTCTAGTACCTTATGAATATTTATTTCTGATACTCCCCCTGTGGGACTTGGAGTAATTATTTGTTTATTGTGTATAAGGCTATTTGATTCGACCCTTTTATACAGATGTATGCATATACCATATGCACTTTATACTAGTCTCCCCAGTTACCTGGCTTTACCGTCTGCCCCCGGGTGACCATCTCCTTTATGAGGATTTTTCCTTGTGACCATCATATTCGGTCGGAACACATTTTATACTGTATCTAATGTTCAGTATTATACCTTGAAATATGTCTTTTCCTATTTTTATTTTATATATACTTATTGATGTATTCTATATACACCCAGCAGAATGATCCTTAGCTCCTGAGGAAGCATCATTCAGACACGCAACATGTCGAGCGACTGAGCGACTAAAAGAGTACCTACCTGGATCTGCAATTTAACCCACAACTCTTCATCTTACATTCACAAATTGCAAACATTAGTTTGGGAATTTATTCCCCATTTATTCATTATATTTTTTGAATGATGGATTATAAGTTACATGTATAACAAGTGGTGTTCTAAAATGCATGTAGGGTAGGAAACACCGAATACATAATATTTTTATGGTAAATGTAACATTTATACTACTTGTCTTCAATTTTGTAATTTAAACTTTATAAAATAATTTTTACTTTTTATAGCTAAATTACTCGTGTGCCTTTAAAGTCTAACTTTCTAGCTTTCACATTCCATTTATCTGATATAGGGACGTTGGCACACTACTATAGTAGTACCTACAGTGTAACCCTGTTTTTAGGTACACATTTACTGGGGAACCTTTCAAATAATACAGTATGTACCCATGAGACTGCATGTACATAGCATTCTGGATTATGTAAAGTGCATGGTAGTACCTGCCACCAGTAAAAAAAAAAAGGTGATGGGGAACTAAACCACTCCCTTTTCAACCATGTTTATAGTTTGAGATTCAGCTATTTAGCCTTGTAAACAACAGTTTTGGCAAATACATGAAAAGGATCCTAGAACCCCACCTGCCAATTGAACAGTAAATATGAAATATTGATATGGAATATTTCATATTTAACTAAATTAAAAAACAAAGGCATAAAAACATTTTTTTGTCTTGATCATAATAAATAAAAAAAATGTAAATATAAAAACATTATACATTCCCATTATATAAAAATGTAAATCAGACATCCAGTCTGTCAATGCGAGTTTGCTCAATGTCAATGCTTATTTACAAGTAGCTGTTGTCTTCACTTTTATCTTCAATACATTTTCTTAACCTTCATCTTCATTAAATGTAATAAGAGAGTTTTCCACGAGAGAGAAAATTCAAAAAATAGGGTAAATACAATAAAATTGGTTTCAAATAGGATAACATTTAATACATACAAAAAAAGGGTCTTTAACAAATAAATCCACACAAAGAGAAGATTAGCACAATGTGCAAGCCAAATAAACATCCATGCCAAGTCTGTGCCCCAGGGAAAATGCCTACATAATAAAGACAGTAAATAGACAAATGTCACATGCCTTTATTAAAACATAGCACATTTACATATAAGAAGCTTGTGTCCAGTGTGGAGTGCAATGGGTGATGAAAAAGACAATTCCAGAAAAACCTTTTGATTTGCCAATCAAATGCCAATGGAACTAGACCTGCCAGGTAGGATGACAACCGGTGGCATCTATGACCGTAATTTGTGCAGCTCACTGACAGAAGACAGAGCGACATCACGAGGGAAGGGGAGGGAGGGGCGGTCAGAGGCAAATCAGAAGGTGTTTCTGGCATTGTCTTTTTCATCATCTGCATCTTATTGAAACAGTGAGATTTGTCAGATGTACTGAATTACACATTAAATTGTTCCTGTCAAATCCCAGTGAAACAATTGTTCCAAACACACTATAGGTATAAAGCCACTACCAAGAGGTGTCAAAGCATTGCCCAATCAAAACATCCTGGGATTTAGCTGCAATGGAGGGAACAGTTGTTATATTATAAGGACAGAGCAATACAGTACAGAAATTAAAGCCATCCAATCAGAATTCATGTTACTGTAGCCACACTAGTACAAGATAGATTCCGACTGGTAGCAGTTGGTGATGTGCTTTTCATTAGCATTTTGCTTCGCGTACTGTATTGCAAAATAAGGGTATGGTATACGTATAAATAATTTGACTCAATATTTGCTCAAACTTCTTTGGTTAACATTTACCTTATGCACCACATTTAAAATAAAAAATCGTTTAAGGGGCCACTTTTTAAAACATATAACTGTAACAAATAATTCCTGTAAAGTTTGTAATAGGTGTGTAATAGTTTCCTTATTAACTTTTACGAGGTGAATGTAACAACCTCTAATATCCTAAGAGAAAAATAGCACAAGAATTCGGCCAGCAGAGGACATAATTTGAGGGAGATCCCTGCACTGTGTGCCATCTATGGAGAATCTTATGCAAATGGGTGTTAGGCTGAATGATCCTCCATCTGCAGAGTGATGCAAAACATTTAGCAAACATATAACATTTTTGATGAAAACCTCATGCTTTTCTTTTCTTGTTTTTTACATGAGGTCCTCTCTTAAAATCCATACCAAACTTAAAGGGTCTGGTATGGAATTTGGGGAGACCCCATGCATTTTTTTCATGAGATCCCTATTAAAATCCATAACAGACCTAAAGAGCCTGGTGTGAATTTTGAGGGGCTCCTCACACTGTTTATTTATTTTACATTTTTTACACACATATTACAAACATTATAGGAGTTAATTGTTATGCTTGTAGAAATGCTTTTTTTTAAATTGAAGTAGCCCCTAATGCCGCGTACACACGAGCGGACTTTCTATCCTACTTGGTCCGGCACACTTTCCGACGGACTTTGTCCGCCAGGTGCGCCGGACTTTAAAACGGACGGACTTGCCCACACACGCTGGGACTTTCCGTCGGGCTAAGTCCGCCCGTCTTTCCGACGGACTTTCGCCGGAGTTCCGGCGGACTTTCAGAATGAACGGACTTGCCCACACACGGACAAGTCCGTTCATTTTGAACGTGACTCAGGTGCGACGGGACTAGAGAAGGATGTCAATCTTGCCGCTTTTTTTATAGGCCCTTAGGTCTGGTATGGATTCTAAAGGGGAACCCCGCTACGCCGAAAAAACGGCGTGGGGTCCCCCTAAAATCCATACCAGACCCCGATCCGAGCACGCAGCCTGGCCGGTCAGGAAAGGGGGTGGGGACGAGCGAGCGCCCCCCCCTCCTGAACCGTACCAGGCCGCATGCCCTCAACATGGGGGGTGGGTGCTTTGGGGGAGGGGGGCGCCCTGCGCCCCCCCCCCCAAAGCACCTTGTCCCCATGTTGATGAGGACAAGGGCCTCTTCCCGACAACCCTGGCCGTTGGTTGTCGGGGTCTGCGGGCGGGGGCTTATCGGAATCTGGGAGCCCCCTTTAATAAGGGGGCCCCCAGATCCCGGCCCCCCACCCTATGTAAATGAGTATGGGGTACATGGTACCCCTACCCATTTACCTAGGAAAAAAGTGTAAGTAATAAAACACACTACACAGGTTTTTAAAATATTTTATTAAACAGCTCCTGGGGGGGGATCTTCCTCCGGCTTCGGGGGTCTTCTTCCGGCTTCGGGGGTCCCTCCGCTTCATCTTCTCCCGGCGTCCGGTTGGTTCTTCTCCGCTCTCCGGCCTCTTCTCCCGGTGTCGCAGGTCTTCGGCCGGCCCCTCCGCTCTCTTCATGTAGCTCTATTGCGAGCGGAGGTCCGGACTTCTGGGCTTCTTGGCTTCTTGGCTTCTCTTCTCTTCTCTTCCCCCAGATGTTGACACGACGCTCTCTCCGGCTGGACTGGTCTCTGAGGGCTGCGTTGTGACTTATATAGGCGGAGACCCCGCCCCCATATGATGTCACAGTCCCTGGGCATGCTGGGACTGTGACGTTTTAGGGGGCGTGGTCGACCACGCCCCCTAAAACGTCACAGTCCCAGCATGCCCAAGGACTGTGACATCATATGGGGGCGGGGTCTCCGCCTATATAAGTCACAACGCAGCCCTCAGAGACCAGTCCAGCCGGAGAGAGCGTCGTGTCAACATCTGGGGGAAGAGAAGAGAAGAGAAGCCAAGAAGCCAAGAAGCCCAGAAGTCCGGACCTCCGCTCGCAATAGAGCTACATGAAGAGAGCGGAGGGGCCGGCCGAAGACCTGCGACACCGGGAGAAGAGGCCGGAGAGCGGAGAAGAACCAACCGGACGCCGGGAGAAGATGAAGCGGAGGGACCCCCGAAGCCGGAGGAAGATCCCCCCCCCGGAGCTGTTTAATAAAATATTTTAAAAACCTGTGTAGTGTGTTTTATTACTTACACTTTTTTCCTAGGTAAATGGGTAGGGGTACCATGTACCCCATACTCATTTACATAGGGTGGGGGGCCGGGATCTGGGGGCCCCCTTATTAAAGGGGGCTCCCAGATTCCGATAAGCCCCCGCCCGCAGACCCCGACAACCAACGGCCAGGGTTGTCGGGAAGAGGCCCTTGTCCTCATCAACATGGGGACAAGGTGCTTTGGGGGGGGGCGCAGGGCGCCCCCCTCCCCCAAAGCACCCACCCCCCATGTTGAGGGCATGCGGCCTGGTACGGTTCAGGAGGGGGGGGGGGGCGCTCGCTCGTCCCCACCCCCTTTCCTGACCGGCCAGGCTGCGTGCTCGGATCGGGGTCTGGTATGGATTTTAGGGGGACCCCACGCCGTTTTTTCGGCGTAGCGGGGTTCCCCTTTAGAATCCATACCAGACCTAAGGGCCTGGTATGCCCCGCGCTCGCCGCAATAGGAAGATTTGTTTTTCCTATTGCAGCGAGCGCGAGATGCAATACCATCCCCTCGTGTCGTATTTGGTCTGTCGGACCAGCCTACACACGAGCGGGCTTTCCGTCGGACCAGCACACACACGAGCGGACTTTCCGCCCGAAACTGAGTCCGACGGAAAGATTTCAAACATGTTTAAAATCTAGGTCCGGCGGGCTTTTGGGAAGAAGTCCGCCGGAAAAGTCCGCCGCCGCCCACACACGGGCGGATTGTCCGGCACACTCTGGTCCGCCGGACCAAGTATGCCGGAAAGTCCGACCGTGTGTACGCGGCATAAGTGTATCTAAAGTGTATCTAAAAACTGTCAAGAAATGAAAATGTAATATACAGTGGGGATGGAAAGTATTCAGACCCCCTTAAATTTTTCACTCTATGTTATATTGCAGCCATTTGCTAAAATCATTTAAGTTCATTTTTTCCTCATTAATGTACACACAGAAACCCATATTGACAGAAAAACACAGAATTATTGACATTATTGACATTTTTGCAGATTTATTAAAAAGAAAAACTGAAATATCACATGGTCCTAAGTATTCAGACCCTTTGCTCAGTATTTAGTAGAAGCATCCTTTTGATCTAATACAGCCATGAGTCTTTTTGGGAAAGATGCAACAAGTTTTTCACACCTGGATTTGGGGATCCTCTGCCATTCCTTCTTGCAGATCCTCTCTAGTTCTGTCAGGTTGGATGGTAAACATGGTGGACAGGCATTTTTAGGTCTCTCCAGAGATGCTCAATTGGGTTTACGTCAGGGCTCTGGCTGAGCCATTCAAGAACAGTCACGGAGTTGTTGGGAAGCCACTCCTTCGTTATTTTAGCTGTGTGCTTAGGGTCATTATCTTGTTGGAAGGTAAACCTTCGGCCCAGTCTAAGGTCATGAGTACTCTGGAGAAGGTTTTCGTCCAGGATATCCCTGTACTTGGCCACATTCATCTTTCCCTCGATTGCAACCAGTCGTCCTGTCCCTGCAGCTGAAAAACACCCCCACAGCATTATACTGCCACCACCATGCTTCACCGTTGGGACTGTATTGGACAGGTGATGAGCAGTGCCTGGTTTTCTCCACACATACCGCTTAGAATTAAGGCCAAAATGTGATATTTTGGTCTCATCAGACCAGAGAATCTTATTTATCACCATCTTGGAGTCTTTCAGGTGTTTTTTAGCAAACTCCATGCGGGCTTTCATGTGTCTTGCACTGAGGAGAGCCTTCTGTCGGGCCACTCTGCCATAAAGCCCCGACTGGTGGAGGGCTGCAGTGATGGTTCACTTTCCACAACTTCCTCCCATCTCCCGACTGCATCTCTGGAGCTCAGCCACAGTGATCTTTGGGTTCTTCTTTACCTCTCTCACCAAGGCTCTTCTCCCCCGATAGCTCAGTTTGGCTGGACGGCCAGCTCTAGGAAGGGTTCTGGTCATCCCAAATGTGTTCCACTTAAGGATTATGGAGGCCACTGTGCTCTTAGGAACCTTAAGTGCAGCAGAAATTCTGTCTCTGAGCTCTTCAGGCAGTTCCTTTGACCTCATGATTGTCATTTGCTCTGACATGCACAGTGAGCTGTAAGGTTTTATATAGACAGGTGTGTGGCTTTCTTAATCAAGTCCAATCAGTATAATCAAACACAGCTGGACTGAAACGAAGGTATAGGACCATCTCAAGGATGAACAAAAGAAATGGACAGCACCTGAGTAAAATATATGAGTGTCACAGCAAAGGGTCTGAATACTTAGGACCATGTGATATTTCAATTTTTCTTTTTTAATAAATCTGCAAAAATGTCAACAATTCTGTGTTTTTCTGTCAATATGTGGTGCTGTGTGTACATTAATGAGGAAAAAAGTGGACTTAAATGATTTTAGCAAATGGCTGCAATATAACAAAGAGTGAAAAATTTAAGGGGGTCTGAATACTTTCCGTTCCCACTGTATTGTGATTTACCAGTTCTAAATGATTGCTGCATTGTTCTTATTTCTTCAAGTTCATTTTCCTGTTTTCATCTGGCAATCCTGAAATAATAAACTTCCTGTCCTAGGGTGGCTACACTCCTACACTCAATTGTATCTATGGTTGGAGGCCATGGTTCTTGCCCAGACTAGGTTGGACAAGCATATCTCCCTCTCTTCATCTCATTACATGGGGGAGTTGGGAGATTAGTAGCTTACACTACTTCAGTTCACAAAAAAGAGAGTGCTTTTTTGGGAGATCTACAAGTATTTTCCATACTTGCTGAACTTGCTGAATGTTTTTAGCCTACAAAATAAAACAAATGCAGTCATTACATCCAAAGACTAGTAAGCTGCGATTTATTACATTTTTTTTTAGACTGATAAATTAATAAACCGTGCTAGTGCCAAATGTGTATAAACAGAGTAAGAACCATGGAGAGCCATTGCCAACAGATTTGCCTGCAAGGTAAATCCTATTCTTTACTGATTCTGTACATGTGAGATTTGACAACTGTCCATAAGCAGGTAATTAGCCTGATGCACATTTGTCCTATTGTAAAAATTTTATTGCGGATTGCAGACTGAATTTCACTTGAGGGAATGCCTATTATTTATTCATTGGGAGAATTGGCCAGTGATTTTAGTAAAAAGTCCCTTAAACCTAAACTCAAGACAAAAAATAACAATTTGTATTTAAATATGTTCCGAAATAGCTTCAAATGATTTAAACGTTGTGTGCACCAAATGCCTTTACAGACAAAATTATTGCCATATAATTAGGAGCAACATCATACATTTGCTGCGGAAGGGACCCAGCATGCCCCACCTACTGCAGGCTGGCCACATAAAGACAAAAAAAAACTGGAGTGCGCATGCTCGGGGCTCGCAAAATGGCCGCTTAAGCCAAGAGCTCCGCTCCCTCACGACACAGCGGCGTCTACAGCTCTTTCCACGGCACTCCTAACGATGCCAAACTAACGGGCAGCACCCTCCACAGACCCAGGCACACCCCCATTAGAATGGGGCATTGGCAAAAAGGAATCTAAGGCCACAATTTGAGCTGGCAGGACCAGCCGGGATTTCCAAGATGGCCACCGCAGCACAGCCACAGACACAGGATCTCTGCTCCACAGGCCAGGCGGACTACAGGTCAGAGAAATCCCACACCCCACTACACTCAACACCAGGAAGGCAGATGGGATTCTCTCCAGCCACCATCCCCTCCCCAGCATCTACAGAATCCCTCCTTGAACGCTCTCTGAATGATTTTTCCCTATCACCCATAGGGCCTAATGCGGCGATACAATCAGGCTGCCCCCTGTATGAGCCCCTGGCCAGAGACCCTGTCTTTCACATGGACACCCTCTTCCACAAATTCTCAGAGCTACTGGATAGAGGCCTGGCACAAACACCGGCAAAAACCACAGGTTCTTAAGGCGGATTTTAACAATCTAGGTGCACGGATCGACGCGATCGAACAAAAAATGGAGCGAACTATAGCTATTACTAATCAAAATTCTAAGCATATCTACACTGTGCAGGAACAACTTGACCTGGCCATGGCTCGCATTGACAACCTCGAAAATAGGTCAGGAAGATACAATATTAGAATTTGTGGACTACCGGAGACAATACTAAATGTTACAGAAGCTGTGCAGGACCTGATTAAACACCTGATACCCAACATTCCCCCACACCGCCTTGAGCTGGACAGGGCCCACAGAGCCCTGGAGCCCCCCAGAAAAGATGGCACCCCGAGAGATGTTATTGCCAAACCCCATCACTACACCGTGAAAGAGGAAGTAATGAGGCAGGCCAGGTCTGCTCACAAAGTGATGTGCCAGGGTCACCAGGTGCAGATCTTCGCGGATCTCTCACCCTCCACGATCCAGAGAAGGAGATCATTGAAACCTCTACTCCACGCTCTCACCAAGAGAGACATAAAATACTGATGGGCCTTCCCATTCGCGGTCAAGTTTTCCGACAAGGGGAAACACTACGCCTTCTCGTCCCTCCCGGAAGGAGAGAAACTACTCTTACACCTGAAGATCATCTCCCAAGAAGCTGAGATGGACACCTCCAATGCCGGCACGAGCTCCAACAAACGACCGACACCCACTAGCCCTCAATCCCTCTTGTGGACCACATGAAAAGCGAAGAAGGCTAAAGATAACAACCGATCCTGAAGCAAGTATGCCTTTGGACTGCCTTTTCTACATCCCGGTCCTACAGAAGGAGCCAGAGGAGTAGTTCCCCCACTAAAGGGGGACCCTCTAGCTTAATGCCTAGAGGCATATACACCAATTGGGCCTCCTTATCTGAGTTCTCTGTTTTTTGTCTACAGTTTTTCTTTTTCTTATTGAATTCTCTTGTTATCAGTTTTACACGTAGCAGAGTAAGAACTCCTCAGGACTGCTAGACCTCCCCCCCAAACCTCCCTATGGAGCAGTTCCACCACACTGCACAAGGTTCCCTGATTGTTCTCCCCAATGGACGCTCTGCAGAGTTAGGGAGAGAGATTGGGAGCCTAGAGGAATTTGCATTCAGGGGAGGTTTAAGGCCTTATGCCAGTTAAATTGTATAACAACCGTGTTATGCCATGGAAACTTTTTGTATTATTCTTTTTCTTTCCCTTCTAGAAGGAATATACTTTTAGAAGGGCTCCCTGTTTCGTGATGGAACACTTGCGCCTCCACCTAACTCTTAGACACCTGTTGGCGTCTGAGGGTTAGGTTGTCTGAGCCCTGCTGGGTCAGACATTAACTGATTTACATTCATGGGAGTCGGTGGGTTTCTCCTCCCCCATACCCCCTCTTTCGTTTCTTGGAGACCTTTTCTTCTCTATCCTATTCTCCCTTCCCCCTCCTTCCCACCCCCCTCCTTGACCGCAAAAAATGTGCCTAACTACAACTTGTATTTCAGATATAACACGTATCTCAAAGGAGGAGCTTACCCAGAACTCAACTAGACGGAGTGGAAACACCTCCAGAGCTGTTCAGATTTCAACACGTCTACGGGTAAGTGAGGGTTATTTTCGCTGCCTTCCACCCCTTCTGCTCCATGACTGGCGGCACCGAAGTTAAACTCTACATAGCTTCCCACAATGTACAGGGCCTTAACTCCCCACTTAAGAGGAGGAAGGTTTTAGACTATTACAAGTCTCTCCAGCTTGACATTATCATGTTACAAGAAACACATTTTCCCTCCGGGTATAGCCCTAAGTTCCTCCACCCCCACTTCCCTCAGTTCTTCTTAGCGAGCGCTGACAATAAAACCAAGGGGGTTGCTATCATCATTTCCAAAACCTGCAAATTCGTAAAAATCTATAACCATGCGGACCCTGAAGAAAGGTTCCTGCTGGTCAAGGGCATGGTAGGGGACCACCTATACTCCCTTGTCTCCTACTACGCTCCAAATAGAGGACAAGCTAAATTTTTTGAATCCCTCATCATATTTGATGGAGATTCGAACATATCGTTCAACCAGGGGTTAGACAAGTCTAAACCCCCGCGGTCTCAACACGCCCCACAAAAGAAAACCTCAGAATGGCAAAGATGCTACATGCCCATGGTTTCGCAGACACATGGAGGGAACTCAATCCCACCAAGAGGGACTTCACCCACTACTCGTCCCCCCACAACACTTACGCGAGGATCGAGCACATACTGACCCCGTCCTCCATACTCCCAGTTGTCCTCAAAGCCCACATCAGGGAGACGGCCCTATCGGACCACTCCATTGTAATCATAACAATCAAAACAGGAGCCATGGGAGGGTCGAGAGGACAATGGAGACTTATTGAGTCATTGCTTTCTGATCCCATCAGAGTCATAGAAATTGAAAAAGCCCTACAGGAGTACTTTGTTTTCAATAATACAGAGGGAACCTCCCCAAAATTGCTCTGGGCAGCGCATAAAGCATTCATTAGGGGCAAGCTCATTCAGATCTCAACACAGGTTAAACGGGATAGGCGGGCTGACATAACTCGGCTAGACAGAGACTACACCGAACTTAAGGCCTTACACAAAAAAGATCCATCCAAGATCCATACTGTACCACTCTCATTGATAAAGCCAGATTAGATCTAAATCTAGCACTCACGGCCAGGGCCGAAAAGTCCATCTGATGGAGCGGACATAAATTTTACGAGCAGGCAGACAAAATGGGTCCCTTATTAGCGGCCAGACTATCCCCTCGCATCAAGATCAACACATTGCCCAAGATCAGTATAGGAGGTCAGCCCCCCCATGACCAACCCGACCAAGATATTGGAATCTTTTCAGGATTTTTACGCTAAATTATATAGCAAATCAGCTCCATCCAATGCTGCACTAATCCCTCAATTCCTGGAGGGCCTTCCTATACCCTCCCTGAATGATGCTCACAAATGAAGGATGGAAACACCTATCATAGAAGAGGAGGTATTAGGGGTCATCAAGAATCTCAGAAATGAGTCTGCTCCGGGACCTGATGGTCTATCCATACCCTATTACAAGTCCTTTGTGAACATTCTGGCACCATACCTGACCTCCTTCTTTAACTCCAAAACTAACGGAGACCCCCTGGACACCCATCTTAATACAGCATTTATCACAGTAATACCCAAACTTGATAAAAATCACAAAGGTGTTAGTAATTATAGGCCAATCTCCCTTATAAATAATTACTTAAAAGTACTCACCAAAATAGTGGCTAACAGGTTGGCATCCTTCATTAGCCAATACATACATAAGGATCAGGTGGGATTCATACCCGGACAACAGGGCCCTGATCAAATACGACGGGCAATAGCTATAACCTCGATCCTACAAACTAACTGGGAAGGGGGGGCCGAACCAATCGGGATTTCTTCTATCCCTAGACCTGCAGAAGGCCTTTTATATGGTCCCCTGGCCATACATCTTCTCTCTTTTGGAAAGATGGGGCTTCGGCGATCGCTTTCTTGGACTTCTGCATGCTCTTTATTCACAACCGAAGGCCCTAATCCGCCTCCAGGGGCATTACTCCAAACCATTAGACATCACGAGAGGCACCAGACAAGGGTGTCCTTTATCCCCTCTCATTTTTGCTATAGCCATAAAAACCCTAGCGATCGCGGTTCGACATAATCCTGACATCAAAGGGGTCACCTGTGGGGACCAAACACACAAATGCGGGCTATTCGCCGATGACATCCTCCTTTTCTTTACCTCCCCCCTCACTACACTTCCCAATTTAAATCTGGTGTTAGAAAAATTTGCCAAAATATCTGGACTTCAAGTGAATTTCTCTAAATCCCAAGCTCTCAATGTATCCCTACCTAACCAGACAGTCTCCTCAGTAAACCAGTCCTTCGAATTCAAATGGAGCGAAACCTCCATTCATTACCTAGGCATATCTTTAACAGCCAAAACGGAAACTCTTTACGCTCAAAATTACCCTCCACTCTTCAGAAAATTGGAGGAAGACCTTAATCTATGGTCAAAGCATGAGCTTTCCTGGCTGGGCCAGATCAACTCCATTAAAATGACCTTACTCCCCAGACTCCCATATTTCTACCGCTCTCTTCCTGTACCTCTTAGGAAAGATCACATCCGAGCGCTCCAGAGTAAAATACTAAAATACATCTGAGGTATCGCATCCCACAAAGCATCCTATTCCTCCACAGACGCAGGGGAGGGCTAGGTCTAGGGCTAGGTCTACCAAACTTGCATAAATACTACTTAGCAGCTAGACTAGCCCAACTGTCTACAATTTACTCCAGATATGAAAAACTTGACTGGGTAACAATAGAACGACAGGCTACCCCCAACTTCACATTGGATTACTTACTATGGTGCCCTCCTAAATCTCGGCCACCCATCCTCTCACCCACTTTATCCCACTCCTGTGCCCTATGGAACAGCCTCAGGCACTCCCCGGCTTTGGTCTTCACAGGACGCCCTCTAGCACACCTCTTCCAAAATCCCGAATTTGCACCTGAATTGGACATTTCAGCATTCAAATGGTGGTTGGACAAGGGGCTATACCCGATAGGATACTTCTTCACCTCTAGTGGACCACTCACCCTCAGTTTTTGTATCGAAAACCTGGCACTCCCTGATTTGGAAAGATTCCGCTTCCATCAAATTACCTATTTCCTACACACAATTTGGAAGGAGAAGCCCCTCCCCCCCAAATTCACAGCGTACGAACTGTGGTGTGGACAGGCCATGGAGCAGAGGGGTGGTATCTCGGTGATATACTCGGCCCTCACTTGCCCTACAGATAAAACCCCATACATGAAGGCTTTTGAGGCCAATTTCCAATGCTGCAGAGATATAGAGACCTGGCAAAAGGCACTAACCAGATCCTATATAGGGATCCAGAACATCTCCCTTATGGAGGCTAGCGTCAAACTAATAACCAGATGGTATCTGACTCCTGCTAGGATTGCGGTCATTTACCCCTCAGCAAACCCGCTATGCTTCAGAGGATGTTATCACCTGGGCTCCATGGCCCACATATGGTGGGAATGGCCCAAAATCTGCACTTTTTGGAGGAAAATTTTCAATATGATTCACAAGGTGATGGCATGCCAGGTCTCCAAATCTCCAGAAGTAGCGATTCTCAATGCACGCATCCCTGACCTACCCAAGGCATCCCAAACGCTGATCCACTTTATCTTCCTGAGCACCACAATCACAATCGCTAAAGCTTGGAAACAGCTGAAACCATCATTACAAGCGGTCAAAAGAAAGGTATCGTGGATCATGACCCAAGAAAGACTTTCTAGCATCCTGAATGACACCTCACCAAAATTCCAAAAGATCTAGGAGCCTTGGGCCCAATATATGGGAATTTCCCTCATTCCAGGTGTTCAGGTACGAAACACTTCCTAAACCAACCACAGGCATGTTTCTCTAACTGACCCGCAAGCGGCACACAGCTGAAAAGATGTGGCTGCATTTGTTTGAGTCTTTTTCCCTAGATTTCACCTGGTGATCCTGCCAGTAACACACTTCCTGTCATAGGCTGTCTGCATTTTTAATGAAGTAATAAAGCAGACACATTTGGACAGCAGGATTGTCAGTATAGAGAGATGGTGAAGTTATACGAGCAGATTTAGATATACTTGACTAACAAATTGAAGCTGAACTCCAGCTAACACTTTATCAAGCAAACAGTTTTTTTTTATTCTTTTGGGATAACGGTTTTACATAAATAAATAAAAGCTGACCATTGTAAGTACCCCTTTCATGGGTAAATATTTTGTTTCACCCCTCTAGCTGATACTTTGTCTGGACAGCTTGATCTGTCAAAGTAAGTTGAAAAATAAGTGACTTACTGGTGCCAGGTGAAAAAAAAAAAGCCTAAACAAAAATAAAACTAATGCAGCCACGGCATCTAAGAAATTGGGTGCTGCAATTTAAAACATTCTTGGGGGGGATTTAATATTGATTAAAGTCTGTTTTTGAATTCAGTTGTTAATGTCTTTATCCTCTCAGGAGCCATTTCAGAATAACTAGTAAGTTGGTAGCTGCTGTAGAACTTGATGAAAATATAAGATAAAGAATGATTACAGATAGGTAAAATAGCACAGTCTAAAAATAATACCATACCGAAATTAACTGCTAATATACTGTGTTTAAAGTGGTAGTAAACTGCAGTGGATGAAAAAAAATATCCCCTGCAAGGCAATGTCATAATGTGCTAGTATGCATCACATACTAGCACATTATGAGAGACTTACCTTAGAACAAAGCCCTCCAGAGCCGTGCTGTCACCACTGAGAGGGTTGACACCTCTCTAACGGTCTTCCTTCTGGGTTAGCGTCCTCCAGGTACATGAGTGGCTGGGGGCACAATGACGTCACTTCTGATGCATGCATGTGGAAGCCGCCATTTACGACATGGACTCTGACGTTCCGGCACTGTATGCCGGACCTTCAGAGTGAATGCGTCCCAGTAACATCACCGGCTGCATGCACTCTGAATATCTCCTAAACTGTGCAAGTTTAGGAAATATTCACAGTACCTACAAGTAAGTCTTACTATAGGCTTGCCTGTAGGTACAAGTGGTAGAATAGAGTTTACTACCACTTTAAGGTGGGTTATATATTGGCCTAATGTTTTTGCCTAAGAAATAACAACAGAAGAATAAATATTTTTATGTTTTTATCAATAATTTATATGCATCTGCAACTATCTAGGTTATAAAAATTAGAACAATGTGTATATCTTTGCTCCACTCTGAGGCAGCTGAAAAACAGATCAAATCATTAAACACAAAGAAAATTTGATTTGTACATTTTAATAAGTGTAACATAGTTATTCAGCACTGCACTAATTTGTGTCATTTTTCATTATCAAGAAATGAGCTGCCAATTGGCACAAGTTGTTAATCACATTTTCATTATGTTGAAATTGTTCTCATTAGGCTTTAAATGGTTCTTCTAAACAAACCTTTTGCCAAAGTTAAATATTAGTCCAAGAAACTAACAATGAAAAGTAATACTCTTTCTAAAATTCACAGATTTGTTTATACTAACATTAATAGTTTAGGTGTAAAATTAGATGATTTATTTTGTTCTTAAAAATTATACAAATATTAAAAAATACAATTTTAGCTAGTTATGGATTGATTAAAAAAGCATTAACTGTATTTATACATACACTTAGCAAAAGTACTCAAATCTGCCTTAAAGTGACTCTGTCACTAATTTATTCATAGTATTCTACAATTCATTACCTAGGCTTCCGTAGTTAAAAAAGAAAAAGCCTATTGGTTGCTATTTGCAACACATGATGTTCTTCTTTCAGATTTTTTTTTCTCCCTTCGCCTTTCAGGCCAGCACCTTGGAGAGAGCGCATCTCCACCTCTTCACAGGAAACACTGCGTGATAACGCCCCTTTTAAAAGCAGGTGCTGTCACCTTGCCGTCAGTTTTAGTGTTTCATCCGCCATGGAAGCACTGCTTCGGGAACCAGAGGGGTGCACTCTCTTCAAGTAGGGGTTTTAAGCAGTACCTTTTTTTGTTTCATGTTAGGACCAGTCCAGCTCCCTCGCACAAGAGGAAGGTGCTCTGGTGTCCCTTCCTTTGCCAGCTCACAGGGGTAATGGTCTGCAGGAGGTTGTCCACCCAGAGTGCTCAGAGGCAGTGGGTGTGCTTATCTTGAGCGTCCATGGCAGGTCTCAGCATGGTTCCGGCTTCTGGAACGCAGGAGGAAGGGGCAGGTCTTCTGGCTGGGACTTCCTTATGCTCTTCACAATGGAAGGAGTTATTTAAAGCACACAGGCGGCTGCTGCGGCATTCGCAATGGAGGAGGCTGAATCTTCGGCAGCTATGGCAGATGCAGGTGCCCAGGTTCCCGGCCAGGGCAGTGGCACCTCTTTTCTCACTGGGGGTTTTTTCTATGTGTGACTTTGCTAGGATCTGCAGCTGTCTGCTATAGTGGAAATTTTCTTATGGCAGCTCAGCATGGATGGAGACTCTGGGGCACTTATGGGTATCTGCTCTGGGCACTGTGTGTTCTCTCTGTTGGCAGCTGTATATCGCCCTAATAAGGGGATTTGGGGATTTTGTCTTGCTGTTTTTTCAGAAAGCCACCACCAAATCAGAGAGAGCAACAGGGAGAAAATGCCCTTCATGCAAGAACCCATTAAGGTAGTCCTGGCCCAAACCGCTGTGCAAATCCTGCATTGCAGGTTTAGTGAGAGAAGACTCTACACAGGAGTGTAAAGAAATCTTTTCATCTGTGAGAAAAGAACTAGCAGAGACCCTAGGGACAGTATGTTCCCTTATGAAAAAGCAGGGCCAGGGTTCCAGCCAGGAACAGAGCTCCCGGTCCAGGCTTCCTCCTACCACTTCCAGACTAATGGGAAGTGAGTCAGAGGAAGAAAGTATTCCTCCCTCAACCATTGATTCTGAGGAGGATGAGGGGGAAGAAGAAAATAGATCTTCTAGGTACACTTGAAGAGGTGGATTATCTACTTAAGGCAGTATATACCACCTTGGGAATTCAAGAAGAAAAAACCCAGATATCAATACATGATAAAATGTAACAGGGGCTGGAGGAGGCCAGGCATAGAGTATTTCCTGTCCATACAGTTTTGATGGATACAATCAAAAAGGAATGGAAAGATCCAGAAAAAGGCCAGTTTTTTTTCTAAAGCTCTCAAAAGAAGGTTTCCTTTTAAAGAGGAAGAAGTGTTAGTTTGGAATAAGAAAACAAAAAATGGCCGCTACAGTTGTTGTTAGAAATATGGAGTGTTGGCTGGAACAACTTAAAGGCCATGTGATAGCAGGCACTTCTAGAAAAGATCTGTTGGAGTCATTCCCTACCCTTCTGAGAGCAGTCAAATATATGACTGATGCCTCAGCAGAATCCATCGGGATGTCAGCCAGATCCTCAGTGCTTGTTAACTCAGGTCAGGAGGGATCTTTGGCTGAAAACTTGGTCAGGGGACTTGGCGTCTAAGGTAAAACTTTGCTGGATTCCCTTTAGAGGTGATCTGGTCTTTGGACCAGAATTAGAGACAGTCCTTGATAAGATGGCAGATAAGAAAAAAGCTTTCCTACAGAAAAAGAAAGTGGTGCAGCAAAGAAAGAATTTTCATCCCTTTCAACAGGCCCATAAAGAAAGGGATCAATCCCAGAAAAGGCCCTGGAACCCTCAGAAAGGGAGAGGCAGAGGAGGGGTGCTTTTTAGACCTCGTGAGCAGACCCCAAAAAAGCAATGACCATCTCCCAGTAGGCAGGACGCTACAGGACTTCCTGCCAGCTTGGGACGAGGCAACAAAAAGTCCCTTTGTTCTGAATTTAATCCATCAGGGATACCAGCTAGAATTTTTACAAACGCCCCGAGTCAGTTTTACGTAACATACTTTCCAAGGGATCAGGAGAAAGCGTTGGCTATGAAATCTCTGTTAGAACAATTGATGCAACAGGGTGCCATTGCCCAAGTCCCAAAAGATCAGGAGGGGAAGGGGTTTTACTCACACATTTTTCTGGTCAAAAAAAGATCAGGAAAATTTCAGCTGATTCTCAACCTGAAAATTCTGAACCAATCCATAAGATACAACAAATTCTGGATGGATATAATATTCTCCATGAGGAATTTACTTACCCCCAGATGTTACATGGCATCTATTGACCTGAGGGATGCCTACCTCCATATACCAATCACAGCCTCGTCACAGAAGTTCCTCATCACCGATTGTTCCAGTCAACCTGGAGGGGAAGATTTGGCACCTGCAGTTCAGGGCCCTGCCTTTTGGCCTTTTGGCCTTTCCTCTTCTCCCAGGGTATTCACGAAAGTGGTGGCAGAAGCTTTGGAATCCCTAAGACTGAAGGGGATCCCAATAGTACCATACTTGGACGACTCACTACTGTTCACTGACTCAAAAGATCAAGTAGAGGTCAACCTGCAAGTAACCCAAGCACATCTAAACAGTTTGGGGTGGCTTCTGAACCTTCAGAAATCAAATCTGGTACCATCTCAACGAGTAAGGTTTCTGGGGTACAAAATAGATTCAATAGAACAAAGAATCTTCCTCCCTCAGGAAAAGGTGGAAAAAATGCAGATAGCTCTGAAAGCACTTCAAACCAACACAGAGGTTTGAATAAGGCAAGCCATGTCTGTTCTAGGCCTATTGACAGCAGCAATCCCCTCAGTACTGTGGGGCAGGTTTCATGCTCGACCCCTGCAGATGGACATTCTTCTGAATTGGTCGTACCAGGAATCTCTAGAAAAGAAGTTTAGTATAGGGGTAAAAAACAAAAAGATCACTAGAGAGAACCTCTTTACTGGGCAGCTTAAGTAGGCAGGACTGAGGAGCAGGATATCATCAACAGCTGAGTAACTGTGGAGAGATAGGAGCTGGCAATTAGCCGACAGCTGAGCGGCCAGCTCAGAGAAGGAAGGGCTGAGCCCAGCCGTGACAATATCATATAAGATTTACTGTATTTATCGGCGTATAACACGCACAGGTGTATAACACGCACATTAATTTTAAGAGGGAAGTTTCAGGAAAAAAAAATTACATTTTAAATAAGGAACTTTGAAGAAAAATAAGGGTCAGTGCCCATCTGCAGTCTCACTATTGCCATCAATGCAACCTCATCAGTCCACATAAATGCAGCAGCCTCGCCATTGCCATCAATGCAGCAGCCTCGCCATTGCCATCAATGCAGCAGCCTCGCCATTGCCATCAATGTAGCAGCCTTACCATTACCATCAATGCAGCAGCCTCTCCATTGCCATCAATGCAGCAGCCTCGTCATTGCCATCAATGGAGCAGCCTTGCCATTGCCATCAATGCAGCAGCCTCGCCATTGCCATCAGTGCAGCAGCCTCGCCATTGCCATCAGTGCAGCCTGATCAATGCCCATCTGCAGCCTAGAGGGGACGGGGAGGGGGGCGGCCCAGGAGACGGGACTTTCTTTTACAGAGGCTGCCATGTAAACAGGAGATTCTCACTATATGTAATCTGATGGTGCTTGCCCAGCCCCCCTCCCTGTCCCCTCCGAGGCATCTAAAATTGAAGTATTGGCGTATAACACGCACGTGCTATTTGCACCCAATTTTTAGGGTGAAAAAGTGAGTGTTATACACTAATAAATACAGTATTTATTATTTGCATTTAAAACACATTTAATTATAATTTAATTACTACAACTGAATGATGTGTTATGTTTGTATTACTTCCTGGATTTCAGCTGTAAGAGGTCCTGTATTATCACACATATTTCTCTTATGGTTAATGGTTTATGGTTATTTTAAAACAAAATGTGAGAAGTATTTTATTATCATTAGCAATCTGTTTAGCTTCAGTAAAGACATTACAAGTTCTACCTTTACTATGCCATTATCAGATACACAGCACTCTCCTTAGGCCAGCCACAAAAGGGTAGACTGCCTCCTGTGCATCATTGTAGTGATGAATATCATCTTGTGCACTTGTGATATGCCTGAATTAAAGCAGAACTATACTCACCTCCATTCCAGCACTGCGGTGTCCTGAATCTCCCTCACTGGCTGCTGACATCTTCAGCTGGTCTTCTGGTTTTCTGATCTTCTGATGTTTTTATTGACTGGGCCAAAATGACATCACCCCTGCTGCGCATGCTCTGGTACAATGTGAACAGAAAAGTAAGAAATGTATATGCACAAGAGTATGTCTGTTCGCATTTTTTTATTGAAGTTCCACTTTAAGTGGGAAGATTGCATGTTCGATATAACTTTTTAACTTGTAATTAAAATCATCTTTTAGCTTACAGTACATTGCCAAGATGTGCTTAGTACAGTATTCAAAATATGGAGCATGTAAT
This sequence comes from Aquarana catesbeiana, assembly GCF_042186555.1. Lineage (NCBI taxonomy): Eukaryota > Metazoa > Chordata > Amphibia > Anura > Ranidae > Aquarana > Aquarana catesbeiana. The sequence goes on from NC_133324.1 coordinate 807,895,579, forward strand.
GATAAACTACTTGGAGATGCTTTCACTAATTTAATTAACAAGTAACAAAATGTGATTTCTTGCTCTAACCACAAGAACAAAAATAAGAATTTGTTAGCAAATCAAAGACTTACATGGTTTTCTATATTCTTGTTTGGAACTCTATGTTTTAATCTGTTAAGTTACTCAGCTAAATCACAGCTTCTCTTCGCTCAGCAAACCTTGCTTGCAAATGTACAGATTTATACTTTATTTCAGAGATATTTCAGAGGCACAGTAGTTACAGGTGCACTAAAATTTAGAACGCAGATTTCAGCCAGTATGGATAAAGAAAACTGTATTTTTATTTGCATATGCAACACTTTTCTTGGAAATAACTGGTGTGGATGTTCTGGACACTGAAAACCTAATCTGAACACGGTATAGTGCTGTATGCTGTTATGAAGCAGCCAATAAACTGTGAAACGTGTTATGTGTGTGAATAAAGTTCCTTTTATCCTTATCTGTACAGACCTATAGTCATCATTAAACATAACACAACTTAGCTCTGGCATGCCTCTGCTCCTCATCATAATCTCAGGTCTTCTTGGAAACTAAGGACCCCAGGGAAACTTTTTGGAGGGCTTTCAATACTATGTATTAATGTCACTGAAAAAGGCCACATGGAAATAAAGGTATTCTCTATACACTTTTTAGAAATGGTTTGTTACTATTACTTTTTAGATTTTACCAATAATTTACCATGGCCTACCATTTTACCCCAAATAACCAACTATGAAAAAGAGCAATATATAAAGACTTAGATTTGTTTCCTATCTCAGATTTCTTTATATACAGAGAGTACCTTTGTCCTTTCTAAAATCTTTTTATATTTTTTAGTCTTGCATCATTTTGTAAATCCTCTAATCTGTAAAATATAAAATTATCTTTTGAAGCAATACTCAGCTTCAATCTGGAGTTTTCCCATGCATCACTACTTCTCTGCATACAGCCAGTCTTGGAGTTGAATGACAGCTGGCATTATCCAGCCCACTTCCAGTGAGTCCAGGTCATCCTAGACCCACCCCCTGGAGTAGTATCATGAAGTAGCCTGGGCATACAGAATTCCTGAACTAAATGCATTCACATGTCATTATGTGAGCATCAGTCAAGGTTGAAGAGCAACAGCGGCCAAGAAAAAAAACAAAGGACCCATGACATCATTGTACCGGCCTGAAGACTGCTGGAAAAAGGTATGTATACAGGGTTTTCAAAAAATAAATCCACAGGGGGCTTCAGGGGGTCTGGCTTTACAGAGGAGGCTATGTGGAAGTCGGGTCCCTGCTTTAAAATGTTAAAGCTGAACTTCAGGCAGATATAAATGACACACACGAATGCTGCTCTGTATTCATTAATGCATCATTACAGTTTTTTTTTAACCACTTCACGCAAAATCACATACCTGTACATCATTTTGTTGAAATGGTTATACTGGGGTGATGCCTGCAGCCAGAGGAATCACCCCGGTACAGTTTTTTAGAGCGGACCGACAGCTTTCATGTGATAACAATCGATGTGGCTAAGCAGCCGCTCAGCGATTATCACAAGCAGCGAGAAGGGACATCCTCCCTCCTGCCACCTTCTGCCACTCCGCCTGGGTCTCCCGTCCCACTATGAGACCCGAGCAACCAGCCGGCATTGGCTATAATCGGATCTCCGATGTAGTAACCTAGAAGCTACATCACAATGTCACTTCTGGTTTACTCGGCAGCCAACTGCGCCGATTTTAAATAATTCAAGGTATTCAAAAATGCAGATTTTGGTGTTTTGAATACTTTGAAGTGCAGAGGAGGCGTTTGGAGTCTTTTATACCCCAGATCCCTCCATAAAGAGTACCTGTCACTGCCTATTAGTGTCACAAGGGATGTTTACATGTTTACATCCCTTGTGACAGCAATAAAAGTGATCAGAATTTTTTTCTTCAAAGGAACAGTGTAAAAATAAGAAAAAATAAATAAATAAGAAAAAAAATTGAGCCCCTTCTCAATAGAATAAGAACTAATCCCGACATCAGGGGTCTGACTATCGGTGATACGGAATTCAAGGTTGCAGCTTTTGCAGACGACATCCTACTGTCACTGAAATCGCCTTGCACCTCCCTTCCCAATTTGCTGAAAGACCTTGAGTTCTTTGGCAGCCCTTCCAACCTCAAGATCAACCACTCAAAATCACATGCCCTGAATATAACTCAGGAAGTGCTTCAATGTCAAGAGGCCTTCCCTTTTAGGTGGGAGAAGGAGGCAATCACATACTTGGGAATTATAATTACCACCCGACTGTCAGACCTCTACATGTCTAATTTTCACCCAGCCCTTACCAAGGTTCAAAACCACCTCAAAGATTGGATGGGCCTAAACGTCTCGTGGTAAGGATGCTCGGCACTGATTAAAATGACCATTCTGCCAAGATTACTTTATCTAATGCAAACCATACCTATCCAACTCCCCCCAGTCTTTTTCTTGGCTTACTGCAAAGCTTGCTCTGCCATTATCTGGAGAAACTCCACCGGGTATAAAATATTCCCACCTCACGTTGCAAAAAAAGTGGGGGCATCGGCCTTCCAGACTTTCACAGATACTACCTGGCATGCCATCTGACTAGGCTAGTGGATTGGAATGTACATACAACCAAAAAGACCTGGGTAGCCATGGAAAAATCACTTATACCGGGTCCTTTACATCTACTCCCCTGGCTATCTCCCAAACATTGGCCACAGGCTACCTCCACACACCCGATCATTTGCCCCTCCCTTTTGGCCTTTGGTGGAGCGAAGAGATTGGGGTTATCTGTTTCAGTCCCAGGACCCTTGACCACATTAAGAGAAAACCCAGCCTTCCCTCCAGGGGATTCCCACTCCTTCTTGCACCACGAATAGCCACATGATGACTTTCTAGCTCTACACTTTTTCTCAGGGGGATCCCCTCTCTCCTTCGAGAACCTGGCGAACATTTCTAAAACTGCCTCATTCTCCTTTTGGTCATATAGACAAATTCGACATTTTCTTTCGACCCACTCACACCAGTCTTGCTGGACCAGGCAACTCACTCCTTTTGAAATCCTATGTCACCGCAAAACATCACAAAGACACTTGATATCCTCTCTATATGCTCTCCTTTCAGATGCGTTGACCCCTTCTCCAGCCTCTTCACAAGCGTCTTGGGACAGGGACATACAAACGCCTCTCTCCGCAGAAGTTTGGGACACCATCTATGAATATGCCCATAAATGCTCTCTAAATGTGGCCATTCAAGAAAATGGCTACAAAATTGCCACAAGGTGGTATAGGACCCCCTCTCGGCTCCATAAATTTTCCCCTTCCATTCCCAACACATGTTGGAGATGTGGAAAACAGGAAGGAACTATGCTCCATATATGGTTGGACTGCTAATGCCTCTAACCCTTTTGGAAAGAGGTCAGTGAAGTCATTTCACATGTCACTACATATACTCTGCACTAGACCCCCCCAAAATTCCTCCAACATCACACATCACTGCCCAAAAAGGACTATTACAAGTCATTGGCCATGCACATGGTGAATGCAGATAGACTCTGCATCCCGATCCACCAGCGCTCCGCACAAACTCCAACGATCAGAGAATAGTTCGGGAGACTATCCAAAATAAAAGAAATGGAAGAATTGATCCATATATCCCAGGAAATTACGCACAAATTTTCAATCAATTGGGCGTGCTTAACCCGATTCACAACCACCGAATGTTATCACCAATACTTCTCATAAGAGTTGGCACATGGCCATCAGCTCTTATCGTGGACTCTCCTTGAGGGGCGAGGGGGAGGTGGGGAGTGGGCCCACTGAGGAGTGTCCATCACGGCACTCACTCGTTCCTCCTCCTCTTCCCCTCTCCCATCCCTCTCCTTCCCTCCTTTTCCTCTTCTCTCCCCCCTCTATTGCATTTCCTAACTTGATCTCTTTTCCCCTGCCTTCTCCTTCTCCCCTCCCACCCTCTGCCTTTTCTCCCCCTCCTTCGGTTGCCTACTTCTTGATGGCTGATCCTAACAATCACAACTCACCTACGCCCTAACTACCTACCCTCTAAGATACCTCACTGATAATGTTTTAACTGGGACCAACCACAACAGTCACCTCCTTTCCTCAGTTGAATGTCCACTACTCGGGGGGGGTGAAGAATGAGCCTCCACCCCACTTCTACCACAATTTGTATACCTGGTTGTGTTTCTGGTTATCTTATTACTATGGCCTACACGAGTTGTATCCTGTATCTTGTGCTTTTATACCCTGTTTGGTAAATGTTTTACTGTGCCATTTGTTGTGAATTGTTTACATGCTTTCTTTATCCTTAAAAAAATCTTTATGAAAAAAAAAAAAAGAAAACATTTTAAGTGCCCCCCTTCTCGTGTGCTCGCGCACCAAAGAAAACACATACGTAAGTTGTGCCTGAAAATGTAAACAGTGTTCAAATCACACATGTAAAGTATTGCCGTGATTGTTAGAGTGAGAACAATAATTCTAGCAAAAGATATACTCTGTAACTCTAAACTGATAGACGTTAAAAAATTGTAAGCATCGCCTATGGAGATTTTTAAGTACCGTAGTTTTGTTGTCATTCCACAAGTGTGTGCAATTTTAAAGCATGGCATGTTAGGTATCTATTTACTCGGCGTAACATCATCTTTACAACATTATACAAAACTGAGATAAAATAGCGTTTCACCAGGCCTGCAGAAAACACTACTCAGCGCCAAACACCCAAAAGAACCCAAGGTGTAGATAACTTTAAAAGAATAATCCAAAGTGTGTACCATAAACACATAGCAGTATACACTAAAAAGCTAAAAATACGATTGAACTCCACTGTGTCTGTCTAGGCAGAGAGACAATCTAATAAGCAGCAGCCGTCTCAAACCAAAGAAGAAGCAAAATAAAAACAGTGTTATAAAATGGTCAACATTTAGACTAAATTATCCCACTAGACAGCGCTATGTTGAGCAACTGAAACTTGTGGCCAACAACACATATAGGGACAATCTTATTACAGAGAAGAGTCCTTTAAAAGAAAATCCCTTATAAAGGGAAGTGATGAAAAGTCCAGGGTGTAATTCAGAAAATCTACAGGTGATCTTGAGAAAAGAATCCTCCACATGCACCTTCCACCAATCCCTTGATCGTATGTGAAATCCACCCGGTGACAGGCACTCACCCCCTAGGGGGTTAAACTCACCAAAAAAGGGGAGTAATAAAGCCTTCAGCAGTAGTACGTTGTCATCATCACTTTAAACAGGGTCACAGGCTAGCAGGGCTCATAATGAATCAAAGAACAGAAAAAAGAAAGGTGCACATAGCGTAATCCCGTTTATTGATTCAAACCCCTTATACAAAGACAGACATCGGACCCCCCTTCAATAAAAATACGTACATCAGATAAAATATACAGCAAGCAATCAATCAAACAGGCATAGAGTATGCACACTTCACCCAGAGCCGTCAGCGCCGCTACTCAGGAAAGACTCGATACTTCCTGGTTGTGCAGGTGACCCAGGTGGAGCGCACACGTCACTTCCGGCGTCGTATTGGCCACGCTCTGACGCGTTTCGTCATATCCTTTGACTTCAACAGAGGGAGTGGTCAAACGACGTAATGGCCAGTTTATATACACCCCCACACGCCGCTCAGCCAATCACAGCACAACTGTAGGGACGGCAGATGCACGTCACCAGCTCCAGCTTCACTGATAGCTTTATGCAAACAGCGTGTAGGGACACAAACGGCATTGCACTAATCTAATATAATATAACATGATTGTAAAATAGGCAAAAGCAGCCTTGACCACAATACATTGATCAAATAGTATCCACATATGCATCTCAACATTATGGATTACCTTTCATAGGCTGCAAGTGCTAATTCCAAAGTCGCATTAAAATAATAGCATTAATAAATAATACAATCATTATCCTAAAATCTAAAATTGAGCACATCAATTAATATGCATATTCAGAATATATATGCAAAGAGAAAATCCCATGCAGTTAAATATCCGATCTTCCTACATTTTTTAGCACATATATTCAGAATTCTACTAAATCGGCATAAAAAGGGACTATCAAAACAACAAAATGTTGAATATAGTTCCCAACCCACAAGGATAATGCTAGTCTTCATAATAACAACAAAACCAGCAAATAATTAGAGAAAAAACATGACTTTAAAATAGAGAGGCAACAAAGTCGCACAAGACTAAAAATCGCACAAAAATTGAAAAATTAAATAATTATAAAGATAAATACATCTACATTTAATTATTTAGGAACAAATATTATATCAAAAAATTCCTATCAAAGAAAGCAGGGATATGCAATAAACAGAGTGACTTGAAAATCGCATAGAAAATGGAAATAAAATTAATCCCAATCTCCATGCGAGAGTCAAATAATTTTACACTCTGTACTATTAAGCAGAAACAGGACTTATGTCATATGGAGAAGCCAGAGATGCACCATATATAGGTAGGTCGAAAATAATCGCATAATAAAATAGAATAAAATTGATCCCAATCTCTCAATAAGGATCCAGTGATCGTACAAACTATATAGAGACCAGATATATAACATAAAGAGATAGGCCAATATAACCTCACCAGCGCAAAATCAAACCGCTAATAAAGCTGATAGCAAAAATCAACCGATAATCGCAGATGTTAATAGTCGCTTATAAAACAGTTGATATCCAGGTCCACATTGAGTCCTCGTGGTGATTATACAAAACTGGGCTAACTTTACTGTTTCTATTTCTTAATTCAGTGAAGTGGATTTTTTCAAAAAATAATTGCGTTTGAAAGACCGCTGCGCAAAAATCCTTTGACATAAAATATTACAACAACTGCCATTTTATTCTCTAAGGTCTTTGCTAAAATATATATATAATATTGGGGGTTCTAAGTAATTTTCTAGCAAAAAATACTGATTTTAACTTGTACACAACAAGTGTAAGAAACAGGCTTGATTTTGAAGTGGATAATGGAAGCATTATAGGCACCTGGATTTGACTTAGCATCAGTCCCTAGCAGGACCTGTACTGCAGAGATCAGACAGGGAGGGGGAGAAACAGCACAAGGATCCAAACAGCTGCAATGCAATGCTCAAGTGCTAACAAAGAACATACTAGTTGGAAATGAGAGCAGACAGAGAGTCAGAGATGAGCTCATGCCTCTGTTGCATCTCCTTTCACTGTCCAGTCACAGGTTGTGGGAGGAACAATATCCATTCTATTACTTAATTGCAACAGAGAAAATTAGGTCTCCTGCCTGGCCAGACAGGGCTGCACTGTGTGGCACAGCTGAGTAAATCTTTCACTGAAAGGACAGAAATACAAATACTCTGACAAGCTAAGCAGTTAATATATATATTTATACAGTGCCTTGCAAAAGTATTCACCTACTTGGAATTTTTCGTGTTTTGTTGCCTCACAACCTGGAATTAACATGGATTGTTTGAGGATTTGCATCATTTAATTTACAGAACATGCCCACAAGAAGATTTTTTTTTTGGGGGGTCATCGTCCTGCTGGAAGGTAAATCTCCGTCCTAGTCTCAAATCACACATAGAGTGGTACAGGTTTTGCTCAAGAATATCCCTGTATTTAGCACCATCCATCTTTCCCTCAACTCTGACCAGTTTCCCAGTCCCGACTGCTGAAAAACATCCCCACAGCATAATGCTGCCACCACCATGTTTCACTGTGGGGATGGTGTTCTTTGGGTGATGTGATGTGTTGGGTTTGCGCCAGACATAGCATTTTCTCTGATGGTCAAAAAGTTCAGTTTTAGTCTCATTAGACCAAAGCACCTTTCTTCATACACTTTGGGAGTCTCCCACATGCATTTTCGCAAACTCAAAACGTGCCATTTTGTTTTTTGCTGAAAGTAATGGCTTTCTTCTGCCCACTTTACCATAAAGCCCAACTCTATGGTGGTGTGGAACTATGCAGCTCCTCCAGGGTTACCTTAGGTCTCTGTGTTGCCTCTCTGATTATTGCCCTCCTTGCCCGGTCCGTGAGTTTTGGTGTGCGGCCATCTCTTGGCAGTAGGGATGAGCCGAACACCCCCCCGGTTCGGTTCGCACCAGAACCTGCGAACGGACCGAAAATTTGCACGAACGTTAGAACCCCATTGACGTCTATGGGACTCGAACGTTCGAAATCAAAAGTGCTCATTTTAAAGGCTAATTTGCATGGTATTGTCCTAAAAAGGGTTTGGGGACCCGGGTCCTACCCCAGGGGACATGTATCAATGCAAAAAAAACTTTTAAAAACTGCCGTTTTTTCGGGAGCAGTGGTTTTAATAAAGATTAAAGTAAAAAAAAAAGTGAAATATTCCTTTAAATATCGTACCTGGGGTGTGTCTATAGTATGCCTGTAAAGTGGCGCGTGTTTCCTGTGTTTAGAAAAAAATCTCATTTAAAATTGTTTGCGGGTTTGATGTAATGTCGGGTCCTGGCAATATGGATGAAAATCAGTGAGACAAGCGGCATGGGTACCCCCCAGTCCATTACCAGGCCCTTTGGGTCTTGCATGGATATTAAGGGGAACCCTGCACCCAGATTAAAATAAGGAAAGGTGTGGGGCCACCAGGCCCTATATACTCTGAACAGCAGTATACAGGCGGTGCAAACAAGACAGGGACTGTAGGTTTGTTGTTAAGTAGAATCTGTTTGTAATTTTTAACGGGTACATTTTTAACATGTTTAGCTCCAGCCAAAAAATCTTTTTTAAGCTTTTTGGAAAACATAGGGAAGGGTTATCACCCCTGTGACATTTGTTTTGCTGTCTTTCCTCCTCTTCAGAAGATTCCACCTCACTTTTTGTCCCAATGACAAATGTTTTTTGAAAATTTGGGGTTTTTTGTGGAACAAGGATTGGAAAGCATCAGTGGAAAGGAGAAATGTTTTTCCCATATTAACTCTTACAGGAGAGAAATTCCCTTCCTAGGGGTAGATTTCATCTCACTTCCTGTTGTCTCCTTCCGTTTGCAAGTAGGAGTCGTTTGTAAGTTAGATGTTTGAAAGTAGGGGCCTGCCCTATATATTCAGCAGAAATTTGGGCCTTAGGTGTTGTTGTGGCCACAACACTGTAAGCCCTCACAGGGCCCTGCTGTGAAATATTAGATCAAGAATTGTAATTACATGCCCCTGTTGAACAAGGGCAGAAAAATTGGGCCTTTGGTGGTGGTGGTGGTGGTGGTTCCACAACACTGTAAGTCCTCACTCGCTCTTGGTGGGTGCAGAAATGGGCCCTACTGTGAAATATTAGATCAAGAATTGTAATTACATGCCCCTGTTGAACAAGGGCAGAAAAATTGGGCCTTTGGTGGTGGTGGTGGTGGTGCCACAACACTGTAAGTCCTCACTCACTCTTGGTGGGTGCAGAAATGGGCCCTGCTGTGAAATATTAGATCAAGAATTGTAATTACATGCCCCTGTTGAACAAGGGCAGAAAAATTGGGCCTTTGGTGGTGGTGGTGCTGGTGCCACAACACTGTAAGTCCTCACTCACTCTTGGTGGGTGCAGAAATGGGCCCTGCTGTGAAATATTAGATCAAGAATTGTAATTATATGCCCCTGTTGAACAGGGGCTGAAAAATTAGGCCTTAGACACTGGTGCTGGTGCCACAACACTGCAACCCCTCACAGATACTCTAGTTGGAATGCAGAAATGAGCCCTGCTGCAAAGTATTGCATCAAAAATTGTAATAACACGCCCCTGTTAAACAGGGGCTGAAAAATTGGGCCTTAGGCACTGGTGCTGGTGCCACAACACTGCAACCCCTCACAGATACTCTAGTTGGAATGCAGAAATGAGCCCTGCTGCAAAGTATTGCATCAAAAATTGTAATTACATGCCCCTGTTAAACAGGGGCTGAAAAATTGGGCCTTAGGCACTGGTGGTGGCGCCCAGAACCAAAAATGTTCTTACAAGCTATCAGCGTGATGATTGAGGAGGAAGAGGATAATTACTCAGGGATAGTCACTCAGCATCAGCATAGGCAGTCTTTGAAGGGATCTGAGATTTCAAAAAAAATTATTCGGTTACATCAGCATCAGGTGCTTGGTAGCTGGTGGTGATCCAAGACTGATTCATTTTTATGAAGGTCAGTCGATCGACCGAGTCGGTGGAGAGACGCACCCTGTGATCGGTTACAAAGCCTCCAGCAGCACTGAATGTGCGTTCCAAAAGAACACTGGATGCAGGACAGGCCAGTAGCTCAATTGCATACTGTGCAAGCTCTGGCCAGTGATCCATCCTCAAGACCCAGTAACCCAGAGGATTTTCGGTGGGAAAGGTGTCCAAGTCAGATCTTCCCCCTAGGTATTCCTGCACCATGTAAAACAGACGCTGGCGATGGTTGCTGGAACCGATCATACCTTGCGGCTGCGGACCAAAAAATTGTCTGAACGCATCGGTAAGACGGCCACATTCTCCACCGCTTCTTCTTTGACTGACCGAAGCCTCAGCAACACGTTGTCCAGAAACAGGAGTTTGTAACCTGCACAGACCTTTCTGCAAGGCCTCCCGAAGATGTTTCATCCTCTGCTCCCTCTGTGATGGCAAGATAAGGTCAACAGTCTGACCATCTAAGATGTGTGTAAAAATGCATGGTATACCAATTTGACTCTCCAATTTGACTCTTCAGGTTTTTTTTGCGTAGGGGGGTGCCACAGACTCCGCATCTTGCAGAACGCCCTGGGTTGTCTACCCAAGCCTCCTTACCTCAGAAATGAGAGGTTTAAAAATATGTGCGAACGCCCGACGACCGCCAAGAGGCCTTGCATAACCATGACAAAATTACTAATACATTTAAATATTAATAACAAGTGAGTATATATCATTCATCTAAATGATCACAGTTGGATGCAGTTCTGATTGCCCTATTAACATACAAAAAACCAAGAGAATAAAGTTCTCAGTTTGGACTGAGGCTAGATTTCCTGATCAATCAACCCTGACAGCACTTGAAGCTGGCCGTCCTGGCATGCCCCCTCAAAGCGCCTGCGAAGTCAGACAAAAAGATCTGGAGTACTTTGCGGGTGGGGGGGCATTGATAGGCCAGAAAATGTGTAAAACATTTTTAAAATAAATGTTTTTAAAAAAATGTATTTTCATTGGATTTACTGCTTGTGTTTCTTTTAGCTGTCTCCTAGGTTCTCCAATGGTCTTTTCTTTTTGGCCATTTTCTTCAATAGTGCAAACATAATTTATTTGTTACATGAGGTGACAATCTCTTCTTCAGCTAACTATTATGTTGTGGGTCTGCTACACACACACATTGTTTTTGTTGTTAATGTATGTAATGCATTAATGATCAAAATAATCATCCCTTTCAGCACCATGAATTAATTGTTTAGAGTCCCTAAAATGGATGAAGCCAATTTTAGAGCACTGTGGGGGTTATTTACTAAAGGAAAATCCACTTTGCACTACAGGTGCACTTGAAAGTGCACTACAAGTGCACTTGTAGTGCAAAGTGGATTTGCCTTTAGTAAATAACCCCTATTGTCACTGTAAACTAAACACCAACTTACTCCAATAACTGGTATTGAGCACTGAAAGAAGAAGCCACACATTGTTAAGTATAAAAGCATTTTACTCTGTGCACATTCACATGTGCGTTAGAAAAGGGTTTTTGAACGAACCAACATCTTTGGTGTAAAACATGTTTGACATTACAAATATCCTTTTTTGGTTAAACAGGCATGTTTAAAACCATAACATACACAACTCAGGAACTTACAAAGTTCAACGTTGAAAAAGTGAAGGCAATATCAGACATTAGTATGTCCAAACTGTGTTGATCTTGCCTTCATCAGGTGGGGTGATATCACCCATGTAAAAGCCAAATTTTGAAAATGCACACCAATTGGGAGTCGAAATGTGGATTTCCCTCCTGATCCTATGCCTAATGTCAATATGTGCTAGCAGCTATCATAGGAGATCAATGGACGTATTTCGGGGGTGCAACCCCTTCCTCTCACCTACTTGAGTTGGGAGGAAGGGGTTGCACCCCCAAAACGCGTACATTGATATCCCGTGATGGCAGATAGAACATGTTGACACACTGTGTGAATCTTCAAATTTTGGCTTTTAAAATACTTTAAAACATGATTTAAAATGAAAAATTCCTCGACAAAACGGTACAATTTTTGTGTGTTTTAGATTCTGCCTAAAACATCAATGATGTTCTTCATTTTTTGTTGAAGATCATTGATGTTTTACTGTATCTTTTCTATATCACGATTGCACACCACGATCTCCCCAATGAGGACGTGTGCACTTGCACTGGTGAAATGAATTTCTTCTTCCACAACATCCACATCACCTAAAAATAATAAAGCACACCATGTATTATAAATATGCAGGCATACGTCTATTACCTGAAGCTGTGGTCTCATACACTAACCTGTTGTGGTCACTATTTCAACCACGTCATGAACCTCTCCTCCCTCCACATCCTCAGGTTGTGGTGTGGTGACTTCCCCTTCTTTAGGAGGTTGGGGGTCCCTGGTGTCCTCAGATATCCCGAGTCTTTTCTCCCCTATGTGAATACAAAAATGGTATACTATAGAAATATGAATATGAAACATTGCTCGGAAGTGTTGTACAATTGTCTGTTTTGGCAGAGTTCCAAGCTGAAGACATGCTTTTTTCCCTTTCTTAAAGCTGGAATACTTACCTTTTTTGGTAAAGTTTCACACATGGAGACACCCCTAGTATCCACTGGAGCACCTGCGTGGGACACCCTAAAAAGGGTGTTCTGGTGTCCCACGCTAGTGCTCCTGCATCCAGATGTGTAAACAGCTGCTGAGTGTACACTGAATCAAGTTTGCATTTCATTCTAGTTACAAACACATCTAAACAAAAAACTTCTTTTAATACAAATAGGCATGAACAAATGTAGTTAACCTGCATCTGCCAAAAACATTGTGTTAGTGAGCAAGCGAATGATGTTTACTACGAACGATTACTGTGCCCACAAACCTGAAACTTGCCATTTTAAACGCCATTTTAAACTGTACAACAGTAAAGAAAAGCACATGGAGCTGCACGAAAGTAATAATTATAGGAACACACAACAAAATACTTACTTTTTGCAGCACTCTCTTGATTCTTCTGTACTGATCGTGCTCCCACAATTTGAGGTCTGACCATCATTTCCTCAGTTGATCCTTGGATCGTCGTACCCCAAAATTCTTCTGCAGATTTTTCACAACTTTGCTCATGATTTTGGCCTTTCTCACATTTGGGTTTCTGTACGGTCCATATTTCCCGTCATGGTCGGCCCTCTTCAAGATGTCCACCATCTCCACCATCTCAACAAAGGACATATTTGAGGCCTTAAATCTCCTGGATCAGGACGTTTGTGGCTCCGGGCTTTCCTCGTCGTTGCTGCTGTCCTCTGCATGCACCTGCACTGTCTCTGCCATGTGCTCTCCCACTGCGCCGAAAGAGAAGGGGAGGGGAATATATTAGAAAGAAGGTCAGGGGCGGGCGCAGTTTCACGCATGCTCAGTGTATATAAAGCGTAACACGCATGCGTCGTATGTACGATTGTGCTAACAAAGGTACAATTTTAACTTGGGGCATCAGTGGCCTATACTGCTTATAGATTGAGGCCTTTCTTCTATCTTCCTTCATCTTCTTCTTCTTCTGGTTTTTCTGGTTCTTCTGTTTCTTCCTCCGGTGTTCTCGTCCAGCATTTCCTCCGCGGCGTCTTCTTCCCTTCTTCTCCTCGGGCCGCTCCGCATCCATGGCATGGAGGGAGGCTCCCCCTCCACTCTTGATCTTCTTCTCTTCATCTTCTTCTCTTCATCTTCTTCTCCGGACCGCTCTGCATCCATGGTGGCATGGAGGGAGGCTTCCGCTGTGTGACACTTCTCCTCTTCTGACGGTTCTTAAATAACGGGGGGGCAGGGCCACCCAGTGACCCCGCCCCCCTCTCACGCATGGCGAATTGACGGGACTTCCCTGTGGTGTCACGGGGAATGCAAAAGGAATGTCCCGTCTCGTCCCCATGCGTCAGAGGGGGCGGGGTCACCCAGTGACTCCACCCCCATTATTTAAGAACCGTCAGAACAGGAGAAGCGTCACACAGTGGGAGCCTCCTTCCATGCCACCATGAATGCGGAGCGGCCTGGAGAAGAAGATGAAGAGAAGAAGATGAAGAGAAGAAGATGAAGAGAGGAGCGGGAGCCTCCCTCCATGCCATGGATGTGGAGCGGCCTGAGGAGAAGAAGGGAAGAAGACGCCGCGGAGGAGATGCTGAACGAGAACACCGGAGGAAGAACCAGAAGAACCAGAAGAAGAAGAAGATGAAGGAAAATAGAAGAAAGAAGAAGCATTTAAATAAAGGAATTGTCAAAAACTGTCTCTTGTCATTTTTATTATTTTTGACAGTTTTTTAGTGAAATGGTAGGGGTTCTTTTGTACCCCCTTACCATTTCACACAGGGGGAGGGCAGGGATCTGGGGGTCCCCTTGTTAAAGGGGGCTTCCAGATTCCGGTAAGCCCCCCGCCCGCAGACCCCCACAACCACCGGCCAGGGTTGTGGGGATGAGGCCCTTGTCCTCATCAACATGGGGACAAGGTGTTTTGGGGGGCTACCCCAAAGCACCCTCCCAATGTGGAGGGCATGTGGCCTGGTACGGTTCAGGAGGGGGGGCGCTCTCTCGTCCCCCCTCTTTTCCTGTGGCCTGCCAGGTTGCGTTCTTGGATAAGGGTCTGGTATGGATTTAGGCGGGGACCCCACGCCGTTTTTTGTTTTAATTTTGGCGTGGGGTTCCCCTTAATATCCATACCAGACCTGAAGGGCCTGGTATGGAATTTAGGGGGACCCCACATCATTTTTTTTTTAAATTTTGGTTCGCGGTTCCCCTGTGGGGAATTCCCATGCCATTTTTATCAATGAACTTCTATGTGTATTGTCAGACTGGCAATGCATTAATAGCCGCGAGTAGTTTTAAATTACTTTTTTTCCTTTGAAATGTCATTTTGCACTCGGACTGTTCTAAATACGGGAAACATGCACCCCTTTACAGGCACACTATAGACACCCCCCAGCTACAAAATTTAAAGGGATATTACACTTTTATTGTTTCACTTTAAGCATTATTAAAATCACTGCTCCCGAAAAAACGACTGTTTTTAAAACTTTTTTTTGCATTGATACATGTCCCCTGGGGCAGGACCCAGGTCCCCAAACACTTTTTATGACAATACCATGCATATAAGCCTTTAAAATTAGCACTTTTGATTTCTCCCATAGACTTTTAAAGGGCATTCGAAGTTGCCGTGAACACCCCAAATTGTTTGCTGTTCAGCGAACTTGCGAACAGCCCATGTTAGAGTCGAACATGAGTTCGACTCGAACTCGAAGCTCATCCCTAATAATGAGCACAAAAAGGTCCAGGATTCCATGAGATCAGGAGTAGCAGCAGATGACATTTATGTCCCCAGGCTCTGGTACTACAACAGACTGTTCAACATATTTCCTGCCACAAAATTAATGATGTTAACTAGATGTTATTATTGATCACTAATTTCTGATTTAACAAAGTGGTTTACATATCAATCGACAGTAGTAACCAAAAATGACTGGGACAAGAATGAAAAATTCTGGGGTCAGAATGATAGTCTTTTCTATTTGTTAACATCCAATTTGCAATAGTCATGAGCTCAAAATTGTGTGTGATTGATGACCAAAAAACTAAAACTATGTCCCATTTTCATAAACAGGAAAGTCTCAGCCAGGAGGAGGCCATGGAAATTCTCAGCCAGGAGGAGGCGGGGGAAAGTGGCAGCCAGGAGGTGGCCATGGAAAGTGGCAGCCAGGAGGTGGCCGTGCCCAGTAGCCTGACCAAATCGCAGGTTCCTTCCCTTTGCCTTCCAACAAAAAGGCCCAGGAAGGGGAGTAACGTGGAGGAGTCAGCGCTTTCTTTGGTTCGGCAGGATACTGCGGCCCTCAGAACCACCCCCGATCTTCAAGAGGCCTATGCCTGCATGGCAGCCAGCAAAATGCAGGAAATGTAGGTGGGCCAACACCTCATTTGTGAGGAAATAATCTATCAGGCCCTAAATAAGGGAGTGATGGGCGAACTCACAAAAAAAGTCACGTATGTGAGTTGGACCATACTCCTCCTCCACCTCCTGCCCCAACTCCAACACCACAGCCACAGTCTGGAAAGAAGTGTGCAAGGAAGTCTTGAGGGTGATGGCCTGGGTTTGGTCTGGTCTGGCAAAAGACACAGGCTCAGGACATATATGTCATCTGCTGCTGCTCCCGACCTCTCTGAGTCCTGTACCGGATTCTCCCAATAAATGGACTCATCAGGCTACCAATTTTGCCTGTCAAATAATTGATGTCTGCCCTGGGGTACAAAGGTTTCCCCAATTTCAACAGTTTATCCAGTGTTGCCGTCCTCTTTATTTTGTTATGACCCCTAATAAATGTCTATTTTATTTTCACAAATTCTTGTCTATGTGTTTTACTTCAAAAAGGACAGTTTGTTTGTGAGTAGGCAGGTACATTTCAAAAATACAATGTTAAATAACAAGGGACATCAACACTAACCAATCTCCTTGAGGTTAAAAAATATAAGATAATAATGGTGTTGTGGTAACTTGACACACAAAATGACAAAAAATATTATGGAGATCACTAGAAAAAAAACATTAAAAAAAAATCAGGAGATCTTGATAAAAAAAAAAAAAATGGAGATCACTATAGAAAAAAAATTTGAAACATTATTCTGGAGATATGGCGAAAAAAAAATAAAGATTATTCAGGAGATCACAAGAAATAATAAAGAAATCAGTTTGTCAGAACTCTGTGTGAATATCAGCAGCAAAACAATTTCATTATTCTAGCATTATAAAGAAGAAGAGAATGCGCTGCATTAAAAGATTAAAAAATTTGCAGTGTGATGAATGTGCTATCTCCATTATGAACGCAGTTTTACCAGGCCGAGCACTTCCGTTTCGTACTTGATTCAGAGCATGCATGGAATTTTGTGCGTCAGAATTGTCTACACACGCTCGTAAGTTACGACAACGGATTTTGTTGTCAGAAAATTTGAGATCCAGCTCTCAAACATCTGTTGTCGGAAATTCCGACACGAAATGTCCGATGGAGCCTACACACGGTTGGAACTTCCGACAACAAGCTCACATCGAACATTTGTTGTCAGAAATTCCAATCGTCTGTACGCAGCATTAGTGTCACATGATCTGTCATTACACATACACACCTTTTTGAAAGACCCCAGAGGCTGCAAAACCTAAGCAAGAGGCACCACTAACCAAACACTGCCATGAAGACAAAGGAACTCTCCAAACAAGTAAGGGACAATGTTGTTGAGAAGTACAAGTCAGGGTTAGGTTATAAAAAAAATCCAAATCTTTGATGATCCCTAGGAGCACCATCAAATCTATCATAACCAAATGGAAAGAACATGGCACAACAGCAAACCTGCCAAGTAGGGATGAGCTTCGTGTTCGAGTCAAACCCATGTTCAACTCGAACATCGTCTGTTCACCCGTTCGCCGAACTGCAAACGATATGGGCCGTTCGCACCAAATTTGTGTGGCGTGCCACGGCCCATAATTCACTGCGGCATCGCAGTGCATTGCTGGCTGATGATTGACCTGCATGCTTGGCCAATCACAGCGCCATCTGAACAGAGAGCCGTAATTGGCCAAAGCCAAGGAGGCTTTGGCCAATTATGGCTCAGGGGATTTAGTACACGCCCCACACTATATAAGGCCGCCTGTACGGTGGCCCTGTGTAGTGTGTGTTCCGGCGTTCATAGACAGAGAGAGAGAGAGAGACAGACAGTGTCATTTGATTTGAGTTAGATAGATTAGGCAGAACAATCAGTCAGTTAGCTGCACTTATAGTGTATTGTGTATATATATGCATCCCAGGTGTTGCATATATATATATATATACACTGTATTCAGTTTAGCTAGATCCGTTCCTGTTATCTTCTTACTGAGAGGCAGGCTTGTCTTGTTACAGTATTTACAGCTACCTGAAGAAAATTGCTGGTGTTCTTTTGATCCTATTAGTACCACAGTCAGGCAGCTAGACTATTTACAGTTAGTGCAGTGCGTCCTGCTCACAGTGTTCAGCTAAAACTACAAGTTAGTGGGGTGCGTCCTGCTCACAGTGTTCAGCTAAACCTACAAGTTAGTGGGGTGTGTCCTGCTCACAGTGTTCAGCTAAACCTACAAGTTAGTGTGGTACGTCCACCTCACAGTGTTCAGCTAAACCTAGAAGTTAGTGCGGTGCGTCCTGCTCACAGTGTTCAGCTAAAACTACAAGTTAGTGCGGTGCGTCCACCTCACAGTATTCAGCTAAACCTAGAAGTTAGTGCAGTGCATCCTGCTCACAGTGTTCAGCTAAAACTACAAGTTAGTGCTGTGCGCCCTGCTCACAGTGTTTAGCTAAACCTACAAGTTAGTGTAGTGAGACCTCTGCACAGTGTTCATCTAAAGCTACAAGTTAGTGCAGTGCGTCCTGCTCACAGTGTTCAGCTAGATCCGTTCCTGTTATCTTCTTACTGTCAGGCAGGCTTGTCTTGTTACAGTATTTACAGCTACCTGAAGAAAATTGCTGGTGTTCCTTTGATCCTATTAGTACCACAGTCAGGCAGCTAGACTATTTACAGTTAGTGCAGTGCGTCCTGCTCACAGTGTTCTGCTAAACCTACAAGTTAGTGGGGTGCGTCCTGCTCACAGTGTTCAGCTAAACCTACAAGTTAGTGTGGTGCGTCCACCTCACAGTGTTCAGCTAAACCTACAAGCTAGTGGGGTGCGTCCTGCTCACAGTGTTCAGCTAGATCCGTTTCTGTTATCTTCTTACTGACAGGCAGGCTTGTCTTGTTACAGTAAATACAGCTACCTGAAGAAAATTGCTGGTGTTCTTTTGATCCTATTAGTACCACAGTCAGGCAGCTAGACTATTTACAGTTAGTGCAGTGCGTCCTTCTCACAGTGTTCAGCTAAAACTACAAGTTAGTGTAGTGCGTCCAGCTCACAGTATTCAGCTAAACCTACAAGTTAGTGCGGTGCATCCTGCTCACAGTGTTCAGCTAAAACTACAAGTTAGTGCTGTGCGTCCTGCTCACAGTGTTCAGCTAAAACTACAAGTTAGTGTGGTGCGTCCACCTCACAGTGTTCAGCTAAAACTACAAGTTAGTGCAGTGCGTCCACCTCACAGTGTTCAGCTAAACCTACAAGTTAGTGCGGTGCGTCCTCCTCACAGTGTCCAGCTAAACATACAAGTTATTTTTTTGCGAGCTCTGCACAGTGTTTAGCTAAAACTACCTGTAGAAGGTTGGTGGTGTTTTCCTGATCCTATCACTACCACAGGCAGCTAAAAAAGCTACAAGTTAGTTTTTTGCGAGCTCTGCACAGTGTTCAGCTAAAGCTACCTGTAGAAGATTGGTGGTGTTCTCATACTACAGGCAGGCAGTTGATTTTGCTAGCTGCAGTATCAGTATATATATATATATATATATATATATATATATATATATATATATATATAAATATATATCCCAGCTTAGTGCAGCTACAGGCCATTAGTATGTCTGGGAGGCCAAGAGGAAGAGGCAGACAGTCACAAGCCAATAAGAGAGGGCAAGCAGGCTCTGTGTCTAGTGCTGGACGTGGAGACGGTGCATCCTCATTAGCACGTGGTCATGGGACATGCTTGGCCTTTTTTTGGAAGCTGGCTGTGTTGAGCCGCAACATGCGGAAGACTTGGTCGAGTGGATGACCAAGCCGTCCTCATCCTCCTCATCCTTACAGTAAATACAGCTACCTGAAGAAAATTGCTGGTGTTCTTTTGATCCTATTAGTACCACAGTCAGGCAGCTAGACTATTTACAGTTAGTGCAGTGCGTCCTGCTCACAGTGTTCTGCTAAACCTACAAGTTAGTGGGGTGCGTCCTGCTCACAGTGTTCAGCTAAACCTACAAGTTAGTGTGGTGCGTCCACCTCACAGTGTTCAGCTAAACCTACAAGCTAGTGGGGTGCGTCCTGCTCACAGTGTTCAGCTAGATCCGTTTCTGTTATCTTCTTACTGACAGGCAGGCTTGTCTTGTTACAGTAAATACAGCTACCTGAAGAAAATTGCTGGTGTTCTTTTGATCCTATTAGTACCACAGTCAGGCAGCTAGACTATTTACAGTTAGTGCAGTGCGTCCTGCTCACAGTGTTCAGCTAAAACTACAAGTTAGTGTAGTGCGTCCAGCTCACAGTATTCAGCTAAACCTACAAGTTAGTGCGGTGCATCCTGCTCACAGTGTTCAGCTAAAACTACAAGTTAGTGCTGTGCGTCCTGCTCACAGTGTTCAGCTAAAACTACAAGTTAGTGTGGTGCGTCCACCTCACAGTGTTCAGCTAAAACTACAAGTTAGTGCGGTGCGTCCACCTCACAGTGTTCAGCTAAACCTACAAGTTAGTGCGGTGCGTCCTGCTCACAGTGTTCAGCTAAACCTACAAGTTAGTGCGGTGCGTCCTCCTCACAGTGTCCAGCTAAACATACAAGTTATTTTTTTGCGAGCTCTGCACAGTGTTTAGCTAAAACTACCTGTAGAAGGTTGGTGGTGTTTTCCTGATCCTATCACTACCACAGGCAGCTAAAAAAGCTACAAGTTAGTTTTTTGCGAGCTCTGCACAGTGTTCAGCTAAAGCTACCTGTAGAAGATTGGTGGTGTTCTCATACTACAGGCAGGCAGTTGATTTTGCTAGCTGCAGTATCAGTATATATATATATATATATATATATATATATATATATATATATATATATATATAAATATATATCCCAGCTTAGTGCAGCTACAGGCCATTAGTATGTCTGGGAGGCCAAGAAGGAGAGGCAGACAGTCACAAGCCAATAAGAGAGGGCAAGCAGGCTCTGTGTCTAGTGCTGGACGTGGAGACGGTGCATCCTCATTAGCACGTGGTCATGGGACATGCTTGACCTTTTTTTCGGAAGCTGGCTGTGTTGAGCCGCAACATGCGGAAGACTTGGTCGAGTGGATGACCAAGCCGTCCTCATCCTCCTCATCCTCTCTCACCCATGCCCAGGGTACTTTGTCTGCAAAGCAGTGGTCTCTTCCCTTGGCTCAATGTCATCAGTGACTCCTTCCCTAGCCCCACCATGTCCTCCTGAGGAGTCCCTCGATGCCCAGCGTTTGGAAGGCTCTGATGATGATACTGAGCTCGATGAAGGCAGTAACGTGAGCACGGACAGAGGGAGTGCCCAAGAAGGACAGCAATCTGGCAGTCATGCTCCCTCTGCTGCAGCATACTGCCAGGTTGGCTCCAGTGATGAGGAGGGAGGGGATGATGAGGTCACTGACTCAATGTGGGTGCCTGATAGGAGAGAGGAGGAGGAGGAGGCGGCACATCACCAACGAGGCAGGATGCCCTCCAGGGGCCAGCCTAAGGGCAGCACCTTGACTGCATCACACCCCAAAGCTCCACATGTGCGGGGTGCTGCAGTCTCTGCGCATTATTCAAAAAGTTCTTTGGTGTGGGCCTTTTTTGAGACGAGTGCATCAGATCACACCGCTGCTATTTTCAACATATGTCTCAAGCGTATCTCGCGTGGCCAAAACATCTCCCGCTTGGGTACCACATGCTTGACCAGACATATGTTGACCTGCCATGCAGTTCGTTGGCAAGCGTATCTAAAAGACCCACACCAAAGAACAAAGAGGATCTCTCCTTGCTCCTCATCAGCTGAGATCTCCAACCCCACTATACCTTCAGTCCTCTCTGAGACCTGCGCTGAGAGGAATGAAGGTGTAGAATTAGGTGTGTCACAGCCAAGTACTTGTGGGCAATCTGCTTTTGATACACCGACGTCAGATTGTACCAGGCAAATTTCCCTGCCCCAGCTGCTGCACCGCCGAAAGAAGTTTGCTCCCAGCCATCCACATGCCCAGTGGTTGAATGTTAGCTTGGCAAAATTGCTAGCACTTCAACTGCTGCCTTTTCAGTTGGTAGACTCTGCCCCCTTCCGTGAGTTTGTGTAATGTGCGGTTCCTCAGTGGCAGGTACCCAAAAGCCACTTTTTCTCACGGAAGGCGATTCCGGCTCTCTACCGGCATGTGGAAGGCAATGTCCATGCCTCGCTGGACGGGGCGGTCAGCGGTGAGGTGCATATTACCGCTGACTCATGGTCCAGCAGGCATGGACAGGGACGTTACCTAAGTTTCACGGCGCATTGGGTGACTCTGCTGGCAGCTGGGAAGGATGCAGGACAAGGTGCAGTAGTGTTGGAGGTTGTTCCGCCACCACGCCTCCAAAATGCTAATGATTGTGACACACCTCTCTCCTCCACCCCCTCCTCTTCTTCTTCCTCCATGGCCTCTGCCTGTGCTTTGTCCTCAGAACCAGCGGTGCTCCGTAGCCGTTCAAGGGGCTACGCAAGTACGCAGGCCAAAAGATGCCATGCGGTGCTTGAGCTGGTGTGCTTGGGGGACAGGAGCCACACTGGGGCAGAGGTTCTGTCAGCTCTGCAGGGGCAGGTTCAGAGGTGGTTGACACCACGCCAACTTAAGGCAGGAATGGTGGTTTGCAACAATGGCACCAACCTCCTCTCTGCCCTCCGACAGGGACAAATGACCCATGTGCCCTGTTTGGCTCACGTCCTTAACTTGGTGGTGCAGCGGTTCTTGGGCAGGTACCCGGGCTTACAGGATGTCCTGAGGCAGGCCAGGAAAGTCTGTGTGCATTTCCGCCGGTCATATAATGCCAGTGCTCAGCTGACGGACCTCCAAAATGAGTTTAACCTGCCCAAGAACCGCCTAATCTGTGACATGCCCACCAGGTGGAACTCAACGTTGGCCATGCTGCAGCAGCTGCACACGCAGCAGAGGGCCATCAATGAGTACCTGTGTGACTATGGCACCAGGACAGGGTCAGGGGAGCTTGTTTTTTTTCCCCATGCCAGTGGGCCATGATCAGGGATGCATGCACTGTCCTGTCACCATTTGAGGAGGCCACGAGGATGGTGAGCAGTGACAGTGCATGCATCAGTGACACTGTCCCCCTTGCCCACCTGTTGGAGCACACGCTGCGTGGAATAATGGACAGGGCACTTGAGGCAGAACAGAGGCAGGAAGAGGAGGACTTCCTTAGCTCTCAAGGCCCCCTTTACCCAGACAGTGTTCCTGCGTTCACACAGGAAGAGGAGGAAGAGGAGGAAGATTGTGTCAGTATGGAGGTGGAGCCTGGCACTCAGCATCAGCAGCAGTCTTTAATTGATCAGTCCCAAGAAACACATGGACTTGTACGTGGCTGGGAGGAGGTGGCTCGGACCATGTCATCCTTAGTGACCCAGAGGACTCCAGACTGAATGCCTCAGCAAACCTACGCTGCATGGCCTCCCTGATCCTGCAAAGCCTGCGTAAGGATCCTCGTATTCGTGGTATCAAGGAGAAGGACCAATACTGGCTGGCAACCCTCCTTGATCCACGTTACAAGGGTAAGGTTGCAGAGGTTGTCTGTCAGCTTACCTGTCTCCATGTGTTCATCTCTAGACACCAGCTGACCCTCACCTGACTGGTTTTATAACCTCTCCTCTAGCATGGCCCCACCCCAGGTCCTATCAGGGAACCCTATATAACCTGTGCACTGCAAGTCTGCAGTGCTGATCAACCATTGTGTGTTAGCCTCCGCGTGTACTTGCTGTGTTTCCTACGTCTGATTCCTGTTACCGACTTTGGCCTGTTCTCGACTCTCCCTGTCTGCTTGTTACCCTAACCTTTGGCGTGTTATGTTTCTCCTTGTCTGCTAGTCACCCTGACCTTTGGCTTACCCCTTACTTCCCTGTCGTTCCGGCCTGCTGCCTCCTTCCTCTTCTCCTGTAGTCTACGGTGAGTGTGAGCTGCGAGACCCTGGGGGCCCGACCTGGAGCCAGACTGAAGCGCAGTCCATCCTCACCACTAGAGGCTCTGGTGAACACCCGCTGGCTCTTAGACTCTGCGCCCTGGGGAATCTTTGCTCTAGCTCCCACTGGGATCCATGTTAGTTATCCTGTCGACCTGCTTCCTGAACCTTCCAGGGTTCAATCCGCAGCAGTCAGTCCTAGGGTCCACTACCTTAGCGGTGCACTTCCGACTCCTACAGAGTGCATCTGTCACCTGGTCTCAGGTGACCTGACAAATTTATTTTGGTTGATCCAGGCAAACCCCTGTTATATTTTCTGGCCAGCTGGTAATTAAAAACCCTCTGGTCCACGGTGAGGGTCCTCATGGGGAATGGCCACATCAGATGTTCTCCTAGCCGCTTCATCAGCGATCGCTTCATCAGCGATGAAAACAAATATAAGACTACACACATTTTCTTCCACAGGTGGCAAGCCCACGCCACTATTCTGAAGCCGTCTGTGGGATGCCACAGTCTGCCATTCCTGTGGGGTTGAAGGAAACTGTGGAGTCAAATAAGAAAAACAAAAATGAGTACTTTTGCACATAACAATGCAAGCAGATTAGACACAAACATTCTTGGCCAACATCAGTATAACATTTATTTTAAGGATTACTTAAAGACCAAAGTATAAGGCCCACTTATCAGATTCCTCACCCCCTCTGATGGCCCATTGTAAAAATTTTAGGGGGGGGGTGTTTTGGACAGGTAACCCTCTCCACTTCATTAAGAGCTGAATGCATAAATAATGTGTTATTTTGGCCAGCCCCTCCTTACTTACATTATTGGCAGCCCACTGGACGGGTAAGAAGTGTCATAATACCAAATTAGGAATACACACTGTACAAATTGAAGGACATTTTTACATTCTGCAATTACCTATCAAGATAATAGGAGAACAAAACTTTAAACAGTACCATTTGAAAGTATTCAGGCAGGCACTTGCACTACATGCTTTGATGAATTCATCCATAAATATGACCACAAAAGAGGTAGGTATAGTGTTTATGGGTTTGGCAAAGTCAGCAGATAGAGGATTGGTATCAGCTGACTTAGCGGTTGGGGGGAGGGAGGGTTCCAAATGAGTTTGGGCCCCCCCAAAAAAGCCTCTTGCACTCTGCTTGAATTTAAGGACACAAATAACGTTTGTAAACATTTTAGGGGGTTTTAGGGTACAACACTACTATGGAGCTGACAAAATACATTGTTAAGTGACTAGGTGAGGTGTGTATGGGCCCAGGATAGCATGCTGGGGAGGTTAGTGAAGGCAAATATGCATGAAGGACAAAAAAGGAGCATTAAAAGCTTCCAGCATGCATGAGGACAAAGGGGACATTCACAGCATATTACAATCATGGTAATTAGGGAATGATGAAATAAATCCAATAGAATAGCAAACATTAAATACATAGAATGTGATGTTAAAGAATAAAACTTACCTTAATATAGTCCTTCTGCAGGACCTGTATGATGGCAGAACAGGTCTCTGGAATAATGATCCCTGGAGCCTGGGGGGAGATGCCTGTCGTGAACTTGATGTCCTGCAGACTTCTCCTCATTGCCAAGTACCGCAAGGTGGTGACGAGCCTCTGCTCGGGAGTGATGGCTTGCCGCATGCAGGTGTCCTGCTTGGTAATACAAGGGGACAGCAAAGCCAGCAGATGGTGAAAAACGGGGTCCATCATCCAGAGATAATTCCTGAAATCATCAGGATTGTTCTCCTGGATCTCCCGCAACAAAGGCATATGCAAGAAAGGCATATGCGAGATAATTCCTTTAATCAACAGGATTATTCTCCTGGATCTCCCGCAACAAAGGCATATGCGAGAATTAGTCACGCTGGAGCAACTAATTCTTCGTCCATGAACTCCTCCTCCCCCTGTTCATGGACTGGGCTTGGGTCAAAGTAAGTACCCCAACACCAAGCCCCTGCATAGCACAAACTCTATGATGAGTACATAACCGCAACATGGCTTCAAAACAGTTGGCTGGTTAGAACAAACTAACAGAACGCACTGAAAATCAGAAAGGCCTGAGAAGAGCGAGCTGAAAATTAGAAACGAGCGGACAAGAACACACTGAAAAACAGATGCAAACTGACTACACGCACTGAAAAACAAATACGAACCCACAAGCACAAACTGAAGAGCAGTAACGATCTGAAAAGCACGAGGCTGAAAAGCGTGAATCGTCTCTCACCAAACTTCTACTAACTCAAGATTAGCAGAAGGAGCCCAAAGGGTGGCGCGCTTGGTATTGAACTTCCTTTTTATAAAGCCATCGTCAGCGCGTTCTTGGAGACTGGAATTTCCGACAACATTTGTGTGACTGCAAGACAAGTTTGAGCCAATGAATCCACGGTTTGGTTGTCGGAAATTCCGATCGTCTGTACGCGGCATTAGATCGCACACAGGTGGACACAATTTCACTAATTATGTGACTTCTGAAGGTAATTGGTTACACCAGAGCTTTTTATGGGCTTCATAACAAAGGGGGTGAATACATACGCACATGCCAATTATCCTTTTTTTATTTCTGAAAAATAGTTTTATGTACAGTATATATTTTTCTAATTTTACTTCACCAACTTAGACTATTGTGTTCTGATCCATCACATATAATTCAGATTAAAAAAACATTGAACTAAAGGCTGTAATGTAACAAAATAGGTAAAAAGCCAAGGGGGTGAATACTTTTGCAAGGCACTGTACAGTATGTTTCATCTGTTTATCTGTTTTCCTGGAGTTGAGTTTGAAAGAGCACAGCATTTAGGATGCACCTCAGCAGCTTACACTTAAACGATACCCGAACTGTGATACATGTGTCCAAAGAAAGGCAAACACAGGGGAAAGATCTAGTTATCACTATTGTCTATGCAGCACCTGCAGCTGATTTTTGCTCCATTGTTGCCTAACCGTGCCTTATTCTGCTCGATGTCTCTCTGTGAATAGGGCCATCTTAATAGAGGTAAAACTTTGCTTTGTCCTGTCGGAGCTCCCCTTGATGACTGGAAACCTGATGAATGCTGGAGAGAGGTTCAGAGAAGAAAGAAAGAACAAAGTCTAGGTTCACATCTATGCAGCTGTGCTTGGTGCGTTTTTCAGGCACGTTTTTCAGTGCATTTTACATTTTTAAACACCTTTTTTATGCATTTTTGCATGCAGTTTTCATGCATCTTGCGTTTTACGTATTTTTTTCTCTTTAGATGCACTGTAAACACACTGTATATAGCTGTTTGCTAAGGAGGGGGCCAGGAAGCCAGCTGCCGCATCCTTTACAACCAATGAGTCATCAGCTGTCAGTGGGATTCCCCACTGAAACCTAAATGTAAAAAATAAAAAATTTCTGGCAATAAAATTTGCAAAAGAAACGGTGTGGGGTTCCTTCCAGGTCCATACCAGGTCCTTTGGGTCTAGTGTGGATTCGGAGGGGACCCAAACCCCCCCAATCTGAAATTGCACTAAAGTCAAATCCGCACTGGTGTGAACAGAGGCCATGTCTACTATTTGGTGGGTAATAGCTTACTGCATTGTATGTAATGGTATTCAGAAACTACTGAGGTTATTGTTTGGGAAAAGACTTCCTTTTTTTTGCTACATGATTAATTCTTTGCATTGCTGCAGACAAAACAGATGCAGATACATAGCTATGCACTTTACATGTGTATAACAACTGGATATTGATTTGAGATCAGATTTTAAGTGTTATATGTTTTCACTTTATGTAACTCTTGGATAATAATAACTACATTAGGAGCGATTAACTTTATTTGTTCTATAAGAAAGAAAAAATGGGTTTGATTTACTTTCCTAACATTTTACTTCTTTAAGCTGACAGTAAACCTCAGATGTTTTCTCACTATCAATTGTGCCTGTGGGAGATGGATAGTTTTGAGTGCTGATTTACGAGTGACTTGAACAAAAAGAGGGTGCCAGGATTTTAATTGGGAGTTGTCAGCTAAAAATCCAGTGGCTGTGAGAACACATTGTCTTGCTCTTGAAAATAAGATGCATTGCCTCTTTTCCTGCCAAAGTCATGAATTAGTTAATAACGCAGATGACAATGTACCGGCACTGAAAAAGTACAAGGTGATGAGCAGCACTTTTGGAAAGTTCTTCTCTCTGAGCCTTTACATCTAGTTCTCAGTTAATCAAGAATCGTGACCTGAAGTCAAAGGATTGGAAGGTACACTTAGTTTATATTATGTTTGCAGAAAACCTTAGAATACCTAATGTGGCATATTTAAAGCAGTACCCTAGCCAAAAATAACAAGATACAGCTGCATAGCCCACTAAAAGATAAAATAACAAAATTAGCTCTTGCTGCGGTATTCACCTTAAGTCAAGAGATTTTACTTTACTTTTACTTATGCTTCTTTCTGCAGCTGGATGTACTCAGTCTAATGTCTGGCATTGTTCAACTCACTTCCTCTTTGCCCAGGTCATCCAGGGCAGGATTGACATTTCCCACTGACCAGGCTCCTGAGGCATCAATCCAGCCCAATCCATGCTAGAAAAAAATATATAAAAAAACCTGTAAGGGAAAAAAATGTTATACTCACCTTTCCTCTGGCTTCAGTGGTGCAAAGGGTAATGTCATAATCCTTCAGAGAAGATGCCAGGGAATGCTGAGTACTCTAAATCCCATGCACAGGGCTGGAAGCTTCTTCCAAATCTCACCAGAGGGAGGATGGTACCTCTATAACTTAAGCTCTGCATGTGGAAACCAGGGAAAAGATATGTATACGTATACTATCTAATTTTCTTTCCTTCCAGCTTTTTTATCCTTTTTACCAGTGGTTCCACAAGGAGGAGGAGGTGAAAACCTTATTAACATTGCCAGCTCCTTCTCAATAAACTACATTCCCTTGGCCTCCGAGATTCTGCTCTATTCTGGTTCTCTGCCTATTTATCACAGCGCTCCTTCAGTGTCACCTACAACTCTGTCTCCTCCTCTCCATTGCCCCTTTCTGTGGGGGTCCCCAAGGCTCTGTTCTTTGACCCCTTCTCTTCTCTATCTACACCTCCTTCCTTGGTCACTTGATAACTGCCCATGGCTTCCAATACCACTTACACGCCAATGACACCCAAATCTATCTGTCTACTCCTCACCTCACTCCTTCAGTCTCCTCTCGCATTAACTTACTAACTGACATATCAGCATGGATGTCGCATCACTTCCTTAAACTAAATCTCTCTAAAACTGAGCTATTAATATTCCCCCCTGCCCTTGCCCCCCTCCATGACTTTTCCATCAAAATCAACAATGCAACCATCAGTCCCTCCCCTCACGCCAGGGTACTAGGTGTAATCCTAGACTCTGACTTGTCATTTCAGCCTCAAGTCCAATCATTGTCAAAAGTTTGTAGAATTCACCTTAGTAACATCTCTAAAATTCGCCCCTTTTTAACAAATGAAACCACCAAGCTCCTCATTCACCCCCTTGTTATCTCTCGCCTTGACTATTGCAATTCCCTTCTCATTGGCCTGCCTCTCCATAGGCTATCCCCTCTTCAGTTATCATGAATGCTGCTGCCAGACTTATACACCTTCCCAACTGCTCAGTGTCTTGCAACCGTCTCCTCCAATCCTTACACTGGCTCCCAATCACCCAGCAAATTAAATTCAAAATACTAACCAATCTTGTCTCCAAATATCTCCCAAATCGTCCCCGCTCTTCTCAAGACCTCCTACTCTCAAGCTCTCTCATTTCCTGTCAGGAGGGGCAAGCCAGCAATCAAGATGGCGACCTTAGATGTCCCCCTGTTCTGCATGTCCCACTGAGAAGGGCTGTGCGGGCACGTTTGCACGCACCTGCGCACACGCGTGTGCCTATGCACACGTTTGTGCACTAGTGCCACACAAAATGCCGACATTGGCACGCACAGGAGCACGCACGTCTGGTGACGTTTGTGGCACTTACAGACTATTTAAACTGCCTTACTTCCTTGGATTGGTGCTGTCTGGTCTACAGCGTTACCTGAGACCCCTGATTGTCATTTGCCTGTATCCTGCTCCAGTTGACCCTACCCGGCTTGCTCCTGACTATCCCTGCTTATCTGCCTACATCTGACCTCAGCCTGTTTTGACTACGTTCCTACCTGCTCCTTCTGCTACCTCGCTGCCAGCCTGTTGCTGAACCTGCCTGTACCTGAGAACACGTTCCTGCCTGCTCCTTCTGCTACCTTGCTGCCAGCCTGTTGCCGAACCTGAATGCATTTGATCATGCTCCAGTGTACACCTGCTTTGGAATTGTGTGCCTACGCATCCAGTCTATCTGCCTGCACCTGCCTGAGCTCCAGTTTCCTGTCTGACAGCTGTTCTTGGGTCAGTTCTAGTTCCTGCTTCAGTTCCGGTCCAGCTTGTCTACTAGCAACCTTGCCAGGCACTCGTGTGACTCTACACTCCTGCGCCTCGGTTTTTTTCTACCAGGGGCCTCGAGTCAGAGGTGTAAGAGAGGCCTCCTTCTGCATACCACCAGGTACATGACATCTCCTCCTTCCATGCTCGTCTCCAGGATTTCTCCGGAGCCTCTCCCATCCTCTGGAACTCGCTACCTCCATCTGACCGGCTATCCCCTACTCTTGCTATCTTCAGGTGATCCCTGAAAACCCATCTCTTCAGGGAAGCCTATCACGTCTTAAACTAATCTTTTACCACTTCCATCAGCTCATTTCTCACAGTTACAACCTTTTGTACGACCTGCCCCACCCTATTAGATTGTAAGCTCTTCTGAGCAGGGCCCTCTTAATCCTCTTGTATTTTATTGTAATATAACTGTATTGTCTCCCTTTTATAATGTAAAGTGCTGCGTAAACTGTTGGCACTATATAAATCCTGTATAATAATAATAATTGCCATGACACATTGCATTCTATCCACAGTCAACCCTTTACACTCACAAATGGTAGGGTACCATCACATGTTTAATGGTAACACACATCATTCACAGCATTTGTTGTAGCAATTCTGACCTTTATAAAATATCTGCGACACTCAATGACATGACCAGACAGGAATGTAACAGAGTTTAAAATATGATAGCTTTTCTTCACAGAGGCAAGGGTTCTTTCATTTATTTTATTTCTTTTGTTTTCTTTCATTATTGGAGATTATTTGGAGATTCAGCATAATGATTTCAAAACAATACATATCAGAGGTAGGATATGTATTAACCACCACATCCTGGTTTTACATGCGCATGACTGTATCCAAGAAAAACCTTGGCTTGTAATAGATATTGCACTTTTAATGTGGATATTCTCTCAAAGATTCAATACAAAATACAGTATATATCGTTTGAAAAATCACCTTTATTTTCATCCTAAACATTTTTGTTAAAGTAAAAGTATACTCTAAGCAAAGTGGAGTGTGACAGATCTAGCCAGGACAGAGGCTGTTGGAGAGGACTGAATGCAAGCCTCTTGTCTTTTGATTATGGGCCCTGGATTTTTAAGGGAACAATACTCTTTGTGAGGTGAATTAGAAATCCAGTCTGAACTGTACTAATCGGACTCAGTCGTGTATATATGTATATATTGTATGTTGTTTGATTCTGTTGTGGACTCTTTGCTGTGATCATTTGGGATGTGTGTCCCTGTAGAGGGAGGGGGGATTCCTCAAGCAGCCCCCTGCTGATAAGACTGATTCATACTGTTGGGACACATCCTGTGAGGAGATGCTGTTGTCATCAACTCCAACTACCTGTCTTGTTCTCTGCTATAATGTGTTTAATGGAAATGAGTTTAGTCTGGCTTACCACAGGTTCTAAGGGTATTTCACACATTGTTGTTTGTTCTAATTAACCCTGTGTTTATGTTTATGGTAATGAGCTAGGAGACGTAGTCACCTAGTCTGTGTAAATCATTTAGTAAACTAGCTCATGTTAATTAGGTTACAGTTGTATTGTTAGAGGAGGTTCCAACGGCATATAAAGTCTTGTAATTTTGATTCTAAATAAAGTTAGTTCATGTTAGCATCTAAGCAAGCGTCGCCTTGTTTTGTGCTTGGAAGCATTTGGAATACCTGATATCTGCATACAGACTGGGAGGAAGTGGTATATGACGGAAGCACTCAAGCGGAGTGTGGGACATCAGAACCCCCATTGAAACACTGTTAAATATATACATTTACGGGACTCAGGCATTGCTGATTTTTATACCTGTTTGATGTGCAACTGTGTCATTACTCACATTATCTTTCTGATAACAATGTTTCATCACAGCCTCTTATCTGTTTTCCCCCTTGAAGAAGCCTCATTGGGGAAACATGCTGGGACACATATATCCATCCATAATAGGGACAGATAGCCCATATTCTGTTTGTTTATACCCGGGAAACTGGGGACACTGGACTAATTTACTAGTATTTATGCTTTCACTGCTAGGGGGAAAAAATCCATTGAGATGGCTAAATCTCACCTGTTTATTATATGTGGTGTGTTTTTGTGATGATTTTATTATTTTAGGGCTATATGTACTGTAGTCTGTTTTTACTTTTTCTAACAATAATGTTTAGGATGAAAATAAAGGTGATTTTTTTTTAAATTTATATATATTCTGTATTGTGTCTTTGAGAGAATATCCACATTATAAGTCCTGTATCTATTACAATCCAAGGTTTTTTTGGATATATTTGTATGCATAATGATTTTAAATATTGGTATAATAACAAGGAAAAGGCACTAAAAAATTTTACTGAAAAGATATAAAAAAATGTATAATAAGCAACAGTAAAATATATAGGATTGAAAATGAAAAGTCCTTAGCAAAGTTTGCCAGGTCCTTCACCAGCTTTAATGAATAACTCTTAACATCTCTTCATAGTTTCAATGGAGAAGAAAGCTACTGAGAAGATGCAGCCACCTGAAGACAGTGTTTACAGAAATAACACAAGTGATCAAAGGTTTTTTGGGTTGTGCTCAAGGGATATTAAAGTGATTTATAATATTGCAGCAAACACTCACTTAATGTCAACTTTTCTAAATATATATATATATATATATATATATATATATATATATATATATATATATATATATATATATATATATATATATATATATATTTTTTTTTTTTTTTTTTTTTTTCAGATGACAAGGTTTCACAATCTAACAACCAAAATAATATTAAGGAGACTGAAATGATTTGATGGAGACCAAATATGATAAAAGATGGTGTGCATATTTTGCTTAGAAAGTATAATCTGTTATATTAGCTTTCTGCATCTTGTAATATAGGTGTGTTTGGTGTCTAATTGTCACTTTAAATTCCAATAATTTGTATTGAAATAACAAGATACCATAGTACAAAGTACATTAATAAAACAGTAGTGCAAAAACAATTGTTTAGATTGTCACCATTACAGAGAGATACGTCCTTCAAAAGGTTAACTGGGACCATGCAAATTATAGTCATGTAGAGAAATCCCAGCATTAAACGCTCTCAGAAAAGGACTCTAACATATAAAATAAAAAAATAAGAAAAACAAGAAGATGGCATTAATTAACAGAGGAGCTGAAAACTATGCAGCCAATTCACTATGGACCAGCTGTACAGCAAGCTCAATCGGCAGGTATATTGTAAACTATATGACCTCTTTCACACTGGGACACTTTGCAGGCGCTACAGCGCTAAAAATAGCACCTGCAAAGCACCCTGAAAGAGCCGCTGCTGTCTCTCCAGTGTGAAAGCCCCAAGGGCTTTCACACTGGAGCGGTGCCCTGGCAGGACGCTAAAAAATAGCGCCACGAAATTAACGGTAAAGCGCCACTAACAATAGCGGCGCTTTACCGCCGACGCACCCACCGCCCCAGTGTGAAAGGGGCCTATGTGAAAAGGGCTTTTGCACAGTGGGGGAAGAACAGGGGAAGAGGAAGGAGAGGAATAGGGACAATGGGAAGGAGGTAGAGGGAAACCACTGTACACATGCCTAAGGATACAATGAAATGTAGAGCCACTGAATTCCCTGAAGTATCTTGAAATAATCAGAAAAATCAAGCATAAAAAAGTAATGAAGAAAAGAAAAAATATAGACCAAGAAAGAGAGAGAGAGGGCCAGCCAAGAACTCACTAACGTACGGATAGATATCGTATCCAGGGATTCCATGTCACATCAAACTTCTTAGTAGAGTTACGAAGGATACAGGTAAGCCGTCATTAATCACAATCCAGTTTATTCTTTATATAATCAAGAGGAACCATCGACTGCTTGTCATTTTATTATACATTAGTGTCACCATGTTTTATGAATACAATTTTATCATAGTAAGAGTTATGGATTACATGTTACTATTGGATTACAATTACAGATTACAATTACAATTACAGATTACATGGATCTACCACCTCAGGTTTTACAACAGACTCAGAATTTGCACTTGCACAAACCACTTTCTATACTGTTTTATGACTATTTATGACAGCCATTAAACGGCTCTGGCTTAAAGCATTTGTAAAGGTATTTTTTCTTAAAATGAACATGTTATACTTACCTGCTCTGTGCAATGGTTTTGCACAGAATGACACCCAACTCCATCTTCTTGGGTTCCCTGCCTGCACTCCTGGCCCTTCTCTTCTTTGTGTGCCACTTTAGATAGCCACACCTGTAGGGTCGGTCCCAAGTTGGGCTGTGTGCATCTATTGACACACACAGCACAGCTCAGTTCCACCCCCAGCCCTCTGCTCACATGATTTAATTGAAAGCAGCAGAAGCCAATGGCTCTCACTGCTGCTTCTGTGGAAAGAGAGATTAGAGAGAGCTGCTGCGGACAGGCACAGCGCTGGATTGAGATAGAACTAGAGATAGGTAAATATAAAGGAGAGTGAGGGGGATACAAACAGTGAGACTTTTCTAACCTTACTGCAGGGAATACATTAAGGTGAAAAAAAGTCCAGGCTATAGAATGACTTTAAGGGACTTTAAGGGGCCTGGGCATGTGTCTTGTCAAAAGTGCTTTACCTGGAATGTTTCAATAAAACTTATGATGACTCTGCTTTGTGTCTTGAGCTGCCTATTTTGCTTTTCCAAGAGTATTTCAGTCTGGTTTCTGGCTTTTTAAAGTTGTCACCTTCTCCATTACAGACATAAGATTTAAATCTGATTTGAAAAATTCTGAGAAATTAGGGTGGCACTATGTTCAGTGTAACTTCCCTATTCTCCAAATTCGGTTGGGTGTTCAACAGACTTTACTGCCATCACACTTGCATTTTCAATTCAAGATCCACAATAATGTGCAATGTGTACAATTGTCTGTAACCAGGTGTTTAGCTAGGAATGGAAAGTAAGAGAAACTCTGGCTGCAGATACTCCTTGTGGCTGCTGCCCTGCAGTGCTGAACAGTTTAACAGCTATATCAGCAAGAGGAGGAAGCTGCTGAGGAGCATGAAGAGTTAAATAGACTGAGTCGGGCAGCACTATACTTTGGGTACTGTAGTCCATAGGAGAGAGACTCTACTGTAATCAAGAGATTTTGAACTGCATTTCCCAGAGAGAGATTGCCAGGAGGGGAAAAAGCTGCATTTTCTCATGCTGTACAGGACACATGTTCCACTTGCCATGAGGGAGCCCGGAGAATGCACCTCACTGTCCAGTCTGCACCACCATTGCTGCATAACAGTGGTTTGTGCAGGATCCGGAGTGATGAGTCAAGGTGTGCCAACTAATCGCTGTTTGTGGCCAGATGGTGAGCTCCAATATCTCTGGGATTTACTTTCTGACAGAAACCATGAGCCAGACTGAGACAGAAGCACAGTTAAATCACACTTGTTTAGTAATAAAAATAAAAAGTAAATAGAGTAAACATAGTCAAAGCATAGCCAGAGTCCAGTAACCGGATCGGGTAGTCAGCCAAGCCAGAGTTCAGTAACCAGATAGGGTAATCAGCCAAGCCATAGTTCAGTAACCAGATCAGGTAATCAGCCAAGCCAGAGTTCAGTAACCAGATCGAGTAATCAGCCAGGCCAGAAGTCAGGGATCCAAGTAGAGGAAAAGCAAGCAGGATAAGGAGCCAGAAGGGATGTCAGCAAAGCCAGTCTTTAAACAGGAACGCAGGATGGTTTCTTGTGATGTGACCAAGGCGAAGGCAGGAATGAAGTGAGCCGGAAAGTAGGCGGGACTGACAAGCAGATCCACAACAGCTGGTTAACTGTGGAGACAGATGAGAGCTGGCAATTAGCCGGCAGCTGAGCGGCCAGCTCAGAGAAGGAAGGGCTGAGCCAGCCCTGACACTATTAGCTGCTATAAAGAGAGGCTGAGCCCTTTAGGAACTTACTATATAGCCATCTAGTAGCCTTATTGCTGCCCTCGCGCTAGACTGGGATTGTTAAGTACCTAAAGGGTGAGCCCGAATTGCAGGGGATGGCCTCTCTTACGCCTCCGACTTGAGGGCCCCTGGTAGTGGTGACAGGGGTGCAGGAGTGCGGAGTGGTACCAGTGCCTGGCAGGATCAACAGCAGAAGGATCAGATGGCCGGCACAGCTGACAGGATGGATCAGTAGACAGGAACTGCAGAATGGACAACTCAGCAGACAGGACAGCAGGCAGGATAGATCAGCAGACAGGTGAGCAGCCTGGATGCTCAGCAGACAGGCCCAGCAGACTGGATGGCTCAGCAGACAAGCTCAGCAGACTGGATGGATCAGCAAACAGGTGAGAAGCCTGGATGGCTCAGCAGACAGGCACAGCAGACTGGATGGGTCAGCAAACAGGTGAGCAGCCTGGATGGCTCAGCAGACAGGCCCAGCAGACAGGATGGAAGTCCAGGAATGTCAGACAGGCCAGGCTGGAAAGCAAATATCAGGTTTTCAGGGAACACATACACAGAGCTGCAGAGCAAACAGCAATGATGCAAGTGTCAGATAGGTTTAAATAACCCGCCAGACACTAACGAGTACGTGTGCGCGTGCGCATAGATGTCCGCAATCGTGCACCGATGGGTCTAATCTGCCTGTTACTAGCAGGATCTTCATGACAGGGACTATTTGCATGTGCACCAACAATGTAACTGGACCCCAATGCTAGCCAGTGGAAGAGTTAGGACTAAAGAATGTCCTTTTAAAGCTGTGACACAGAGACCTTTAGTTAGTGTTTATGCTAAGAGGTACTTCTCAGGGGACATTGCACCATATCCTAGCCATTCTCCTAGAATGCACTCTAGACTAGTTTTAGCATTGTTATTCACATTGCAGCTAATGCTTAAATGCACTGTTTAATGCTGACTTTGCTGATTAATGTATTGATTCCAGTTTAGTGGTATAGAACTCTTTTCTAAGTTACCTTGACATAGTGAGCATACTGTCTAGCAGAATGAGTCTGGACCTAACTTCTGTGTGTTTATTTGTGCTCAAACTACCATTTATTCTAACTCGTACCAATACATTGAGTTCCTTTACCACTAAACGGTCTTGTGTCTATTTCCTGGTGTTAGCTCATAGCTGAGTTAAAAGTATCTATACTTGTGTTCCTGTAAGTGCTTGCAGTAACTCTAATGCCGCGTACACACGATCGGAATTTCCATCAGAAAAAACTTGTTTTTTCTGACGGAATTCCACTCAAGCTTACCTTGCATTCACACGGTCACACAAAAGTTCTCTGAACTTTCAACCATCAAGAACGCGGTGACGTACAACACTACGACGATCCGAGAAAATGAAGTTCAATGCTTCTGAGCATACGTCAAATTGTTTCCGAGCATGCGTGATTTTTTGCGCGTCCGAATTGCATACAGACGAACACATTTTCGGATAGGATCTTTTCCCGACCGAAAAATAGAGAACATGCTCCCAATCTTTTGCTGGCTGGAATTCTGCCAGCAAAAGACCGATGGAGCATACACATGGTCGCATTTTGCGACAAAAAGCTCTCATCTGAGTTTTGCTGGCGGCATTTCCGATCATGTGTACGCGGCATCATTCAACCAGGTGTGTCAGAGAGGCTGAGGATGTTCTTGTACTTGAGGTGCAGGACAGAGGACCCAAATTACCAAACGGCTTCTGCAGGAGGTAGCACTACATGTGTAATGTCCCAAGCTCATTTGTATTCAGCAATGCAGCTTTCTATGTTGGAAAGAAAAGTTGGTAAATGAATCTGTCAAATGATCTGCTACTGTGGGTAAATATAAGTAAGGTAATGAGTGCATTTATTTACCAATTGTGACAAACCTTATAATTTATGTTTTCAGTTTCAAAGGGCTAATGTAGAAAAACCCATCAGAAAACGAAACCCCGGACCAAATAGTGGCTCAGCACTACTACTTTACCTGGAAATAGCTAAGTTAAAGTGGTTGTAAAGGCAGAAGGCTTTTTTATCTTAATGCATTCTATACATTAAGATAAAACGCCTTCTGCATGCAGCAGCACATCTCAGTCACCCTAAAACTTACCTGAGCCCCATCTCAATCCAGCGATGTTGCATGAGAGACTGGGCTGTCTGGACTC
Organism: Aquarana catesbeiana; assembly: GCF_042186555.1. NCBI lineage: Eukaryota > Metazoa > Chordata > Amphibia > Anura > Ranidae > Aquarana > Aquarana catesbeiana. The sequence goes on from NC_133324.1 coordinate 807,934,008, forward strand.
TCCTTCATCCTTGGCTGAGACAGCAGCGAAGCGCCATTGGCTCCCGCTGCTGTCAATCAAAGTCAGTGAGCCAATGAGGAGAGAGAGGGGGCGGGGCCAGGCCACGGCTCTGCATCTGAATGGACACAGAGAGCTGCGGCTTGGCTCGGGTGCCCCCATAACAAGCTGCTTGCTGTGGGGGCACTCAACAGGAGGGAGGGGCCAGGATTGCCAAAGAGGGACCTGAGCAGAGGAGGATCTGGGCTGCTCTGTGCAAAACCACTGCACAGAGCATGTAAGTATAAAATGTTTGTTATTTTTAAAGGAGCAAAAAATAGACTTTAGCATAACATTCTGACCAGCAGATGTGTATGTTTTATCTATTTATGTGCTTGCCTGAAATCTTAAATATCTCCCCATCTATTATTTAAGGATGTTTTGGAACCACACACCTCTACAAAATGCCTCTACTTTCCACATTTATACAACTCCAGCTAAGACTTTATATTATGCTTTGGGCAGCAAAGGGAAGGTATAGAACTTCATTCAGGTTTTTATATGCTGTCTGTGGATTCACTGGAAAGATTTCAGATCAGGAAGTGATAGGAAATCTCTCCAGTGTGGTCATAGACTGCAAATAAAATCTTTATTTCAGTAACATAGGGAAGGACTAGGAACTGCTTTCATGAGAAAAGGAGGTGAAATCTCCTCAATGGGCTTAAAGACAGTAATAAATACTTGACTAATTAAAGCTATTCACCGCAAAGTGACAGTGTCACTTTGCCCTAAATCTCTCTTTAGTGTCTCTACCACAATTTTCTATGATTTTAAAATTTATCTTGGCTATGTAGAATAGGTGGGTGTGTTCTGAACATTGTTGAAAGTGACATACATACAATTATATCAGGCATGTCCAAAGTCGGCCCGTGTTCCCGTTTTGAACGGCCCGCCTGGTTATCTAGACATATATATCTTTTGTGGCCCCCCAACGAGCTCCCAGCGCCGGGGCCAGGAAATATATATATGCTGGCTGCCTTGGAGGGGACAGGGAGGAGGCAGGACGAGTGTCGTACACACAGGAGTAGTTCCTGTTTACACGGTAGCCTCTTTAATAGGAAGTGCCTTCTCCAGTGCTGCCATTGGACAACTGTTCTGTCCATCAAATGAAGCGGGACTTTCTAATAAAGAGGAGTTTTTCCTGTATGTAATCTTTTGGTGCCCCTGCCTGTCCCCTCTGAGGCTTCAGATGGAGGGGCATCAATCAGGCTGCACTGATGGCAATGGTGAGTCTGCATTCCTGCCAGTGGTGGGTGCTGCATTCCTGGCAATGGTGGGTGCTGCATTCCTGGCAATGGGGGGGCTGCATTCAAGGCACTTGTGGGGCTAGAGATGGGCAATGACCCTTATTTTGCTTCACAGTTCTTTATTTAAAATGTAAGTTTTTTTCCTGAAACTTCCCTCTTAAAGTGAAGGTGCGTGTTATATGCCAATAAATACGGTATATCCAAATAACACGCCCAAGCTCATCTCTTCACTACACACAGCCACAAAGGCAAGAGAATTCTTGTTGGGCAGTGTATTAGTACTTGGACGAACACACTTAGACCAAATTTTAATGGTTCAAAGAATATCAGGCAAAATAGTCGGCCCTCACGCATGTTCACTTCATCAAATATGGCCCTCTTTAAAAAAAGTTTGGACACCCCTGAATTATATGGTATATTACATATAAATGTCAGTATATACTTAAGGTGGGCAGGAAGTAAGATAGATTACTAACCCATGGTAGAAGGAAAGAAAATTGATTTATCTATGGCTTGCCTTAGGAGGGCCCTGTTCATGAGAGTTTACAATCTAACAGATTATGGCATTGTATGTAAATTAGAGACTTTTCCTCACTGCAATTTATCTGCAAATGATGAGATAAAAATATCAGAGATACTGTAACTACTTCAGCTCCGGAAGGTTTTACCCACTTCCTGACCAGGCCATTTTTTGCGATACGACACTGCGTCGCTTTAACTGATAATTGTGCGGTCATGCGATGTTGTACCAAATAAAATTGATGTCCTTTTTTTCCCACAAGATCTCTGAATCACGAGATCTCTCTTTTTCTTCCTGACAGATCCGCCATTTGCCTTGTTTACATAGGCAGACGGCTGATCCGTCTCTCCTGTAAACGATCATCGGGTCGCAGTGGCTACCGGGCCCGCCGGACCCGCCGGACCCGCCGATTGGCTCCCGCTGTGTGCAATCACAGTGGGAGCAGCACACTGGTGGCACGTGCCCCCTAAACCGTGTGCACGAAGTCACGTACAGGTTCGTGATTTTGCACAGCCGGACCGCCCTGCCGCAGTAAATGTACGTGGGGCGGTCCGAGAGCAGGTAATATTCGCTGTATTTTTTCAAAACATACCAGTTACTTTGCTAGTGTAAGATGTTTCCTTTGAAACAGACACCTAGTGCTTTATTGAAAAGTTTATCCTATGAATGAATTTGTTTAAAATATATTGTCTTCTTTAAATGTCACAGCATATATTATCAAGCACTATAGTAACAATGTGGAGTAAGGAGGCATGTCCATATATTCAAAATTTTAGACTAGGTGTACAAATGTATAGGGCTTTTTAAAGACACATAGACCACATGCGTGTGTAATTATGCCCAGAGTTACAACTATATTAAATATATGAACTATAAACATCAGCCATAGAGACACAAAGAATGGAAGCAATTCCTGTAGCCACTCAAGCAGGAAACCAATGTGTTGCCCTGCTGCAGTAGTTACAATATAATACCTTGTCAGGATAGTCAGACATAAAAAAAAAAGCTGAGGCCAAAGGGGAGATTTATGACAGTACAAGTAGCCCTGGTGCTTTTGATTTTCTTGCATTCACCATGGTAACTCTCTCTCAAATCTACCTGATTTATTAAAAAACAGAACACTGCCTGCATTTGAATGGCAGTGAATCAAAGTAAACAACATTTTAAATGTTCTAATCAATTGTTTAAATGCCTTCAGCATCTTCTGTGATTGCACAGCTTTGTGATACGTACACTGTGTCTCAGTAATATGTTCACTAGCCATGCAGAGAGATACATGTAATTAAAATGGAGATTTTAACAATATTTATGAGACGGGCAGGGCAAAATACCACTTTGCATGGTATGTTTCTCAGCATGAGCAGCAGGCATAAAAACAGAAAAGATGACATTACACGAACTGTTGCAGCTGAGTAGGTAGAACAGAGAACAGATTTATTGTTGTATGCCTTGCTTTTATAAATAGAGGAGGATACAAAGGAACAAAAAATGCGATAGATAGATAGCATTTCTTTCTCTTCATTTTGATGATTATGGCTTACAGCTAGTGAAAACCCACAATTCAGTATCTCAGAAAATTACAATATTACATAAGACCAATAACAAAAAAACGTATTTTTAATACAGAAATGTTAGCTTACTGAAAAGTATGTCCAAATACAGTACAGTATGAACTCTATACTTGGTCTGGGCTCCTTTTGCATGAATTACTGCATCAATGCGGCCTGGCATGGAGGCGATCAGCCTGTGGCACTGCTGAGGTAATATGGAAGATTTCTTTGATAGTGGCTTTCAGCTCATCTGCATTGTTGGGTCTGGTGTCTCTCATCTTCCTCTTGACAATACCCCACAGATTCTGTATGGAGTTTAGGTCAGGCGAGTTTTCTGGCCAATCAAGCACAGTGATACCATAATCATTAAACCAGGTATTGGTACTTTTGACAGTGTGGGCAGGTGCCAAGTCCTGCTGGAAAATTAAATCAGCATCTCTATAAAGCTGCTCAGCAGAGGGAGACATGAAGTGCTCTAGAATTTCCTGGTAGAGGGTTGCGCTGACTTTGGACTTGATAAAACACAGTGGACCAACACCAGCAGATGACATGACTTCCCAAATCATCATTGACTGTGGAAACTTTACACAGGACCTCATGCAACTTAGATTCTGTGCCTCTCCACTCTTCCTCCAGTCTCTGGGACCTTGATTTCCAAATGAAATGCAAACTTTTCCACAGTCCTAAACCTTGTGGACAGCCTTCCCAGAAGAGTTGAAGCTGTTAAAGCTGCAAAGGGTGGGCCATCTCAATATCAAACCCTAAGACTAAGACTGGGAAGCCATTAAAGATCATATGCATGTACAGGCAGGCATCCCAATACTTTTGGTAATGTAGTGTGGATTGATTTACCCATATGCCACCATTAAAAGTCACCCATGTACGCTGGGTGTTTAGCCCCTGTGTATTAGTCTTAAGGGTTTGGTGCCTCTATGAGAGTTTGATAACTGCTGCGACTGGACAGAACTGCACGGTGTTCTGAGCACAACTAAAGCTTAGGGCCGTATGTGCCAGGGACGAATGCCTAGAACACAAGAAGTTCATTCTGGCTATTCGTCCCTTAGCACATACTGTCGTAAACAATAGTAGTGCCCGGTGAACTATTAAGTCTGGTCCAGCAACAGTGACTGTCAGCCTCTGATAGAATTTAACAGGCTGCCAGAAGTGGGCTGAACGATACATCTATGCCTTTCAGTAGCACCTAAATCTTGCTCCTGGAGTCTGCATCCGCCTTGCTGTGACTGTGAGCTGCCGCTGTCTTCTTTTCCTCCTTTCCTCCGGACTGATGGAAGACAGTGTAGAGGTTAGTGTAGTGGTCGGTGTAGGAATCAGGTAGGTCAGTGTTGTGGTCAGTGTAGGAATCAGATAGTGTAGTGGTCAGCATAGGAATCAGGTAGGTCATTGTAAGGGTCAGTGTAGTGGTCAGGGTAATGGACAGGTAGGTCAGTGTAGTGGTCAGTATAGGAATCAGGTAGGTTAGTTTGGTGGTCAGGTAGGCCAGTGTAGGGATCAGGTAGGTTAGTGTAAGGGTCAGTGTAGTGGTCAGGTGGTGGACAGGTAGGTCAGTGTAGTGGTCAGTGTAAGAAACAGGCTGGTTAGTACTATTGTAGGAAGGGAAGGAACTCGGGAGTGCTAAAAGTCTGCAGGTTAGGGGGTGCAAAATACTTGCCCTGGGCGCTGACAACCCAAGCTATGCCACTGCTGACACTACATCTAAGCTGGTGGCACTCAACATCTGTCACAGGATTTTTGGATGTCTACACAAGATGAGTTTACAAGCAAATAACATGCATATGTTAAGTACAAATAAGATCTTATGGTAATTTTTTGTTGTTGAAATAAATGGACTGGTGACAGGGTCTCTTGAACCATTCATCTACTGCCATTTGTTTGTGAATGGTGAAGTGGTAGATTCTTACTGTACGTTTGCATTGCTGTTTATAAAATGCTTTTCTCTTTGTATATAAACCATCCACTATTCCCCCTGTCTCATGTTATCCCTGTTCTACAAGTTTTTGAAAGTAATTGCTAATTGTTAAATAGATGAAAATCAGTGGTCCTTAAGTCATTTTATGTGCCACAGCAATCATTTATTATATACATAAGGGAAAACATATTTAGAAGTGCTGTATTATGGGCTTACCTGGATTGTGTTCTGCATCATGTAAAATAGAACAGCAGAACTCCAATGGTTCCACGCTGTTGCATTTGGTGAGAGAGAGAGAGAGGCTGTGGTTGAGCTGTGTGTTACTTCAAATTGTTAATTTACAGTATAGACAGTAGGCTGAAAGTCATTACATGTGGTTTATATGTGGGCCATCATATACACCAATCAGCCATAACGTACATATGACTATGCCCACTAGGATTCTCATGGCCTGGAGACACCTGACTTTTCCAATTATTACTTTGCTACCCTCTTATGACACTTGGCTTGCAGGCTAATCCCAAACCAAATCCATCCTACATCAGATGGAGGGAATTGGTGAAAGTATGGATAGCAGCCATGCATTTGAATCCACTGTTATGCAGTTGGTCTTACCCAATCCCAGGTGCTGACTTGGTAGCCTCAATGCAATTTACTTGAAATCTTTGGTGCAGATTGTGGGGCGAATACCACCCAACTACCCCAGAATCTCTGATGACTTAATTTGTGTTTACACGTCAAATGTCTAACAGTCTTACTTCACAGATGGTTCAACCCTGGAATAAAAAATGTCCTTTTTAAATTGCGTCAATTTGTCAATCAACACACTAAATCTCTACTTGAAACCCCCTGCACAGTTTTCGATACTTACCTGCACATTTGTCATTTCGCCCACTCTTTTAGCAAATATATATTATTTACAATTCCAACTACCTTTGGCTGGGCCTGTGCTCATGAGCCCATAGAGAAATGGCCTAATTTCCGATATCTATAGAATACTAAATCTACATTCAGCAAATCCATTCCCAAAACATTGATATATGAAAATATTTGATAGGATACTGAGAAGGGAACTCCTGCTAGAATTGATTGGTCTTACAACCTGGAAAAACTCCAGGAGATCTATCCTACTGCTAGCAATCTTTGTTAGAGATGCAAATTTTAGGTGGGCTCTGGCTATCATATCTGGCTATCATATCTGGACATCTCCATGTTCTATACAGTTCAGCTCCTTTTCAAGATGACAGACTGACCAATTCAGTGGCCCTTAGCCCATTTACTGTGCATACTGATTGCAGATTTATCTAAATATTTTAAAAAAGCTTACTACTCAAATTCTTGCTGCAAACAGCTATTTGTTAACCTCCAAAAGGAATATGCAGCCCCCAACCCACAGTGATTTACTTAATAGAGTTAAGGAAATAAAATTGCTTGAACAGCTTACAGCTAGAATATATAACAATAAATAAAACACACTATACCTGTGCTTACAATAATAGCGAATATAAAAGAAGCTAGCACAATTCATTGGTGGCCAATACAACATAAAAGCATATAAAGGTGCAGAGATAAAAAAATGACAGAAAGTCCTTATCAGGGAGTTCAAAGTAAAGAGTCCAATAGGTGTGAAGTCCAGACAAAAAATCTTGCGAGAGATCCTCCACCAACAGTTATACACACACTGACTCTTACTATCAGGGATGGACCACTACATACAATAGTCGATTGTGCTTATTACAAAGTCCAATTATCTAAAACACCAGGTATCAGCACTCTTCCACCCTCTGACGTACTCCACTTCATATGGACCTCAATAAGTGCAAGGTTCAAAAATGGGCAGAAAAACACCTCATAGTGTAGTATGTTCGATAACCAATTTATTAAAATCCAGCAAACACACTCACCAAATGTTGAATAACATCTTGCATGTACATCAAGGGAATGTTTCCAACCATCAAGATGGCCGACCTCCATGAGTGGTGCCGTCACATGATCCAGCTACACACGTAGTAAGCGCAATTGACAGGGGTCCACCCCTGATGGTAAGAGTCAGTGTGTGTAAAACTTTTGGTGGAGGATCTCTCACAAGATTTTCTGTCTGGACTTCACACCGATTGGACTCTTTACTTCAAACTCCCTGATAAGGACTTTCTGTAATTTTTTTAGCGCTGCACCTTTATATGCTTTTAGAATATGTAACATTCTAGAGCAATTCCAGAATATCTTATCTCATTATGTCTTGTTATATTCTACCTTGAATGTTGATCCTTGTACAGTTGGGTTCATTTGCTTTTGCAAGCATTCCCTTAGCTTTAAACCCATTTCTTCATTCACTTCTCTTTCCTTTTTCCACCTAATACCTTTCCTTTTCCTCTTCCCACTGGCTCTACAACCTTACAGATTAACAATGACAAATACTAATCTAGGCTATAATGATCCTTATTCATGCCTGAGATATTTTTTTTTCTTTATAGCCCATATGCTGCATGTTAGAATTAGTCCCTTCATTTTGTTTGGAAATGCTTTTTATTACCAATTTTTCTTAGTATAGGGATATTTCCTGCCCCATGTTCATTGTTCTGTGCTGGAAGATCTGAATAATGCCCCGTACACACGGTCGGATTTTCCGATGGAAAATGTCCGATCGGAGTGTGTTGTCGGAAATTCCGACCGTGTGTGGACTCCATCGGATATTTTCCATCGGATTTTCCGACACACAAAGTTTGAGAGCAGGCTATAAAATTTTCCGACAACAAAATCCGATCGCGTCAATTCCGATCGTGTGTGGCCTGTTCCGACGCACAAAGTGCCACGCATGCTCAGAAGAAATTCCGACACGGAACAGCTCGGTCTGGTAAACTTAGCGTTCGCAATGGATACAGCACTTTCATCACGCTGCAATGTTAAAAATGGTTTAATAGACTGCACTCTCTTCTTCTTTATAATGTGAGAAGAATGAAGTAGTTTTGCTGCTCATATTTACACAGACTTCTCACAAACTTCTTTCTTTATTATTTATCGGGATTCCCTTAATATATTTTGATTTGTCACATCTGACAAAAATATATATATTTTTTTTTTAAGCCAGTTTTTTTTTGGATTTTATGTTTGTATTTTTTCAAAGGCTGATCTTTGTTTAATTTTATTTTTTAGTTTTACTCCAGAATATTTTTGTGTGTGTTTTGTGTGTCAAGTTACCACAACACCATTGATATCTTTTATTATTTAATCTCAGATTGCTTGGTGTTGGTGTCCCTTGTTAATTTCACATTGTATTTTTGAAATGTACCTGAATCCTCACAAACAAACTGTCCTTTTTGAAGTAAAACACACATAGGCAAGTATAATTCAAACCAAAATTGCTTTATTAAGGGCTCAGAACCAAACAAAGAGGGAGGCAACGCTGGATAAACAGGAGAAATCAGCGAAACCTTGGACCCCCAGGGCAGACATCAATTCTTGAACATCAAAATTGGTGGCCTGAGGAGTCCATATGTAAGGAAGTGCAGTCTGGTCCAGAAGTCCCAGAGATCCGGAAAGCAGCAGATGACATCTGTGTCCCCAGGCTGTGGTACCACAAGAGGCTGCATCTTTTGCCAGACCAGACTGGATCCAGGGTCCTCACTTTCTGGTCTTCCTTCCATGCTTCCTTCCTGGCTGTGGCTCTGCTGTTGGAGATGTGGCAGGAGGAGGAGTAGGACCTGGAGGAGGAGGAGGACTAGTAGGACCTGGAGGAGAAGGAGGAGGAGGACCTGGAGGAGGAGGAGGAGGACCATGTGTGAAGTCACAAAGGTGGGTATCAGATATTATTTGGGCCCTCAACCCCTTATTGAGAGCCTCCAACATTAATGACTCACACATGAGTTGTTGGCCCTCCTCCATCCGCTGCATTTTACAGGCAATGATGGCAGCAAAGACCTCCTCCACGGTGTGTGGTGCTCCCAGGGCCTCTGTAGCCTTCCAAAAGAGGCCTATGGCAGCCTCCTCTAGGGTACTCCTCCTCCTGCCACTTTCTCTTTGCGGGTGTAGGGGAGGGACCTGCATATCAGCCAGCCTGCTCGGCCCGGCCTCCTCCTGGCTGAGACTTCCCTGTGTATGAAAAAGGGACATGGTTGTAATGTTTTGCATCATCAATCACAATCATAAATTAGTACTCCAAACTAACATCTAGTTAACATCACTGATTGGACAACCAGAAATATTTAGAGGAATGCTATACCTGGCTCAATCTGGGCTCCTCCACATGTTGCTGCCTGGAAGGCCCAGGTTGAGCATCAGAAGCCTCAGCTGGAGGGGAAGGAAGCATAGAAGGAGGACTGGAGAGTGATGACCCGGGTTCAGTCTGGCCTGCCAGAAAATGCAGCCTGTCATAGTACCACATCCTGGGGACATAGATGTCATCTGCTGCTCCGGATCTCTGCGAATCCTGGACTTTCCTGTGCTCCCTTACATGTGCTCCTCAGGCCACCAATTAGGATCTTCAAATATGTGATGTCTGCCGTGGGGATCACCTGCTTCACAATTTCCAACAATTGATCCAACGCTGCCTTCCCCTTTGTTTGGTTCCTATAATGTGGGTGGTTGATCTCCCACAGACAAGGCAGCTCCCTGAACATGTCAATGAATATTGCCATGAAGTCTGTATCATTCAAGATATCCATTTTCACTGCAAGACACCACGCAAGACAAACCCTAATGTCAGGCCAAACTCTCCTAATCTTGTTACAATATAGGCCTCAATGTAGAAGCAGTATAGGCACAAGTATGTCTCTTACCTTCGTTCTTACGATCGGCGCCTCCAATGCTCCTTCCTCCGCTCACAGATCGTACGTAATACGCATGCGTGTTACGCTTTATACACACTCCGCATGTGTGTAACTCCGCCCGCCCCTGAGGTTCTTTCTAGTCTATTCCCCGCCCCTTTTCATTCTGCGCAGTGGGGGAAGAGCACTTGGCGAATACACAACAGGTGTGTGCTATTTACAGGAGCGAGGAGGAGGAGGAAAGCCCGGATCCGGACACGTCCCGATCCAGAAGGAGATTTAAGGCCTCAAATATGTCCTTTGGGGAGATGTTGGAGATGGTGGATATCCTGAAGAAGGCCGACTATGATGGGAAGTATGGACCTTACCCCAACCCCAATATCAGAAAGGCCAAGATCTTGGCGAAAGTGGTCAGGAGTCTGCACCGGAATTTTGGGGTACAACGATCGAAAGATCAGCTCAGGAAGCGGTGGTCGGACCTCAAATTATGAGAACACGAGCAGTACAGAAAGATCTGGAGAGTGCTGCAAAAAAGTAAGTAGTTGTGCTGTGTTCCTATTCTTTATGTTTATTACGTTTGTGCTGCTCCATGTGCTTTTCTTAAAAGTGTACATTTTAAAATGGCAACCTTCATGTTCATGGGCACATTATTTGTTCGTATCAAACATTTTTCTTTCGGCCTATAAAACACCATTGTTTTGGCCATATGCATTTGGCCACATTTTTTACGTCCTACTTGTATGAAACTAATTTGGTGATGTAGATGGCTTTGTTACTAGAATGAAATGCAAACTAGATTCTGTGTAAGGAGAGGACACTCAGCAGCTGTTTTCACATCTGGACACTGGAGCACTAGTGTGGGACACAAGAACCCCATTTTTCTTAGGTGACCCACACAGGTGCTCCAGTGTATACTATAGGGGGGTCTCCATATGTGAAGCTTGTACAAAACAGGTAAAGTATTACAGCTTGACAAAGGACACTGAAAATGCTACATCTTGGAACTCTGCTAAAATTGACAATTGTACCCCACTTCCAAGTAATGTTTCATCTTTATAGTTCTGCCATCAAATATCTGTGTGCTAAGTATAGCATTTTTGTTTTACATAGGGGAGAAAAGACTCGGAGGACACCCCTCATCCGAGGAGACCAGAGCCCCCCCCCCCCCGGAAGAAGGGGAAATACCCCCAACCCAAGAAGAGCAGGAGGAGGAAGACGTGGTGGAACTAGTCACCGAAACAGGTGAGTGTCTGCGACCACAGGCTCAGGTAAGAGATGGATGCCGGCATATTTTTGATACCTGTTTTGTTTTGCTCTCTTTTTAGGTGATCGTGATGTTGTGGATCCAGATCCTTTCACATCAGAAAGTGCCCAGATCCTGATTGGGGAGATCATGGGGTGTAATTTAGCTTTGGAAAACCTCAAGAAAAACATCAATGATGTTATCCAAAAAAATAAGAACATCATTGATGTTTTGGGGCGAGTTTAAAACCCCTCAAAATCACTTTCTTCTTTTGTGTTCTACAAATTTTAAAATGTTTTAGCGATTTTTAGAAAAGCCAAATTTGGAAGATGCACACAGTGTGCCAACATGTGCTATCTGCCATCACGGGAGATCAATGGATGCGTTTTGGGGTGCAACCCTTTCCTCAATAATAAAGTAGCTGAGAGGAAGGGGTTTCTCCCCCAAAACACGTCCCTTGAACCCCCGTGATGGCATGTCGCACATGTTGACATTGGGAAATTTGTGTGCATCTTCCAAATTTGGCTTTTCCTGGGGTGACTTCACCCCATCTGAACGCAATATCAAACACAGTTGCTAAATACTCATGTCTGATATTGCCTTCAAGTTCTACCAAATGTGAACTTTGTAAGTTCAAGATTTGTGTCTTTCTTGTTGGTTTTACACATGCCTGTTTTATCTTAAATGGACATTTATATTTGTGATAATGCCACCCCAAAAATTGTTATACAACAAACATGTTGGTTTGTTTTAAAAACCTTTTCTAAATGCACCTGTGATTGTGCAGGTATTAAAAAGATTGTTAATGAAGAATGTGTGGATTATTGTGTCAACGCTACAATACTTTGGTGGTGATGTAATTGGTGTTTTCTGTGAAAATGGGGGTTATTTCCTACGGGCAAATCCTCTTTGCACTACAAGTGCAGTTTCAGTACAGTTGCAAGTGCACTTGTAGTGCAAAGTGTCTTTGCCTTTAGTAAATAACACCCAACAGTGCTTTGTATAAGGTTACACAATCACGCCATTTTCAGGACTCCCCACATTTCTGTCAGAGTCAGGTAAAACAAACACAAGCAGGAAATGTCACCAAAGATTTGTTTTTTTTGGGATTTTATTTGATAAAGGCTTCACAAATTGTCTGGCATATTGATGGCCCCCCTACCCGCAAAGAACTCAAGGTATCTTAACCGGCCATCACGGGCACTCAGGGAGGGCAAGCCAGGACGGCCACTTTCAAGCGCCGTCAGGGTTGGTTCATTGATCATTCCGGCCTCAGGCCCAACTGAGCCAGCATAGTTGGCAGAATGTTTGCGTAAAAAGTTATGTAGAACACAGCACGCCAGGATTAGATGATTAAGTTTATACTCCGCCATATGGATGGGTGTCATAAATAGGCGGAACCGGCTGGCCATGATTCCAAATGTGTTCTCCACCACTCTTCTGGCTCTGGCCAGCCGGTAATTAAAAACCCTCTGTTCCGGGGTGAGGGTCCTCATCGGGAATGGCCGCATAAGATGGTCCCCCAGCACAAAGGCTTCATCCGCAAGGAAGACGAATGGGAGTCCTTCCACATTGTCTTCTGGAGGTGGCAAGTCCAAACTGCCATTCTGGAGCCGCCTGTAAAACTCCGTCTGGGCGATGACTCCACCATCAGACATCCGGCCATTCTTCCCCACGTCCACATACAGGAACTCATAAGTAGCCGACACCACCGCCAACCTCACAATACTATTGAACCCCTTGTAATTATAATAGTATGACCCCGAGTTGGGCGGTGGGACGATGTGGACGTGTTTCCCATCAATTGCCCCTCCGCAGTTAGGAAAGTCCCACCGCTGGGCAAAGTGGGAGGCCACAGTCTGCCATTCCTGTGGCGTGGAAGGAAACTGTTGAGGGAAAAAAAAAAACATTATTATTTTTGCACATAAATATGGAAAGCAGATTAGACACAAACATTCTTGGCCAACATCCAGATCACATTTATTAAGGGGAATTTTACAACACCAAAGTATAAGGTACACCTATCATATTCCCCCTCCCACCCCCTCTCATGGGCCATTTCTAACATGGGGGGGATCTTGGACAGGTAACCCTCTTCACTTCATTGAGAGATGAATGCCTAAATACAGGGTATTACTTGGAACAGCCCCTCCTTAGTTACACTATTGGCAGCCCACTGGACAGGTAAGAAGTGTCATAATACAAAGATATAAATACACATTGTACACATTAGAGCACATTTTGACATTCTGCTATTACCTATCAAGATAATAATAGGATAGAAAAACTTAAAACAGTACCATTTGAAAGTATACAGGCAGGCCCTACTACATGCTTTGGGGAATTCATCCATAAATCTGACCACAAAAGAGATGGGTATGGTGTGTATGGGTTTGGCAAAGTCAGCAGCAGGGATGAGCTTCGAGTTTGAGTCGAACTCATGTTCTACTCGAACATTGGCTGTTCGCAAGTTCGCCGAACAGCGAACAATTTGGGGTGTTCGCGGCAAATTCGAATGCCGCGGAACACCCTTTAAAAGTCTATGGGAGAAATCAAAAGTGCTAATTTTAAAGGCTTATATGCAAGTTATTGTCATAAAAAGTGTTTGGGGACCCGGGTCCTGCCCCAGGGGACATGGATCAATGCAAAAAAAAGTTTTAAAAACGGACGTTTTTTCAGGAACAGTGATTTTATTAATGCTTAAAGTCAAACAATAAAAGTGTAATATCCCTTTAAATTTCGTACCTGGGGGGTGTCTATAGTATGCCTGTAAAGGGGCGCATGTTTCCTGTGTTTAGAACAGTCTGACAGCAAAATGACATTTGGAAGGAAAAAACTCATTTAAAACTACCCGCGGCTATTGCATTGCCGACAATACACATAGAAGTTCATTGATAAAAACGGCATGGGAATTCCCCACAGGGCAACCCCGAACCAAAATAAAAAAAAAAAATGATGTGGGGGTCCCCCTAAATTCCATACAAGGCCCTTCAGGTCTGGTATGGATATTAAGGGGAACCCCAGCCAAAATTTAAAAAAAAAATTGACGTGGGGTTCCCCCTAAATTCCATACCAGACCCTTCAGGTCTGGTATGGATTTTAAGGGGAACCCCGCGCCAAAAAAAAAAAAAAAAACGGCGTGGGGTCCCCCAAAAAATCCATACCAGACCCTTATCCGAGCACGCAACCTGGCAGGCCGCAGGAAAAGAGGGGGGGACGAGAGTGCGCCCCCCCTCTCCTGAACCGTACCAGGCCACATGCCCTCAACATTGGGAGGGTGCTTTGGGGTAGCCCCCCAAAACACCTTGTCCCCATGTTGATGAAGACAAGGGCCTCATCCCCACAACCCTGGCCGGTGGTTGTGGGGGTCTGCGGGCGGGGGGCTTATCGGAATCTGGAAGCCCCCTTTAACAAGGGGACCCCCAGATCCCGGCCCCCCCCTGTGTGAAATGGTAAGGGGGTACTTACCCCTACCATTTCACTAAAAAACTGTCAAAAATGTTAAAATTGACAAGAGACAGTTTTTGACAATTCCTTTATTTAAATGCTTCTTCTTTCTTCCTTCATCTTCTTCTTCTGTGATGTCCCTGTGATGTCACGGGGAATGCCACAGGGAAGTCCCGTCATGTCACCGTGCGTCAGAGGGGGGCGGGGTCACCGGGTGGCGCCGCCCCCCGTTATTTAAGAACCGTCAGACGAAGAGACGCCGTCACACAGCGGGAGCCTCCCTCCATGCCACAGCATGGCTGCGGAGCGGCCCGGAGAAGACATGAAGAACAGAAGAAGGAAGAAGAGAAGAAGAAGATGAAGAAGAAGATGAAGAAGAGAAGAAGATGAAGAGAAGAGCGGGAGCCTCCCCCCCATGCCATGGGTGCGGAGCGGCCCGAGGAGAAGAAGATAGAAGACGCCGCGGAGAAGATGCTGGACGAGAACGCCGGAGGAAGAACCAGAAGAGCCAGAAGAACCAGAAGAAGAAGAAGATGAAGGAAGAAAGAAGAAGCATTTAAATAAAGGAATTGTCAAAAACTGTCTCTTGTCATTTTTAACATTTTTGACAGTTTTTTAGTGAAATGGTAGGGGTAAGTACCCCCTTACCATTTCACACAGGGGGGGGGGCCGGGATCTGGGGGTCCCCTTGTTAAAGGGGGCTTCCAGATTCCGATAAGCCCCCCGCCCGCAGACCCCCACAACCACCGGCCAGGGTTGTGGGGATGAGGCCCTTGTCTTCATCAACATGGGGACAAGGTGTTTTGGGGGGCTACCCCAAAGCACCCTCCCAATGTTGAGGGCATGTGGCCTGGTACGGTTCAGGAGGGGGGGGGGGCCGCACTCTCGTCCCCCCCTCTTTTCCTGCGGCCTGCCAGGTTGCGTGCTCGGATAAGGGTCTGGTATGGATTTTTAGGGGGACCCCACGCCGTTTTTTTTTTTTTTTTTTGGCGCGGGGTTCCCCTTAAAATCTATACCAGACCTGAAGGGTCTGGTATGGAATTTAGGGGGAACCCCACGTCAATTTTTTTTTAAAATTTTGGCTGGGGTTCCCCTTAATATCCATACCAGACCTGAAGGGCCTTGTATGGAATTTAGGGGGACTCCCACATCATTTTTTTTTTTTAATTTTGGTTCGGGGTTGCCCTGTGGGGAATTCCCATGCCGTTTTTATCAATGAACTTCTATGTGTATTGTCGGCAATGCAATAGCCGCGGTAGTTTTAAATGTGTTTTTTCCTTCAAAATGTCATTTTGCTGTCAGACTGTTCTAAACACGGGAAACATGCGCCCCTTTACAGGCATACTATAGACACCCCCCAGGTACAAAATTTAAAGGGATATTACACTTTTATTGTTTGACTTTAAGCATTATTAAAATCACTGCTCCTGAAAAAACGGCCGTTTTTAAAACTTTTTTTTGCATTGATTCATGTCCCCTGGGGCAGGACCCAGGTCCCCAAACACTTTTATTGACAATAACTTGCATATTAGCCTTTAAAATTAGCACTTTTGATTATTCATGTTCGTGTCCCATAGACTTTAACGGTGTTCGCGTGTTCGAACGAATTTTTTTCCTGTTCGCATGTTCTGGTGCGAACCGAACAGGGGGGTGTTCGGCTCATCCCTAGTCAGCAGATAGATGATTGAGGATAGATAGAGAATTGGGATCAGCTGACTTAGCAGTTGGGGGGAGGGAGGGTTAATAAAAATGATTTGGGGACACTAAAAAACAAAGCCTCTGCCACTCTGCCTGAATTTAAAGCACAAATTACATTTCTAAAAATTTTAGGGGGTGTTTGGGGTAAAGCACTACTATGGAACTGATAAAATACATTGTTTTAAGTGACTACATGAGGTGAATATAGGGTCTGTAGACCATGCTGGGGAGGTTAGTGAAGGCAAATATGTATGAAGGACAAAAAAAGATTACATAAAAATCCAACATGCATGAGGAGAAAGGGGACATTCACAGCATATTCCAATCATGGTAATTAGGGAATGAGGAAAGAAATACAAGACATTAGCAAACATTCAATATGATGATGGCAGAACAGGTCTCTGGGATAATGATTCCCAGAGCCTGGGGGGAGATGCCTGTCGAGAACCTCAAGTCCTGCAGGCTTCTCCCTGTCGCCAAGTACCGCAGGGTAGTGATGAGCCTCTGCTCCGGAGTGATAGCTTGCCTCATGCAGGTATCCTGCCTGCTGATATAGGGGGTCAGCAAATCCAGCAGACGGTGAAATACGGGGTCCGTCATCCGGAGAAAGTTCCTGAAATCATCAGGATTATTCTCACGGATCTCACGGAGCAAAGGCATATGAGAGAACTGGTCACGCTGAAGCAACCAATTCTTGGTCCATGAACTCCTCCCCACCCTGTTCATGGACTGGACTTGTGTCAAGGTCAGGACCCCAACACCAAGCCCCCGCACAGCACGAACACTATGAGGAGTACGTATACGAAACATGGCTAGAAAACGGTCGGCTGCTCAGAACGAAGTAACAGAACGCACTGAAGAACAGCAAGGCCTGTGAAGAGCGACCTGAAAAACAGTAACGAACGAACAAGAACACAATGACTAATTAAAGTCACGCGGAACTTGCTTGCACGCACTGAAGAGCAGATACAAACCCACAAGCACAAACTGAACCGCAGAAAACGATCTGAAAGCCATGAGTCTGAAAAAAGCGCGAATCGTCTCTCACCAAACTTTTACTAACACGAGATTAGCAAAAGGAGCCCAAAGGGTGCGCGATTGGTTCTGAACTGGCTTTTTCTAGTCTCGTCGTACGTGCTTGACGTCACCGCGTTGTTGGCGATCAGAAATTCCGACAACTTTGTGCGACCGTGTGTACGCAAAACAAGTTTGAGCCGTCGGAAAAAATCCTAGGATTTTGTTGTCGGAATGTCTGATCAATGTCCAATCGTGTGTACAGGGCATTACAGCCTCCACCTCAGAACAAGCTTCCTCACACAAACTTTTATTTCAGAGAATGAGAGGGGGTATGTCAGACCAATTCTGGCAATAAATGTATTACTTAGAACACTCGATCAAATGCTAGTGCAGAGTCATGTTTAGACATCCTGCACCTAGAAAGTAGAGTTATGGAGTTGAAAGCTATGTTAACACTAGTACAGAGTTGTGTTTAGACACCATGCACCCAGAAAGTAGAGCTATAATGTTGATAGCTTTGTTAGTATAATCTGTATTACTTAGAACACTAGGTCTAACACTAGTGCAGAGTCATGTTTAGACACCCTGCACACAGAAATTAGAGCTATGGTTTTGAAAGCTCACCTGGTCTTTAAAGGTTAATTTCTTTATCTTTTCAATCTTCTATTTTTGCATGTATATTTCAGATATTACAATACTTTTACAAAACTGCATCTTTTTATTTCAAGTGATTATTTTTATATAAGAAGGTTTTAAGCATCTTACACAGGTATTTATGTTGCTAATAGAAAAGAATTTTATGTTCTAGGATTCTACAGATATTGATTGCACTTTTTTAACAAAGTCAAAATATGGTATACTGTCATAGGGATTAAAGTAAAGTTGTCTTTTCCCAAATTAATCTTACAGTGAATTTAGACTTTGATGCAGCTATAGGTAAAATTAGTATGCAGTATTTATTTTCTATGGATGCTTTAAACTAACTTAAAATCATTCTCTATTTATTTAAAGTAAATATTTTAGTATACATGTATTTTTCTGCAGTTTTCTGCATCAGCAGAGATTGACCTGCCTTTGGCTATGTTTGGTGCAATTGATATGTAATAATTTAAAAAAATTATGTCTTTGAAATTAAGTGAGTCTTTCAGTGGTAAGTTTAACTGGAAGTAAACCTCTGCAAGAGAATAACCCGAAATTTGAAAATTTATTGGAATACACTGTAGTATAATTCAAAGATGCATGAAGATTTAAAAAGAAAATGTTCTTGAAAGTGGGCTTTCAAAATCTCACAAATAAAATCAGCTTGGGATTCAAGCAAAAAAAAAAAAAAAGACACTATTTTTTTTAAATTATTAGTGGTGGGGATCCAGGTATAAGTGAAAAATACAATACACAAACAGAGACCCTAAGAGGGGTAGTGTATGTAGTACCAAAAAATTCCATAGATGTCCAGAGAATAGATATAATTGATATATAAGTCAGTACCTACTAATCTTGGGGAGGTGTCTCCAAAATATTAGTGTAGCAAAGAACCAAAACACGGATCTGACACCTACATTGGCTAATACAAAAAATGTATTTGTTTACTGTAACCATATAAAAAAAATAATAACTCCAGTTTATATTAACTTGGTGTTCCCCTTCTCCTCCTTCCTTTCCTTCTTAAAACCGCCCAGGGGGAATGGTGGAACACATAGATGCCTCACAAGGAAACCACTAGCATATAAAAGGTCACCAAGCTGGATGTCTTGTGCTCTAAAACTATATATAGCTGAAAAATAGATGTCAGAGGCCTCTTCTAGAATATGCCACAGCAGGCTGTATGTGATGTGAGTCCAAAGTATGGACAGTCCACTGGCATTGCAATATAGTGAGCTGCTTGTCTGTGGGGTCAATGGTGAGTCTCAGTAGTCATGGCTATGACCTTCCACAGGATGTAGTAGATTCCCAGGGACCATGTCCTGCTGGCTGTAAGCCTGTGTGTCCATCATTGCAACTGATATGACCCACTGCCCACTACTACACTGGGTTGGAGCAATGTTGTAAAATTAGTCCTCATGAAAATATAGTCTATTTGTTTGGAAAATAACACACTTCCGCAGCATCAGCAGTCTCTCCTTCATGCGAGCTCTAGAGTCTTCTCACCAGTACATGCAATGCAAAAAAAGGGCACCACTGTGTAAACATAGTATAAGTGAAGATACGGGTAAAAAATGTCAGAAAAATATCGTGACGGGAGTCACTTTCCGCGGGGGGCTTGTGGAGCCCAGCTTGCCTTGGAGAGCACTGTCCAGCTCCCCTGGCTCCTTCTATGTGCAAATCACCTTGTGTCCATTAGGGGCACAGGGTGACCGAGAACCCTCTGATCTGTGCTAGTCAGACTCACTGTACAGCCACACTGGAATATTGTATATATATATATATATATATATATATATATATATATATATATATATATATATATATATATATATATATATATATATATATATATATCTTGTGTATTTTCTCATCCTGTTATAGACTCTTTACTAGATCACTTGGGGTGTATTTCATTGTTATATTGTGTCTGTCTGCCTTTGGAGAAACCAAGGGTGGGGGGATTGTCCCTGAGTTGCATATCTGTTTGTACGTGTGTTTCAAAAAAAGAGTCTGTCATTATCACCCTACACTGAGTTACGGCTAATGACTGGGTGCTCTGAGGGATCTTGCATCGTGTGGTACCGGACAGAGGAAGCATTTATGGCTGGCAGACTCATCTTGAGTACAGGGGTCCATCGGCAGCACATATACTAAAATTGTGATGGACCCCCGTACTCAAGATGAGTCTGCCCACCTTAAATGCTTCCTCTGTCCAGAACCACACAATCCAAAATCCTTCAGAGCATCCAGTTATTAGCCTTAACTTAATGTAGGGTGAAAACCACAGACTCTAAACACATGTACAAACAGATATACAACGCAGGAGCAATACCCCCTCCCTTGGATTCAGGGCAGGGTAAACTGTCCAATCAGCAATAAGGAACACACAGGTCAGGTGTATTCAAACTTCTCATCAGTAAACGGTCTTATCAGCAGGGAGGGGCTGCTAGAGGAATCCCCCCTCCACATAGACATATATCCCATAATACTTTTCTCCCAAGCAGACAGACACAATAGAACAATACAATCACACCCCAAACGATACAAGATATATACATATATACAATATTCCAGTGTGGTTGTACAGCGAGTCCGACTAGCACAGATCAGACTGGGGTTCTTGGTCAACCTGTACCCCTAATGGACACAGGGTAATTTACACATAGGAGGAGCCTGACCAGGAGCCTCCAGTGCTCTCCAAGACAAGCTGGGCTCCACAAGCCACCCACCCAAAGTGACTCCATTCACAGGTAGGTATTGAACTCACAGACACATCGATGAACACAGAATGTCAATTTGTATAATGATGCCAGTAGGTAGCGACTTCTGGAATCCTAGAATGGACATGGGACAATAAGAGGGAGAGAAGAAACCACTGTCTAAGCATAGTAAGTAGTGTGGGAACTTATAGATAAAGGTGAAAGAGTAGATATTGCACTCACATACACAGGAGTACATGGAATCTCAATAGATCTACTGTGATGATCTTGTCATGTGCAAACACATACTTCAGTATGCAACAGTACCAGTGTACACAATATCTTGGGTTCCTAGATGGATATAAAATGATACAACTCTCAGTGTAGTATTAGTGAAAACGGTTGTGTGAAGTGGAGACTATAAATGCACTCATATTTAGGAGCTGAAGCAATGGCATTACTCATTAAATCTAGCAGTTGGTGACCTCTTATCCATCCATGGCGTTAGTAGTAAGCACATCAAAATTCCTGGTGGATATCCTCGTCAGTCAGTGGGGGTACACCATTTCCAAAGTATAAAACAATTGTAGGCAAAGAGAGAGGTTTGAGTGTAGTATTTACTAGAATCTAGAATCAATACAAAAAAAAGTAAAAATAGTATTGCACTCACATTAGTAATACATTTGGGGAGTATTTGTACTGTCCTGGAATTTTAGGGCCTCAAGAAATGAGATAGGCCATCAGTACATTAGGATTGATCAATTTTCAAATGTATATACCATGATTTATAGACTTTAATTTTCAAAAATACTAATTAATGTACACTGATTTTGGTTATTTTTTTCTTACCAAAGAAGGTAGCAGAATATATTTTGGCCTAAATTTCTAAAGAAAGATTATTCATTTGCAAAATTTTATAACAAAGACTAAGAAAAACACTTTTTTCCTTTCAAAACTTTCTGTATATTTTTATTTATATAGAAAAAAAAAAAACTGTAATGATCAAATACTACCAAAAGAAAGCTCTATCTGTCTTTAAAAAATTTGAGACAAATAGAGCTTTTTATTTTCATTTGGGTACAGTGTTACATGCCTGGGTAATTGCCATTCAAAGTATAACAGCACTGAAAGCTGAAAATTGCCCAGGACTGGAAGGGTGTGAAAGTGTTCAGACTTGAAGTGGTTAAAGAAGAATTTCCGCTTACGTTGTTTGTTTTCAGAAATACAAAAGTGTCATAAATGTTGCCACTTTGTAATGTGTTGTTAAGCAAATGTAGTTGTAATGAGATATGAGTTGAATTATACATCAGGAACACATTTGTTATTATCTTGAAGCCATCTATATTAAATCCCCTGGTATGAGCCTTTCTAAAGCAATACAAGGCATTTGTGAGCTCAGCCATACTGATTAATACTGAGCAAGAGATAATAATGTGAACACTGAGAGGATTCTTTTGTTTACCAGTGGTTAATGGGAATCTGCCGTTATTTTGCACACAAGTTTGTTCCTTTTATGTTCAGGACTAAAACAATAAAATTTAAAATAAAAAAATATTTTTATGTAAGATAAATTTAATGTTCCATATTACTATTTGTATTCTTCTTTCATTTCAGCTGAACTTTTCAAAGTTTCAGTCAGACAAACCTCATCCTCAAAACAGGCAGCATCTGCTGTGCTGTCTGCTTAGCTAACCCACAGAGCTCATGAAATCCTTTGACATTAAATAAATATTTCAAAACAGCTACTGCATATAGATAGGTAAAAAACAAAACAAAGATATATGAATCAATGTTAGAGATGTGTAAACTTAAAGTGCTTGTTAAGCCACTATATACACTTTACACTATCATCTCTGTTTAATTATGTAAGGTGCCCCAGTGTTTTTGGTTTGTAAAAATAAGCTGCTATATATCTGATTTGTGAGCGCTGATCGGCGATCACGTGACTGGCTGGCTCTCTCCTCCCTTGGCCTGACAGATGCAGCTCCCGCCGCGCTCCGGTCGTCTCTGACGCTTACTAGAGCCGTTGGTAGTGGGAAGAGCCAATCGCGTCCTTTCCCCTGTCAGGCTGGATGCCAAGTGAGGGAAAGATGGTCCCCCGCTCGGCTCCATACCATTGGATGATGGAAGCAATATCAAACGTCACTTCCGCCCAATGGTCTTAAAAGGGAAATTGCAAAAAAAAAGACATTTATTTATTTATATTATTGCATTTAAGTGTAAATGGGAGATCTGAGGTCTTTTTGACCCAAGATCTCACATTTAAGAGGTCCTATCTTCCTTTTTTTCTATTACAAGGGATGTAAACAATATGAATAAAAGTGACCCATTTTTTTTTAAAAAAGGACAGTGTAAAAAAAAAAATTAAAATAAAAAGTAAAATAAATAAGAAAAAAAAAGTAAAGCGCCCCGTCCCGGCGAGCTCATGCGCAGAAGCGAAGTTGCACCCTCATATGAAAACGGTGTTCAAATCACATGTGAGGTATCACCACAATCATTAGAGTGAGAGCAATAATTCTAGCACTAGACCTCCTCTGTAAAAACTCTCAAAACTGGTAACCTGTAGAAATTTTTAAACGTCACCTTTAAGGGTCAAAGTTTGTCACCATTCCACGAGCGGGCTTAATTTTGAAGCATGACATGTTGGGTATCAATTTACTCAGCGTAACATTATCTTTCATAGTATAAAAAGAATTGGGCTAATTTTACTGTTGTCTTATTTTTTAATTGAAAAAAGTGTATTTTTTCCCAAAAAATTGTGCTTGAAAGAACGCTGTGCAAATACGGTGTGACATAAAGTATTGCAACGACCGCCATTTTATTCTCTAGGGTGTCTGAAAAAAAAATATATATAATATTTGGGGATTCTAAGTAATTTTTGAGCCAAAAAAATGATTTTAACTTGTAAACATCAAGTCTGAAAAATAGGCTTGGTCCTTAAAGCGGTTGTATACCCGCACAAAAAAATAAATAAATAAACCTGTAAGGCAAAGGCATAATGAGCTAATATGCACCACATACTAGCTCATTATGAAATACTTACCTTCGATCAAGGCGTTGGCATCGGATTCTGGTCACTGCCAAGGGAGCTGACATTTTCCCCTCGGCGTGACTTCCGGGTTCACAGCGATGTGAGTGGCCGGAGCCGTGATGACATCACTCCTGCGCATGAGTGCTGGAGTTTTCTTTCTGACAAGGTCCAGCAGCAACTGCCGGACCTTCAGAGCGCATGCCCCTGCTGACCCCAGTGGCTGCATGCAAGGTGAATATCTCCTAAAGAGTAGAGGTTTAGGAGATATTCATTTTACCTACAGGTAACCCTTTACCTGCAGGTAAAAATTTAAAAATAGGGTATACAACCACTTTAACTAGTTAAAGGAGCAATCAATTTTTTATATTTTTTTTAGGTTAACAAACACTTTAAACCTAATAGATTGCAAAATGATTGTAGTGAACTTTTCTTTAAAAAAAAAAAACGGTTTAGTTGAATTGCATGCAGAAAATATAATAAAAATGTAATAATTGCAGGAAAGCTTAGTTACATTTACAGTGCCTTCTAAAAGTATTCACCCCCCTTGGCTTTTAACCTATTTTGTTACATTACAGCCTTTAGTTCAATGTTTTTTTCTGAATTATATGTGATGGATCAGAACACAATAGTCTAAGTTGGTGAAGTGAAATTAGAAAAATATATACATAAAACTATTTTTCAGAAATAAAAAACTGATAATTGGCATGTGCGTATGTATTCATCCCCTTTGTTATGAAGCCCATAAAAAGCTCTGGCGCAACCAATTACCTTCAGAAGTCACATAATTAGTGAAATGATGTCCACCTGTGTGCAATCTAAGTGTCACGTGATCTGTCATTACATATACACATCTTTTTGAAAGGCCCCAGAGACTGCAACACCTAAGCAAGAGGCACCACTAACCAAACACTGCCATGAAGACCAAGGAACGCTCCAAACAAGTAAGGGACAATGTTTTTGAGAAGTACAAGTCAGGGTTTGGTTATAAAAAAATATCAAAATCTTTGATGATCCCTAGGAGTACCATCAAATCTATCATAACCAAATGGAAAGAACATGGCACAACATCAAACCTGCCAAGAGACGGCTGCACACCAAAACTCACAGACTGGGCAAGGAGGGCATTAATCAGAGAGGCAGCACAGAGACATAAGGTAACCCTGGAGGAGCTGCATAATTCTACAGCAGAGACTGCAGTATCTGTACATAGGATGAAAATTAGCCGTACGCTCCATAGAGTTGGGCTTTATAGCAGAGTAGCCAGAAGAAAGCCATTACTTTCAGCAAAAAACAAAATGGCACATTTTGAGTTTGCGAAAAGGCATGTGAGAGACTCCCAAAATGTATGGAGGAAGGTGCTCTGGTCTGATGAGACTAAGATTGAACTTTTTCACCGTCAAATAAAATGCTGGCACAAACCCAACACATCACCTCATTTGGGACTGGGAAACTGGTCAGAGTTGAGGGAAAGATGGATGGTGCTAAACACAGGGATATTCTTGAGCAAAACCTGTACCACTCTGTGTGTGATTTGAGGACGGAGGTTCACCTTTCAGCAGGACAATGACCCCAAACACACTGCTAAAGCAACACTTGAGTGGTTTAAGGGGAAACATGTAAACATGTGTTGAAATGGCCTAGTCAAAGCCCAGACCTCAATCCAATAGAAAATCTGTGGTCAGACTTAAAGATTGCTGTTCACAAGCACAAACCATCCAACCTGAAGGCGCTGGAGCAGTTTTGCAAGGAGGAATGGGCAAAAATTCCAGTGGTAACATGTGGCAAGCTCATAGAGACTTATCCAAAGGACTTGGAGCTGTGATAGCTGCAAAAGGTGGCCCTACAAAGTATTGACTTTAGGGGGGTGAATAGTTATGCACATTGACTTTTTCTGTTATTTTGTCCTATTTGTTATTTGCTTCACAATAAAAAAAAAACATCTTCAAAGCTGTGAACATGTTCTGTAAATTAAATGATGCAAATCCTCAAACAATCCATGTTAATTCCAGGTTGTGAGGCAACAAAACACGAAAAAAGGCTTGGGGGGTGAATAATTTTGCAAGGCACTGTATGTATAATTAAATCGTGGACTCCGTAGGCTCTTAGAAAACTTACTTTTTTATTTTTTAATTAGCTTTTTCCAGTTTATACAATGTTAAACTGACGTTTTATATATATATATATTTTATTTTGGAAAGGAATATTTAGGGCGAATAATTCTTAGGGTAATATTGGTGTCGTACTTTCTTCTCAAATATGCTGTCTTTCACTGAAACATTGGGTGTGAGTATGTGAGTATTATTAAAAGAGTATGTGTGTATTATTAAAAAGTTGGCAGTGAAAATACTCTTCAAAATAGGTTTTTAGGAGCTGCATGGGTTAATTAACTCTTTCTAGGTACTGAACATTCTAATAACTTTTTTAGTGGGAAGTTAAAAAAATGGCAGAAAAAAAAGGCTTGAAATTATATATCACTTTCATAGTTCATAATATTATGCCATGGCAACAAATTTGTGACATTATCATGCATAAATAACTGCTACAGGATATTGGCTGCATCAGTGGCTGAAACTTAATAAAATTATATCTCATCACCACTGGCATTAAAACAGAAAAGATCTTGAAAGAATGCAGTACAGATTATTAATATGTTTACTGAAGCAATCACCAGAAGCTTCTAATTTTGTGCCATTGGTGTATGACTTCATCAATGAGGAATTATTACAACAAGGGCACCGCAGTGATTTCTAAGGACACACTTGAAACAGAAGACATGTAAAAATAGATTCTTCAGGTTGTCAGTAGAGATTTCATCAGTGCTTCTATTGAAGATAAAATACAGTATAATATAATTCAAATAACCTTGGAGAATAGATTGCCATAAAGTTAATACTCACATCTGAACCAAAGGTTATTGGTAAAGAGGAAACAGGACTCAGTAGTACTGACAGCCCATCAGTATTTCAAAGATCTGAAGAAATAAAAAAAACACAAATAATCAATCAAAGAGCAGGTCAAATGTAATGCACATACCAGAAGCCCTTCAAGGGCAAAATCTAAGTTTGTCAGATCAAAATGCAGCATATTTCTCTCCTACCACGGATGTGCTTTAAGGGTATGATAAAAGTCAGAAAGATTTAATGCCAGCACACACAATAAAAAGAAATCATTCTGATTTTTCTCTCTTTTTTTTTTTATAGTTTGTCAACAGGTTCATTACTGGCAAATTATCTCTTTGAAACATTTTGCTCAACTTTAATACATTACAGAAGTGATAACTCCTGGAAAGTATTTTTTTTAATCAAATATAGTCTCTGAAGCATGAGTGCAATTTCTCTTTAAACATGGATTCATTTTTTTTGTAACACGCCATTGGTAAATGCAATGTGTATGTAGGGCTGGGTAGGTTATCCTTTGATTAAAAAAAAATGAATGCAAGCTTTATTTGTCACAAAAAATGTTTTTTTTTCTATCTATCCTTATTTTACCATGCTCTTTGTAGCTAAGGCAGACCTGCTAAACCTGTCTGTTTATCTATGCCCATTTCAACTAAGCTTCACATTGCTTAGATGTCAATCTTTCACATATCAGAGAACTGGGAAGTATATTTTCTATTACATGTATTTGAGAAGTTTAATTTACTTTTAAATATCTTCAGGACACTGTGTGTGCACTACTTTGTTGAATGTGTTCTAAATACTGATTGTTAAATGCAATGTATTTTTTTAGCATAGCATAGCATAGTTAAAAACTTTGCAAAACACTATACTACAGAATGATAAGCGACAAGCAAAGTCAATAGTGCAAAATGTTATATGGATCACCAAATTTTCAAATTATTAGAGATCAGAGTTCATTACCTTTAAACACTGGCACAAGTACTCACCAATTTTTTCTATATGTGATAAAACATATCAGCAATATATTGACAGCCTAGTCACAACAGTCTAATTCTATAATGATAACATAAACCCAGCATGTAATCAATAACATATTTATACTCTGGTGTCTTGTAGACAGCTCACAGCAATGTCATGTCTCAGTTGAAAGTATTTAAAACTGCAGAATGGCTTCTGTCAGCGAAGATAAAAAACCAATACAAGAAAGATTATTCACTATATCTTTTCAGTGGCTGACACAAGTTACTAAAGAGCAACATGGGGATGTAGATTGGAGTGCAATGTATACAAAAAAGAGTCATAAGAATTGCATTATTAAAGAGAACTAACATTGTTCACTGCATTCTTTTGTAAATTGTATAACAATATACAACTTTACTGAAATAATACATTCCTTACAAATTCCTTGCAGCTGGTGATGGTGACAGTGCATTGGTCTCCATCTCCTTCTCAATACTCTCTTTGGGCCAAAATCCTGAGTGCTCTACAGGGGCAGGCTGGAAGGTGCTTAACCTCGTACAATATTGTGCTAAAAATGATCATGTATGACAATGGGATTAACCTACTGTTAACCCTTCTGTAGCAAAACTTTGCATACATGAGGCAGGCTAGAAGAGCTCATTGCCATTTCAGGCAGTCATATTCTGCCAGTGCCTGTACACCAATTGATATGTAACATGCTCACCTGGTAAAATGTTACCTCAGCCATACTGCAGCAGCTGCACATGCTTCAGTGGGCCATAAATGAGAACCTGTATGAGGATGACATGAGAATTGGCTAGGGGGGAGCTGGGCTTCTTCTCCCAACATCAGTGACTCCCCAAACAGGATGTATACACCATATTGTTACTGTTTGTGGATGGAGCCAGAATGGTGAGCTGTGACAATGTGGGTATCAGCATCACAATTCATGTGGTCCTCCTGCTGGAGCAGACACTTTGTGGCATTATTGACAGGGCACTGGATTGACAGAAGCAGGAGGAAGGGGAGGACATCCTAGTGTCTCTGGAACTACTATATCCAGACACCATCTCTGGCCTCAGCATGTACAGGAGAAGCATGAAGAGGAAGTGTTTGGTTGCTGTTGTGGTGTTCAGGAGGAAAAAAAAGACATGCAGCAGCCTTCCAGGTGTGGGTTTCAGCCCTCAGAGACCCTAGGAGTTGTTCATGACCAAGGGGGAGGTAGCTGAGGACAGAATTTTACGGTAATTTGTGGAGGATGAGTTTATTTATGCTCCAGAGCCTGCAACATTAATGCATAGGAACCTGTTAACTTCCTTTCCAAAGGCTGGAAGTATAATATATCATGGCCAATTTTACTTGGAGCCTGTTGTCATAGAAAGAAGGCACATCAATAGGGGTAGCTGCTACCTAAGCGAGGTGTTCAAAACATTTTTCTCTACTCAGCACCCAGGGTTGTCTACTGTCAGCAGCTATTGACATCTGCTGCATAATATGGTGGGGGATAACATGGGATAAGGGGCAGATAATAAAACCCATTTAACTGTTGACCCTTTGAATATTGGTTAACAAGGATATACCATTGGCAAAAGCTTGCACAGACTACAATCAAGCTCTTGGGCTTCGGTGCAGCCAGCATCTTCTTTGAATGTACAATTTCTGCTGTAGGGTCTTTGTGAGAGACAAAAGAGCCTATATGTCCCTGACACAGTTGACTGCCTGACATTAAAATGAACCAGCCCTGGATCAACAACAACTATCAAGCCTATGCTGCAGATGCTGCAGGGTACAATTTTTGAGGATCCTTCCATTTAATGTATATACACTGAGCAAAATTATAAACGCAAAACTTCTGTGTTTGCCCCCATTTATCATGAGCTGAACGCAAAGATCTTTGACTTTTTCTATGTAGACAAAAGGTCTATTTCTCTCAAATATTGTTCACAAATCTGTCTAAATCTGTGTTTGTGAGCACTTCTCCTTTGCCGAGATAATCCATCCACCTCACAGGTGTGGCATATCAAGATGCTGATTAGAGCGCATGATTAGTGTGCCTTAGGCTGGCCACAATAAAAGGCCACTCTAAAATGTGAAGTTTTATTTTATTGGGGTGGTCGGGGGGTCCGAAAACCAATCAGTATCTGGTGTGACCATCATTTGCCTCATGCAGTGCCACACATCTCCTTCGCATAGAGTTGATCAGGTTGTTGATTGCGGCCTATGGAATGTTGGTCCATTCATCTTCAATGGCTGTGCGAAGTTGCTGGATATTGGCAGGAACTGGAACACGCTGTCATATACGCCGATCCAGAGCATCCCAAACATGCTCAATGTGTGACATGTCCAGTGAGTATGCTGGCCATGCAAGAACTGGGATTTTTTCAGCTTCCAGGAATTGTGTACAGATCCTTGCAACATGGGGCCGTGCATTATCATGCTGCAACATGAGGTGATGGTCGTGGATAAATGACACAACAATGGGCCTCAGGATCTCGTCATGGTGTCTCTGTGCATTCAAAATGCCATCAATAAAATGCACTTGTGTTCGTTGTCCATAGCATATGCCTGCCCATACCATAACCTCACCACCACCATGGGCCACTCGATCCACAACGTTGACATCAGCAAACCGCTCACCCACACAATGCCATACACGCTTTCTGCCATCTGCCTTGTACAGTGAAAACCGGGATTCATCCGTGAAGAGAACACTTCTCCAAAGTGCCAGACGCCATCGAATGTGAGCATTTGCCCACTCAAGTCGGTTACGGCGATGAACTGCAGTAAGGTCCAGACTTCGATGAGGACAACGAGCATGCAGATGAGCTTTCCTGAGACTGTTTCTGACAGTTTGTGCAGAAATTCTTTGGTTAGGCAAGCTGATTGTTGCAGCAGCTGTCCGGGTGGCTGGTCTAAGACGATCTTGGAGGTGAAGATGCTGGATGTGGAGGTCCTGGGCAGGTGTGGTTACAGATGGTCTGCGGTTGTGAGGCCGGTTGGATGTACTGCCAAATTCTCTGAAATGCCTAATGCCTTTGGAGATGGCTTATGGTAGACAAATGAACATTCAATTCAAGGGCAATGGCTCTGGTGGACATCCCTGCAGTCAGCATGCCATTTGCACGCTCCCTCAAAACTTGCAACATCTGTGGCATTGTGCTGTGTGATAAAACTGCACATTTTAGCATGGCCTTTTATTGTGGCCAGCCTAATGCCTCGTACACACGAGCGGACTTTCCAGCAGACTTGGTCCGACGGTCATTCCGCTGGATTTTCCAGCGGACTACCTGAACAGACGGACTTGCCTACACACGACCGGACTTTCCGGCAGGCTAAATCCGCCCGTCTTTCCGATGGACTTTCGCCGGAGTTATGGCGGACTTTCAGAATGAACGGACTTGCCCACACACGGACAAGTCCGTTCATTTTGAACGTGACTCGGGTACGACGGGACTAGAAAAGGAAGTCAATCTCGCCGCTTTTATGGGCGAGATTGGCACCTTGCGAGCCCCGTCAGTATGGATTATAAAAGGAACCCCCTACGCCGAAAAAACGGCTTGGGGTCCCCCCTAAAATCCATACCAGACCCCGATCCGAGCATGCAGCCCGGCCAGTCAGGAAAGGGGGTGGGGATGAGCAAGCGCCCCCCCCCACCTCCTGAACCGTACCAGGCCGCATGCCCTCAACATGGGGGATGGGTGCTTTGGGGGAGGGGGGGCGTCCTGCGGCTTCGGGGGTCTTCTTCCAGGTTCGGGGGTCCCTCCGGTTCCTCTTCTCCCGGCGTCCAGTTGGTTCTACTCCGCTCTCTCTGGCCTCTTCTCCCGGTTTTCCAGTTCTTCTGCCGGCTCCTCTGCTGTCTTCACAGTTCCCCATGGCTAATATGTAAGGTAAAGTCTACAGGCTTGGAAAAACCCTTACTATTTAATATATTTATAAATGATATAGGGTCTGGGATAAAAATTACAATTTCAGTCTTTACAGATGACACCAAGCTATGCAGTGGAAAAATGTCCTAACAGGATGTCTCCAACTTACAAGCTGATCTTAAAGCACTGTTTAATTGGGCAAATATGTGGCAAATGAGGTTTTATGTTGATAAATGTAAAGTTATGCGCTTGAGGGTTAAAGAAGAAGTCCAGCCTGAGCTTTTTAGGCTGGACTTCTGATATGCTGCGAATGCTGGCATCCACCCGCACGAGCTGTCAGCTGCACTTCAGAGATATGGACGTTTAGGAGAAAACCACCCCTGGATTTTGCTGCAGGATTACTATCATGCTTGTGTTTATGCTCCTTTTCACATCACGCAGGCCATTTCTAAAGATTACTGCCTTGTGTTGATCTCTGGACGGATGCACCACCTTCCACTCTGATCCTGACTACAGATCTAGATGCTTCACATATTGGTGTCTTACAACACAAGCTTTATTGACTCATTGAGCGTAAGCCCATTTGAGTCCTCTTACTCCAGTAAGCCTTCTAACAACCAGTGGTGGTTTTGTCACAGTTGTTTAATATAATACTGCTGTCAAGTGGAGACACCTTCTTTGGTTTAGAAGTTATTGTTCCCTTGTTTTTATCACTTCTTCATGAATTTTTTTATGTCATACTAAATGTTGTATGATTACATATCACTGAACACTGGATGTTTTTTTAAAAATTTGTGTCACTATTTTATATAACTACATTTTCTGGTTGTAGTTATAGACATTTCAATATTGTTTTTTCACATCACTATTTCATGTATTGTATATGGAAATTTACATTACTCAGAATGTGTAGAAGCACATAATTTCATTTTATTTCATTTTATTTTATTTTCAATCACATTTCTTGTGGTTATTCACGTTTCACTTACGAGTGTTTGTACATTTCTGAGCGCTGTGCATTATTTTATGTAGCGCTGACAACTTTTGTTGTTAGTCATATGTGTGTTGTAAAAGAATATAAGTTGCCTATCTATATAGTGCCATCTAGTGGACAATTGAAAAGGTACAACACTTTTATGTTTCACGATTAAGTGAAGTGACATGGAAGTGATTGATTGTTTACTTCTGAGCATTAACTATGAGCTACCCACAATGCTCCTGGACAAGAGAAGAACTGAACTGCATTATGGGAGGATATAAAAGGGCTGGGAGCGGCCATCTTAAGTCTCTTGTTCCTGGGATGAGTGGCCTGCCAACAGGACTCTGTGGGTGTGTGTGTCCCACAGGGTTGCGGCTTACCTTGTGAAGGAGCGGAGCAGCAGCAGGGATCCTGCCATCATATCACAGTGTGCTGAAGCAGCAGAAGTGATTGTTCCGTAGACCCGTGGGGGAGGTAACCGAGGACACCTGGTCGTTAGTAAACGGAACAGTGTGACGGCGTGGTGGTGGCTCCATACGGACTGAGAACTGCTGAAACGGAGACATCTATCTGCCCAGATCCCATGTGGTGAGAGGGTTAACACCCGGAACTTTGTTTAATACTACACACACTTAGGACGGTTACAGAGTATTGCTGGGACTGATAGTCCCACGGAACAAGTTACGTTGGAGAACATTACATTTGCATAGATTTCAGTATTCAAGAACTGATACTATACTTCAGTATTCAAGAACTTCTTCGTATAAGAACACTTAATCAATCTTCTGGATTGTAATTGTCTTAGTGTATTACCTTACACTGCGCAACACCCAAGAAGAACCCTCTGTGGATTACAATTACAAATTCGTAGCTAACGAAGATTGAAGACATCAAGACTATCTCTTTTATTGCAGGGCCCTGCATCTAGTTACAAAGGGTAGTGACTTCATGGTTTAGAGCAGGGGGAGCTCCCTGGTACAGATATATATTTAGGTATATTTGTGTTTGTCACCAAGACTGTTATAACTCTTTACTATACTGTTGCACTACGTTGGTGTGATAGTGTAGTCACTGTAATAATTCTTTATATAAATATATCATTTATCCAAACAAAGAAGTTATCTTGGTTATTACAGAAGTTTATGTGCAGTGTTGTTATTTTTCCTGCAGGTGGAGCTACAATCACCCAGGTAGAGGTAAATATAAATATAAGTGTATATTGTGGGTTAAAGTTGGTATTAATATCATTACAACACTGCACTACAGTTGTGTCAAGGGGATTGAACAACTTAAAGAGGGGTGAAGAGAATAGAGGACAGGCCCAATAATAAACCAGCAGCTCCACCGAGAGTTATTGCTACATTTATATACATATTTTTTGTTTACACTTGTTAGGTGTTGTGCTGGCTGCTAATAATCCCTTTTTTGTTGTGTTAGCATGATATATACCAAAATCATCTCCTAAGTGTCACAGGAGTGCAATTCGCTTTGCACTCCTGTGACCCGTTTTCAGTGGAGAGCGGTCAGAAGTCCACTCTCCACTGACGTCACTGCCATCAGTCAAGGCAGCGCGTTATCATAACTTTCCAAGTCTGGATCCCACAGCAGCCTTGATTGATGGCAGTCTCAGCACCTCAGCGAGCTGCTGAGACGGCCTCTCCCCACAGCTCATCACTCCAATGAGCATGGAGAAGCAGACCAGGAGTAATGCTGACTGACAGTCAGCATCGCTCTGCTCGGGGAGGAGTGAGAACCGAGCCATCAGCGGTGTTCGGTGGCTCAGTTCTCAGTGCAGAGGCACCGGGGGACAGCTGCAGCATCGGTATGATGCTCCATCCATGTTGCAGTTTCCAAAGCGAGCAAAGTCCTTTCTTGTATTAAGAGAGGTATGGACTCCAGAGAGAGAGATATAATTTTACCCCTGTACACATCTGGAATATGCAGTTCAGTTTTGGGCACCAGTTCACAAAAAGGATATTGGGAAACTGGAGAAAGTACAGAGGAGTGCAACCAAACTTATAAGAAGCACGGAGGGGCTCAGCTATGAGAAAAGATCAAAGAAACTGAATGTATTCTCTCTTGAGAAAAGGAGATTAAGGGGGGCAAACTAACACCACAAAACCAGGGGAAGATGAACGGGAAGGCGTCAAGCACCCCCCCTCACGGAAGACAGACGGCGGATGGGAAGGCAGTAATCTCGTAGATGTACAAGAACGTGGCAGCAATCCACCAGCACACCCCCCCGTGCGGGATACTGACCTTTATATAGGAGGCAGGGGGAAGGAAGAGCCGGGCCGTTGCTTCTCCTCCCAGCTGAACAGAAAGTGTGTCCTAAGACTCTCTGGTCAATCAGGTCTCAGGACCTGCTTTCTGATTGGCCAGGAGGAGAATCAGGAAGACAATAGCGAATATTAATTCGCTGTTGTCACACAACTGGGTGACAAGCCCACCTTTTTTTGAAGGCAGTTAAAGCCTCAGGCTATAATCATATGCTTTGATTGGGGGATCAGGAAGGAATTTTTTCTCCCGCTGGAGCAAATTTGATCATGGTTCGCTGTTTTTTTTACTTTCCTCTGGATCAACTGTGGGTATAGGACTGAGTATATAAGATTGTATGATTTTTTCCCCCTTTTATTGGTTGACTTTTTTCAACCTGACAAACTATGTAACAGTATAAAAGGGGGGAATTTTGGGACTTTAAATGAGGTATATGGTCCAAACGAGTATACACCTCCATCCCTATTAATTGTTAAGAAAAGGGGGGGATTTGGGACTTTGAGTGAGATGTGTGTTAGACAAAAATAGATAAATTGCACAATAATTAGAACGTTTATTCATATAAATACACATGGAACATTGTACTTAGCAGATATGACGAGCTGATGGGCATATAATAGACAAATGTGAAATTTCCATTATTGCACATGATACATAAAATCATAGAAAAGGGTATAATATAAACGCATGATTGAACAAAAAACTGCATTTAAAATCTTGACGCGTTTCATGGATGAAGTTCCGCTTCTTCAGAAGTAAGTGCAGAATGCTTATCTATAAAACATATTCCAAATTACTCCTATAAATTAAATAAGGATGTAGGGGGAGGAGAAAACCAACCACCCCAAAATTACTTACATATCAGCTCTAAAGTTGGTCATGGAATGCTAAAACCTGGTAGTTGAGGAAAGCCGGGAAATATCCCTGCCGGGAGCTGTGGGGGCGTAAAACTACGGGCAGCCAAGAACACCACACTTGAGGGGAGAGATGGAAAGTAACATTATATAACATTGATAAAAATGTGCCACACTATTGTGAACCAAATAGCATAATATAAACATATTTATCAAACTGTATTGTAAAAAGTGCTCATATAA
This sequence comes from Aquarana catesbeiana, assembly GCF_042186555.1. Classification (NCBI taxonomy): domain Eukaryota; kingdom Metazoa; phylum Chordata; class Amphibia; order Anura; family Ranidae; genus Aquarana; species Aquarana catesbeiana. Next base: position 807,969,907 of record NC_133324.1, read on the forward strand.
TAAACAAGTGCAATAATACAATATAAGTCCCAAATTAGTCAATTATGTGCAAAATTAAAAAATAAATCTTCAGAAGTGTTCTCATTTTGTATTGTGCATAATACAAATGTTCAGTGTTGCCACAACCAATTAGTAGTGAACACATTCTCACCTGATGTACTGGACCTTATAGAGGATCTAAAGCCAGCTTTTCCCTTTGAACGTGAAACATCTTTCACCGTTGATTAATCACCTTGATATCTTCCTTTATTATTGTTCAATATGCAAAAATAACATAAAAACTACATAGTGGAGGCACATGCATGGAGGACTGCAAGATGGCTGCTTAAGCCTGGAGCTCCGCACCATCCCGGCTGCTCGGCACACCCCACAGCCGACTGCATCCTGCAGGATGAATACCCGCCGCAGCATCATCCGGGGGCTCTGGCAGGAGACATCTACAGCCGCGATTCAGCTCGGAGGATGCTCCGGCCGAAATCAAGATGGTGGCCGCAGCACAAACATGTGCACTGATGGAGGAGGAATACTCTGAGCCTGTGACACCCGCCCCTGTACAGATAACACAGGGCCAATCTGTGAGTAACCACCAAACTATAGCACCCTCTCCTGCCTCCACAGTATCATTAATAGGGCACACACTGGAGGACTACATGCTCTCCCCTATGGGAGCTAATGCAGCCTACCCAATTTTGCCCAAATCAGCCTGGGAACCTCAGCTCAGAGTTGCTTATAAACACAACAGATCTTTTTCATAAACTATCAGGGCTGCTAGACAGGGGTCTGACTACCACCGCAGCTAAAATTACTGGAGACATCAAGGCAGACTTTCAGAATCTGGGAGCCAGGATGAAGGAGATTGAATACAAGTTAGACTCCACAGTTGCCAGAGCCAGCCAAAACTCAGATCACATCCAAGTGTTACAGGGCCAGCTGGACATAGCCCTTTCTAGGATTGGTGACCTTGAGAACAGATCAAGGAGGTATAATTTCAGAATTAGGGGTCTACCGGAGTCCATCACAGATATCACGGCAGCAGTCCAGGGGTTCATTAAAGTGGTTGTTAATCCACTTTTACATAATTACAAAAACTGTTTTGTGTCCTAATACAGTGCCCCGCTGTCTCTGTGAAATTCCTCCTTTACCATATTTCACGGTGGCTCCTGGTGCTCATGTAACTGGCCGTGTCTCCTCTCTGCCTGTCTGACAGAAGCAGCGGGCGGGGCCAAGATTTCCCCACTGACGTCAGTGGGATGCGAGGATGAGAGGAGAGAGGAGACAGGCCAGTCATGAGATCGCCAGGAGCCGCCGCAAGATACGTTAAAGGAGGCATTTTTTAATAAAACACATAGACAGCAGGGCATTGTATTAGTAGACAAAATGGATAGTATTGGCATACATTAGTTATTCCTGCAGCAGGAGGGGGATGGGGCAACACTGTCACTAGGTGACACGCAGAGAGGGGAGGGGGGAGCACAGAGGAGACAGACACAGGAGAGCAGGCTGCGGATGATGAAGGCACGTAAACAGACCATGATGTCAGGGTTTAGCAACCATGATTATCATGGTCTGTTTACATAGAGAAGGAGAGAAACTGGCAGGATCAGCCAGGTTTTGTAGGTGTTACAGGGGTCCAAATTACACAGCACAAGCACTGTGCTGTATAAAATTTAGGGTCCATATTTGTTTTGGGGGGGTTAACAAACGCTTTAAGGATCTTCTTCCAGACATTCCACTATATAAGCTAGAACTGGATGACGCTCATTGGGCCCCCCACAATGAGATGGTACTCTGAAAGATGTAGTGGTTAAGCCACACTTCTACACTGTGTAGGAGAAGATTCTGAAAAGGTCACGCTCACAAGTGCAACTCCTCTGCCAGAACCACCCAGTACAGATCTTTTTAGACATCTCTTCATCAACCCTCCAAAGGAGAAGGTCCCTGAAACCTCTTTTAAACATCCTCCCCCAAAGGGAAATCAAATATGGGTGGGCCTTCCCATTTGCTCTCAAGTTCACTTTCAAAACCAAAACCTATTCCCTCTCCAATCTCCAGGAAGGTGAAAAGCTACTCTTGGGTCTGAGATTTATCACACAAGAACCACCTCATATCCCCTCAAACTCCCAACTGGGGGCCATTGTGTGGAACAAGTCTAAGACCAAGCAGCGCAAAGACAGCAGACCACCTTGATTATTCAGAAGGCAGAATATTGATTCCTTTTCTACTTGACCTGACCCGAATTTGCGACAACGTCCGACCAGGCATGAACCTAACCTAGTTTCTTCCAAGAATGTTTTTTTACCTTTTACAGTTTTTTACCTAGTACATTTAAGTTACATCGCCCTTTAACCTCAGCTCAAGCTGCAGGACTACCTCAAAAGCCTTATTGATCTAGAATAATTGTGGGCCGTCTTGACCATGACTGCAGGGGACCCAAGGAGAATCCACATTCCTTGATCATACTGTGTCATATCCCAAGGACAAGCCTTAGGCTAACTTTATTGAGCCTCCCCCTTTCTGTCTCGTCCCACCATACTCCTGCCCTCCATTACCCTTTTCCCCTCCTATTACCCCTGTCCCCCCTTCTTCACCCCCCTTCCCCTTTTCTCCTTCCTCACATGAGCGGGACATTTCATGTTATTCTGCTGATCCTAGCGAGGTGCAGTTATCATTTTTTTGGGTTATTTGAATTGTTTATATACAGTATATTGGTGTGTTGCAGCCGGGTTGGCTTTCTTGCTCCTCCCCCTACCCAATGGTTATTGATTTTTTATGCCCACTTGGTAGGACTTCATCCTTTTATGTTGAGCATGAGACACTTGTTGGTTTTGTGGGCAGAGAGAAGTTGATCTTCTCCTGCCTCTCTGAGCTCTTTTTGAGCTCTACTCTAACTTTTTCTTTTCTTCTCTTCATTGCTAGTACTTACCTCTTTTCTCTTTTAGCCAACCTTCAGGAACCCTATACTCCACTCGCTTCCCACTGGGATTCCGCACTCTTCTGGTAAAATCCCCACAAATGGTCTATGCACAACACAGGGGTAAGTGACAATGGATTGGGCGAGAGCCTGACCCCTCTGCTCAGTGGCTAAGTATAATGTTCCCCCTCTGCGTATTGCTTGACACAATGTACAGGGGATGAACTCCCTGGTGAAACGCTGGTTAATTTTACAATCTCTCCACTCTTTCAGGAGGTGCATTTTCCAAGGCGGTACGACCCCTCCTTTCTGCACGCCAAATACCCCTTGTTTTTCCTAGCTAATGTCAAAGATAAAACCAAGGGGGTAGCAGTTCTATTCTCTAACAATGGCAAATGTACACCTCAGTTGGAACACAGGGACCCTGAGGGCAGATTTATCCTAGTAAAGGGAACTGTAGAGGATCAATTCTTTATTTCTTATTATGCCCCCAATCAGGGCCAGGGCAAATTTTTTCCAGGCAATGTTTAGAACGTTAGATCCCATGGTGGGAGGAACAGTAATATATAGGGGAGACTCAAACACTGCCCTTGATCAGGGGCTAGATAACTCCAGACCTCCTGCTCACTCGCCCACCTAAAAGAAGCCTTAAGATTGCCAAATTGATCCTCCAGTATGGATTCATTTGGTGCTTGGAGAGAGCTGAACCCAATTAAACAGGATAACACCCATTTCTCTTGCCCACACCAGTCATAAGCTAGGATCAACCATATTTTCATATCCACATCTCACTTTCAAAACTTTTATTAGTTTTACAGAATAAGGAAGAACATAAGCCAAAAAAATAATACAAATCACATCAAGCTGGTGCATGACATTTCCCTGAGGGGGACTTGTATCCTGACAGTGCAAAGTTTAATAGTTTATCAAACCACTATAACCAAAACTAGATCCTACTAAGCTGCTGCTATTCCTCGAAGAGATTATAGGCCTCCTAGTTTAGTTATCTTAGCTTAGAGTGGCCTACAGGGAACTCGCCGGCACCCCTAAAGGGATCTAACTGTGCGCGGGAGAATCTCCGTAAGCCACCTCGCCCTTATGTATACCGAGGGGCCTCAGGTTCATAGATAACTTTGTGCAAAAGCTGCAGCCTGGATATAAAACCTTCATGAGAAGGAAAAAATAATAAAATTAGGAATCAACAAAAAAAGAATAAGACACTTGGGCTCCACAAACTAATAACCCCCTTACGGGAAATAAATTACACCATATTCGGGGGGCCAATTCCTAGTCCCCCTATAGTGGATAGGAGAAGAATAGTGAAAGATACGCAGAGGAGAAGACAGGGGGAAGAGAAGAGAGGGAGAAAGAGAAGCTAGCCTTTCATCGGGAGGGGCCCCCGTCCCTTATTAAATTCGCTCATAATTTTAAGGTTGGACATCATATCCACATCTCAAATTCCAGCCATAGTAAAGTCTTCCATTAGAGACATAGTACTGCTCACGCTCTGCAGATCGCCCAAATCTCCCTTATTGGAGAATTCATGAATCATTTCTCATTGATCCGGTTAGGGTTACGGAAATTGAGAAAGCTATCAAGAAATATTTTCTCCTTAATAATGTAGAGGAGATGTCAGCAGAAACTCTCTGGGCAGCTCATAAGGCAAAGATCCATGGCAAACTAATTCAGATTTCCACACAGATTAAACGGGAGAGACGGGTTGACATTGAAAGACTGGAGGGGGGATTCCTAATTATGCAACTTAAACATAAAGGAGACCCCAAAAATATCCACACAGAGCAACTAGATGTAGCTTGTCTCTCCCTCAACCTGGCACTTACAGCCAAGGCAGAAAAGAACATTCGATGGAGCAGGGCTAAATTTGACCACCAACGTGATAATATAGGCCCCGTGTTAGCCGCTAAACTATCGCCCCAGCAGCGAAAGCTCACTCTACCAAAAATCCGAGTATCAAGAGGGGTTTCTACTGTAAACCCTCAGCGCAGCATGGAATCTTTCCATACATTCTATGAGAAAATATACAGCTCGAGTAATGAAGGAGACACATCCCATATGACTTTGTTCTTAGATTCTCTTCCAATTCAGAAACTGGAAGATCGACACTGGGATAGAATGGAGCTGAAGAGGTGCTATTAGTCATTAAAAACCTTAAGCGAGGTTCTGCCCCTGGCCCAGACGGTTTCTCTACACCATATTATAAAACGTTCACTCAGCTTTGAGCACCTTACTTAACTCGCTTCTTTAATTCCAAAAACAAGGGGGATCCTTTCGACAGCCAGCTTAATTCAGCTTTCATTTCTGTTATCCCCAAACCGAACAAAGACCAAGGAAAAGAAGGAAACTTTAGGCTAATTTCTCTGATTAACAATGACATGAAGATCTTGACCAAAATTCCAGTGAATCGCATGGTATCCTTTATTGGTCTGTATGTCCATAAGGACCAAGTTGTTTTTTTTTCCAGGTAGACAGGGCCCGGTCCAGATCAGGAGAGTGATCAATATCATCTCTCTACTCTCTACGCCAGGAAGGTTTGCTTCTTTCAATCGATCTCCAGAAAGCTTTTGATTCGGTCTCCTATCTTTTCACGATTATGAACCACTGGGGTTTTGGTCAGAACTTTATGAGTCCTTTAGAAGCGCTTTACACCTTCCTGGAAGCTTGAATACGCCTTCAAGGTTACTACTTGGAGCCTATTAAGATTGCCAGAGGGACTAGACAGGGCTGCCCCCTCTCACCATTAATATTTGCAATAACAATCGAAAACTCTGATACTGCAAACACGGAAATATAACTGGTACAGCAGACAAAGATCTGGAGATTGCTGCACAGTGACAGATACTGTGAAAGCGAGATACCCCTGTGTGGGGTGAGTGGTTCCGGTGAGTGCAATACCTATAGGGGGTTTATAAGGAGCACTGAGCACGGATTTGAAGAGCACCTGTCACTTTATTATTTTTTTCTATTTTCACTTTTATATATATTTTTAATTGTTTGATCATCCGGAATGAATAATGGACTATATATGATCACAGTGTATATATAGAATTTTTTTGCATGAAATTTCTTATATATATGAGGATCACCAAAGCACGGTTTTTGAAGAGCACCTGTCACTTTCGTTTTTATTTTATGTATTGAAAACTGGACTATATATGATGGTCACAGCACACTCATTTACTCTTGCATATGTGCATTGTCAGCACATGTACACACCAGTGTTTGCACTAAGCATTTGATACGTTACACACGTTTTAGCAACTCTGATTTTTTTTTTATTTTTACATTGGGAGTATAATATAGGCATACACAGAGTGTTACACAGGGGCATGCAATTATTGCACCCTAGAACAGCATCACACCTACCTCTTTTTATTTAACAATCGAAACTCTGGCTATAGCTATTCACATTCACCCAGATATTAAAGGGGTTCCATGTGGTCCACAAACACATAAATGTGCCCTATTTGCGGATGACCTATTGTTATTTGTAACGTCACCGACTAGCTCTCTCCTAAACATCTGCAATCTACTGGAAGACTTTACTAGGGCCTCAGGGTTACATGTCAATCTCTCTAAATCACAAATTTTAAATGTCTCAGTTCTGCCCTCAACCGCAGCACATCTAATAAACCCATTCAAGTTTGAGTGGAGTGATTCTATAACTCGTTATCTAGGAGTTGACCTCTCCCCTAAGACTGAACAATTATATTCAGCTAATATCCCCTCTATTTATAAAAAACTTGAAGCGGATCTCAAGGGCTGGGCAAAGCATGAGATATCCTGGTTAGGCAGGATAAAGTCAGTTAAGATGATGCTACTTCCCAGACTAATCTATCTATTTCGTTCCCTCCCAATCATTATCTAAAAAGATCATCTGCGGAATTTCCAAGGAAAAATAATAAACTTCATCTGGGTTTCCTCTGGATACCTCCTATCACGACAGGTACTCTACAGCCCGAGGTCCCAGGGTGGGCTGGAGGTTCCCAATCTACTATGGTACTACTAAGCGCACGCCTGTCACAATTATTGGTCATTTACTCATGCTTGGAAAAACCTGATTGGGTGCATATAGAACGGCAAGCAATTCGCACATATACATTGGACTTCCTTCTCTGGTGTCCAAAAGATCGCCCACCAATTATGTCCCCTATGTTATCCCATTCTATGTCCCTATGGGAGGTCCTAAGTGGCCTTCCCTCTTTAACTTCGGAAATGCAACTGTCAGCGCATATTTTTCATAATCCCAAATTTCCGCCGGGGATGAACATTAAGGCCTTCAGCTGGTGGCTGGACAAGGGGTTATAACACATTGGACACTACCTAACCCCCCTAGGACCACTCTCGCTCAGCTATTGTAAATGCAAATTGAAGATGCCTGCCTCTGAGAGGTTCAGGTTCCTGCAAATATCGGCTTGTGAACAGTGGTGTGGTCAAGCTATGGAGCAGAGGGGGGGCATAGCCACAATCTATTTGTCACTAGCCTCGGACTGCTCTAAGTTACCATATATGTTCGCATGGGAAAGTGAGATTCAGGACAGCTGGGGCTTGGAGGACTAGAATAGAAACTTCTTTCGCTCCTTCAGGGGTATGTACAATTCTTCCCTGATAGAGGCGAACCTTAAGGTGCTAACTAGATGGTACCTAATTCCAACTAGGCATGCAAAAATGTTCCCCTCCTCATCCCTCCAATGCTTCAGAGGATACGATACACCAGGGTCAAGGATACATATATGGTGGGATTGCCTGAGAACTAGGGGATCCTCAAATAAAATATTTCACATACTTCGCAGAGTTACAGGTTGTCAGATTTCCAAAGACCCCTCGATAGCGTTACTCAATTTCCCTGTACCTAAAGTTGCTAAATCTACCCAGAATCTAATCTTTTTCATTCTTTTGGGAGGAAAACTGACTATAGACCGGACTTGGAAGCAACCAAAAGTATCCACTGCCACAGCCAAACAGAAAATATTCTGGATAATGACTCAGGAAAAAATGGTAAGCTCCCTGTTAGACTCAGCTGTGAAATTTGAGACGACACGGCAGCCCTGGGCGACCTATAATGGTTTACCATGGTTATGTGAACTATTGTGGGGTAGGCAGGGGTCCTGGGTGATTGGCTAATCCTAGTAATTCCTTTCTCTCTTTTACTTCTTTCTGACTTTACTCTTCTCTAGTCCTAGTGCTCTTGTGTTATAGTTGATCGATGACTTGTGCACAGATTTTCTGACAATGAGCCACAAAGCTTTTCCCAACTTTTATGTGAGATATAGTGCCCTGAAATTAGATCAATTAGTGTATCACCCTTGTTACCTCTGTATAGCACATTGAATGTGACATTTTCTCTTGTTCACAATAAAAACTTATTGAAAGAAAAACTACATAGTGTTTTCCATATAACATATAATTTATTTAATTACAAAAATAGAACACTCACATGATGTAGCGCACCAACATCATGCAAAATATTCCATAAGCCAACACTAGTATACTTTTAACCACCTGGCCTCCAGAAGATTTACACCCCTTCATTACCAGGCCATTTTTTCCGATACGGGCGCTGTGTTATTTTAACTGACAACTGTGTGGTCACGTGACACTGTACACAAATGAAATTTATGTCATTTTTTGCCCACAAATAGAGCTTTATTTTGGTGGTATTTGATCACTTCTGGCTTTTTTTTTGCGCTATAAACAAATAAAAAGCCGACAATTTTGAAAAAATATATATTTTTTTTACTTTCTGCTATAAAACATATCCAATAAAAATATTTTAAAAATCGAATTTCTTCATAAATTTAGGCCAAAATATATTCTGCTACATATTTTTGGTAAAAAAATCCCAATAAGCGTATATTGATTGGTTTGCGCAAAAGTTATTGCTTCAACAATCTATGGGATATATACTGGAATTTTTATTTATTTTTTTTTTTATACTAGTAATGGTGGCGATTGGTAACTTATAGCGGGACTGCGAAATTGGGGCAGACAGTCTGACAGTAACTGACACTTTTGGCACTTTGTGGGAACCAGTGACACTAGTACAGTAATCAGTGCTAAAAGTATGCATTGTCACTGTACTAATGACTGGCTGGCTGGGAAGGGGTTAACATCTAGGGCGATCAAAGGGTTAAATGTGTGTCTAATCAGTGTTTTTGTGTACTATATGTGGTGTTTTTACGTCAGGACGGCGCTCTGCATTGTTTACATATGCAGAGCTCCATCCGGCCTCTCTCCTCGACGATCAGTGAATGCCAGCAGACATTCATTAGCCAGCACCCGCTGATTGGCTTCTGCTGTGACTAATCAAAGCAGAAGCAGCACACGCCCCCTACCTGGGAAGTGCAGAATCACATGCAGTAAATATACGTGATTCTGCACAGAACATCCATCCTGCAGCAGTAAATCTGCTATGGGGCAGTCGGCAAGTGGTTAACTGGAAATTGTGTGGTCATGCAACACTTTACGCAAATTATATTTATGTAATTTTTACACACAAACAGAGTTTTCCTTTGGTGGTATTTAACCACTTGCTTACTGGGCACTTAAACCCCCCTCCTATCCAGACCAATTTTCAGCTTTCAGTGCTCTCACACTTTGAATGACAATTACTCAGTCATGCAACACTGTACCCAAATTATTTTTTTGTCCTTTTTTCATACAAATAGAGCTTTATTTTGGTGGTATTTGATCACCTCTGGGTTTTTTATTTTTTGCGATATAAATGAAAAAAGACCGAAAATTTATAAAAAAAACAAATTTTTCTTAATTTCTGTGATAAAATTTTGCAAATTAGTAATTTTTCTTCATAAATGTTGCCCACAATTTATACTGCTACATATCTTTGGTAAAAATAACCAAAAATTTGTGGAAATTATTTGGTCTGTGTGAAAGAGTCTACAAGCTATGGTGCAAATCATAAAAAAATTATCACATCTCATGTACTGGTGGCCTCATTTCCTGAGACCCTAACAAGCCAGGAAAGTACAAATGCCCCCCAAATAACCCCTTTTTGGAAAGTAGACATTTCAATGTATTTAGTTAGAGGCATGGTGAGTTATTTGAAGTTGTATTTTTTTCCCACAATTCTTTGCAAAATTGAGATTTTTTTTTCCCTACAAAATTGTCATTGTAATAGCTTATTTCTCTCACATGGCATGTGTATACCACAAATGACACCCCAAAATACATTGTCCGTTGTCCGTTTATAAGATATTTCCAACACATAGCATTTAGATAGCAAAAATGACACCCCAAAATACATTCTGCTACTCCTCCTGAGTATTACAATATCACATGTGTGGGACTTTTTCACTGCCTGGCCACATACAGAGGCCCAACATGCATGGAGCACCATCAGGTGTTCTAGGATAAATTACACATCACATTTCTCAACCACCTATTACACTTTTGAAGGCCCTGGAGCACCAGGACAATGGAAACACCCACAAAATGACCCCATTTTGGAAAGCTAACACCCCAACGTATAATCTATGAGGCATAATGAGTCTTTTGAACGGTTCATTTTTTTCCAGAAGTTTTTGAAAAATGTGGAAAAAAATGAAAACGCATTTTTTTTTACACAAAGTTGTCCGTTTATAAGATATTTCCAACACATAGCATTTGGATAGCAAAAATGACACCCCAAAATACATTCTGCTACTCCTCCTGAGTATGGCAATACCACATGTGTGAGACTTCTACACAGCCTGGACACATACAGAGATCCAACATGCAAGGAACACCGTCAGGAGTTCCAGGGACACATAGCATGCACATACCAAGAATTACACCCCAAAACACATTATGCTGAGCAAAGCGTAAACAAAAGATTACCTGTGGTTGTAGTAGCGCAGTTGTACACAGGAGGATAGCACTGGTCCAGGCAGCAGGCAGGGACTTGGTCAGCAGCGGCAAACACAATTGTCCAGGCAGCAGGCAGGGTTACTGTCCATATAAAGTCCAGGGTCAGTGCAGGCAGAGATATTGTCCGCAGTGCCAAAAATATTGTTCCTGGTAGTAGGCAGGTCCATGTGGTGTGGTCAGTGTGACAGGCAGAGGCATGACGGCAGTAAGTCCTACAGGCAGAAGTAGGGCCTCGTTCAGGACAGAATGGGGACAGGGGTAGAGGCTTCTCCCACCCAAATCTCTTTGAAGCCTCCGAGTCTCCAGACCCTAATCTAGGATTGAGAAAACAAAAAAATTGTTTTCTTCATCCAGAAAAACAATTCTGGAGCCCCTCACATATGTGAGACCCCTGTGTTGAATCCCACTAGTCCAGTATCAGGGTACAAGATCAGTCCAAGAGGCAGGCAAATATCATGGTCAAACAGTCCAAGGTCAGTTCCAGATCAGGAAGAGGTATGTGCAGAATCGTTAGGCAGAAGCGTGGTCGAATAACAAGCCAGGGACAGTTACAGAGCAGGCAGAGGTATGTACAGAATCGTTAGGCAGAAGCGTGGTCAAATAACAATCCAGGGTCAGTTACAGAGGAGGCAGTGGCATAAGGGGTGTGAGGGTGACTCGGTTAAATTGATGATAGGCAACTCCTATCCTCATATTGATTAGTGGTTCCAAATTAATAATAACTACTGCAGTAGGGAACAGACACAAAAGATACGCTCAGCATCTTTCCAAATTACTGTTCTGCTTTATTATGACTAGGGATGAGCTTCGTGTTCGAGTCGAACCCATGTTCGACTCGAACATCGGCTGTTCGATCGTTCGTCGAATTGCGAACGATATGGGCCGTTCGCGCCAAATTCGTGTGGCGCGTCACGGCCCATAATTCACTGCGGCATCGCAGTGCATTGCTTGCTGATGATTGGCCAAGCATGCACTATGACCCGCATGCTTGGCCAATCACAGCGCCGCCTTAACAGAGAGCCATAATTGGCCAAAGCCAAGGAGGCTTTGGCCAATTATGGCTCAGGGGATTTAGTACACGCCCCACACTATACAAGGCCGCCTGCACGGCGGCCCTGTGCAGTGTGTTCCGGTGTGCTTAGAGAGAGAGAGAGAGACAGTGTCATTTCATTTGAGTTAGCTAGATTAGGCAGGACAGTCAGTCAGTTAGCTGCACTTAAAGTGTATTGTGTATTTATATGCATCCCAGGTGTTGCATATATATATATATATACACTGTATTCAGTTTAGCTAGATCCATTCCTGTTATCTTCTAGACTATTTACATTTAGTGCAGTGCGTCCTGCTCACAGTGTTCAGCTAGATCCGTTCCTGTTATATTCCTACTGACAGGCAGGCTTGTCTTGTTACAGCATTTTGAAGAAAATTACTGGTGTTCTTTTGATCCTATTAGTACCACAGTCAGGCAGCTAGACTATTTACATTTAGTGCAGTGCGTCCTGCTCACAGTGTTCAGCTATCTGTTATCTTCTTACTGACAGGCAGGCTTGTCTTGTTACAGTATTTTAAAGAAAATTACTGGTGTTCTTTTGATCCTATTAGTACCACAGTCAGGCAGCTAGACTATTTACAGTTAGTGCAGTGCGTCCTGCCCACAGTGTTCTGCTAAACCTACAAGTAAGTGGGGTGCGTCCTGCTCACAGTGTTCAGCTAAACCTACAAGTTAGTGGGGTGCGTCCACCTCACAGTGTTCAGCTAAACCTACAAGCTAGTGGGGTGCGTCCTGCTCACAGTGTTCAGCTAGATCCGTTCCTGTTATCTTCTTACTAACAGGCAGGCTTGTCTTGTTACAGTAAATACAGCTACCTGAAGAAAATTGCTGGTGTTCTTTTGATCCTATTAGTACCACAGTCAGGCAGCTAGACTATTTACAGTTAGTGCAGTGCGTCCTGCTCACAGTGTTCTGCTAAACCTACAAGTTAGTGGGGTGCGTCCTGCTCACAGTGTTCAGCTAAACCTACAAGTTAGTGGGGTGCGTCCACCTCACAGTGTTCAGCTAAACCTACAAGCTAGTGGGGTGCGTCCTGCTCACAGTGTTCAGCTAGATCCGTTCCTGTTATCTTCTTACTGACAGGCAGGCTTGTCTTGTTACAGTAAATACAGCTACCTGAAGAAAATTGCTGGTGTTCTTTTGATCCTATTAGTACCACAGTCAGGCAGCTAGACTATTTACAGTTAGTGCAGTGCGTCCTGCTCACAGTGTTCTGCTAAACCTACAAGTTAGTGGGGTGCGTCCTGCTCACAGTGTTCAGCTAAACCTACAAGTTAGTGGGGTGCGTCCACCTCACAGTGTTCAGCTAAACCTACAAGCTAGTGGGGTGCGTCCTGCTCACAGTGTTCAGCTAGATCCGTTCCTGTTATCTTCTTACTGACAGGCAGGCTTGTCTTGTTAGAGTATTTTAAAGAAAATTACTGATGTTCTTTTGATCCTATTAGTACCACAGTCAGACAGCTAGACTATTTACAGTTAGTGCAGTGCGTCCTGCTCACAGTGTTCTGCTAAACCTACAAGTTAGTTGGGTGCGTCCTGCTCACAGTGTTCAGCTAAACCTACAAGTTAGTGGGGTGCATCCACCTCACAGTGTTCAGCTAAACCTACAAGCTAGTGGGGTGCATCCTGCTCACAGTGTTCAGCTAGATCCGTTTCTGTTATCTTCTTACTGACAGGCAGGCTTGTCTTGTTACAGTAAATACAGCTACCTGAAGAAAATTGCTGGTGTTCTTTTGATCCTATTAGTACCACAGTCAGGCAGCTAGACTATTTACAGTTAGTGCAGTGCGTCCTGCTCACAGTGTTCTGCTAAACCTACAAGTTAGTGGGGTGCATCCACCTCACAGTGTTCAGCTAAAGCTACCTGTAGAAGGTTAGTGGTGTTCTCATACTACAGGCAGGCAGTTGATTTTGCTAGCTGCAGTATCAGTACATATATATATATATATATATATATATATATATACAGGTAAACGCCAGTAAATTAGAATATTTTGAAAAACTTGATTTATTTCAGTAATTGCATTCAAAAGGTGTAACTTGTACATTATATTTATTCATTGCACACAGACTGATGCATTCAAATGTTTATTTCATTTAATTTTGATGATTTGAAGTGGCAACAAATGAAAATCCAAAATTCCGTGTGTCACAAAATTAGAATATTACTTAAGGTTAATACAAAAAAGGGATTTTTTAGAAATGTTGGCCAACTGAAAAGTATGAAAATGAAAAATATGAGCATGTACAATACTCAATACTTGGTTGGAGCTCCTTTTGCCTCAATTACTGCATTAATGCGGCGTGGCATGGAGTCGATGAGTTTCTGGCACTGCTCAGGTGTTATGAGAGCCCAGGTTGCTCTGATAGTGGCCTTCAACTCTTCTGCGTTGTTGGGTCTGGCATTCTGCATCTTCCTTTTCACAATACCCCACAGATTTTCTATGGGGCTAAGGTCAGGGGAGTTGGCTGGCCAATTTAGAACAGAAATACCATGGTCCGTAAACCAGGCACGGGTAGATTTTGCGCTGTGTGCAGGCGCCAAGTCCTGTTGGAACCTGAAATCTCCATCTCCATAGAGCAGGTCAGCAGCAGGAAGCATGAAGTGCTCTAAAACTTGCTGGTAGACGGCTGCGTTGACCATGGATCTCAGGAAACAGAGTGGACCGACACCAGCAGATGACATGGCACCCCAAACCATCACTGATGGTGGAAACTTTACACTAGACTTCAGGCAACGTGGATCCTGTGCCTCTCCTGTCTTCCTCCAGACTCTGGGACCTCGATTTCCAAAGGAAATGCAAAATTTGCTTTCGTCAGAAAACATGACTTTGGACCACTCAGCAGCAGTCCAGCTCTTTTTTTCCTTAGCCCAGGTGAGACGGTTTTCGCGCTGTTTCTTGGTCAACAGTGGCTTGACACGAGGTATGCGGCAGTTGAAACCCATGTTTTTCAAGCGTCTCTTGGTGGTGGATCTTGAAGCACTGACTCCAGCAGCTGTCCACTCCTTGTGAATCTCCCCCCACATTTTTGAATGGGTTTTTTTTCACAATCTTGACTAGGGCGCGGTGATCCCTATCGCTTGTACACTTTTTCTGACCACAGTTTTTCCTTCCCTTTGCCTTTCTATTAATGTGTTTGGACACAGAGCTCTGAGAACAGCCAGCCTCTTCAGCAATAACCTTTTGTGTCTTTCCCTCCTTGTGCAATGTGTCGATGGTCGCCTTTTGGACAGCTGTCAAATCTGAAGTCTTCCCCATGTTTGTGTAGGCTTCAGAACTGGACTGAGAGACCATTTAAAGCCCTTTGCAGGTGTTTTGAGTTAATCAGCTGATTAGTTTGTGGCACCAGGTGTCTTCAAAATTTAACCCTTACACAATATTCTAATTTTGTGACACACGGAATTTTGGATTTTCATTTGTTGCCACTTCAAATCATCAAAATTAAATGAAATAAACATTTGAATGCATCAGTCTGTGTGCAATGAATAAATATAATGTAAAAATTACACCTTTTGAATGCAATTACTGAAATAAATCAAGTTTTTCAAAATATTCTAATTTACTGGCTTTTACGTGTATATATATCCCAGCTTAGTGCAGCTACAGGCCATTAGTATGTCTGGAAGGCCAAGAAGGAGAGGCAGACAGTCACAAGCCAATAAGAGAGGGCAAGCAGGCTCTGTGTCTAGTGCTGGTCGTGGAGACGGTGCATCCTCATCAGCACGTAGCCATGGGACACGCTTGGCCTTTTTTTCGGCAGCTGGCCATGTTGAGCCGCAACATGCGGAAGACTTGGTCGAGTGGATGACCAAGCCGTCCTCATCCTCCTCATCCTCTCTCACCCATGCCCAGGGTACTTTGTCTGGCAAAGCAGCTGCCTCTTCCCTCGGCTCAATGTCATCAGTGACTCCTTCCCTAGCCCCACCATGTCCTCCTGAGGAGTCCCTCGAACTGTTTGACCACAGTGTTGGGTACATGCTCCAGGAG
This sequence comes from Aquarana catesbeiana, assembly GCF_042186555.1. Classification (NCBI taxonomy): domain Eukaryota; kingdom Metazoa; phylum Chordata; class Amphibia; order Anura; family Ranidae; genus Aquarana; species Aquarana catesbeiana. The sequence continues at coordinate 807,985,742 of NC_133324.1, forward strand.
GATGCCCAGCGTTTGGAAGGCTCTGATGATGATACTGAGCTCGATGAAGGCAGTAACACGAGCACGGACAGAGGGGGTGCCCAAGAAGGACAGCAATCTGGCAGTCATGCTCCCCCTGCTGCAGCATACTGCCAGGTTTGCTCCAGTGATGAGGAGGGAGGGCATGATGAGGTCACTGACTCAACGTGGGTGCCTGATAGGAGAGAGGAGGAGGAGGAGGAGGAGGAGGCGGCACATCACCAACGAGGCAGGATGCCCCCCAGGGGCCAGCCTAAGGGCAGCACATTGACTGCATCACACCCCAAAGCTCCACATGTGCAGGGCGCTGCAGTCTCTGCGCGTTATTCAAAAAGTTCTTTGGTGTGGGCCTTTTTTGAGACGAGTGCATCAGATCGCACCGCTGCTATTTGCAACATATGTCTCAAGCGTATCTCGCGTGGCCAAAACATCTCCCGCTTGGGTACCACATGCTTGACCAGACATATGTTGACCTGCCATGCAGTTCGTTGGCAAGCGTATCTAAAAGACCCACACCAAAGAACAAAGAGGACCTCTGCTTGCTCCTCATCAGCTGAGATTTCCAACCCCACTAGACCTTCAGTCCTCTCTGAGACCTGCACTGAGAGGAATGAAGGTGTAGAATTAGGTGTGTCACAGCCACGTACTTGTGGGCAATCTGATTTTGGTACACCGACGTCAGATTGTACCAGGCAAATTTCCCTGCCCCAGCTGCTGCACCGCCGAAAGAAGTTTGCTCCCAGCCATCCACATGCCCAACGGTTGAATGCTAGCTTGGCAAAATTGCTAGCACTTCAACTGCTGCCTTTTCAGTTGGTAGACTCTGCCCCCTTCCGTGAGTTTGTGGAATGTGCGGTTCCTCAGTGGCAGGTACCCAAACGCCACTTTTTCTCACGGAAGGCGATTCCGGCTCTCTACCAGCATGTGGAATGTCCATGCCTCGCTGGACGGGGCGGTCAGCGGTAAGGTGCATATTACCGCTGACTCATGGTCCAGCAGGCATGGACAGGGACGTTGCCTAAGTTTCACGGTGCATTGGGTGACTCTGCTGGCAGCTGGGAAGGATGCAGGACAAGGTGCAGTAGTGTTGGAGGTTGTTCTGCCACCACGCCTCCAAAATGCTAATGATTGTGACACACCTCTCTCCTCCACCCCCTCCTCTTCTTCTTCCTCCATGGCCTCTTCCTCGGAACCAGCGGTGCTCCGTAGTCGTTCAAGGGGCTACGCAAGTACGCAGGTCAAAAGATGCCATGCGGTGCTTGAGCTGGTGTGCTTGGGGGACAGGAGCCACACTGGGGCAGAGGTTCTGTCAGCTCTGCAGGGGCAGGTTCAGAGGTGGTTGAAGCCACGCCAACTTAAGGCAGGAATGGTGGTTTGCGACAATGGCACCAACCTCCTCTCTGCCCTCCGACAGGGACAAATGACCCATGTGCCCTGTTTGGCTCACGTCCTTAACTTGGTGGTGCAGCGGTTCTTGGGCAGGTACCCGGGCTTACAGGATGTCCTGAGGCAGGCCAGGAAAGTCTGTGTGCATTTCCGCCGGTCATATAATGCCAGTGCTCGGCTGACGGACCTCCAAAAGGAGTTTAACCTGCCCAAGAACCGCCTAATCTGTGACATGCCCACCAGGTGGAACTCAACGTTGGCCATGCTGCAGCGGCTGCACACGCAGCAGAGGGCCATCAATGAGTACCTGTGCGACTATGGCACCAGGACAGGGTCAGGGGAGCTTGGTTTTTTTTCCCCACGCCAGTGGGCCATGATCAGGGATGCATGCACTGTCCTGTCACCATTTGAGGAGGCCACGAGGATGGTGAGCAGTGACAGTGCATGCATCAGTGACACTGTCCCCCTTGTCCACCTGTTGGAGCACACGCTGCGTGGAATAATGGACAGGGCACTTGAGGCAGAACAGAGGCAGGAAGAGGAGGACTTCCTTAGCTCTCAAGGCCCCCTTTATCCAGACAGTGTTCCTGCGTGCCCGCCGATCACACAGGAAGAGGACGAGGAGGAAGAGGAGGAGGAGGAGGAAGATTGTGTCAGTATGGAGGTGGAGCCTGGCACTCAGCATCAGCAGCAGTCTTTAAGGGATCAGTCCCAAGAAACACATGGACTTGTATGTGGCTGGGAGGAGGTGGCTGCGGACCATGTCGTCCTTAGTGACCCAGAGGACTCCGGACCGAATGCCTCAGCAAACCTACGCTGCATGGCCTCCCTGATCCTGCAAAGCCTGCGTAAGGATCCTCGTATTCGTGGTATCAAGGAGAAGGACCAATACTGGCTGGCAACCCTCCTTGATCCACGTTACAAGGGTAAGGTTGCGGACCTTATCTTGCCATCGCAGAGGGAGCAGAGGATGAAACATCTTCGGGAGGCCTTGCAGAAAGGTCTGTGCAACGCGTTCCCAGAGACTGGGAGGTTACAAACTCCTGTTTCTGGACAACGTGTTGCTGAGGCTTCGGTCAGTCAAAGAAGGAGCGGTGGAGAAGGTGGCCGTCTGACCGATGCGTTCAGACAATTTTTTGGTCCGCAGCCCCAAGGTATGATCGGTTCCAGCAACCATCGCCAGCGTCTGTTTTACATGGTGCAGGAATACCTAGGGGCAAGATCAGACTTGGACACCTTTCCCACCGAAAATCCTCTGGGTTACTGGGTCTTGAGGATGGATCACTGGCCAGAGCTTGCACAGTATGCAATTGAGCTACTGGCCTGTCCTGCATCCAGCGTTCTTTCGGAACGCACATTCAGTGCTGCTGGAGGCGTGGTAACCGATCACAGGGTGCGTCTGTCCACTGACTCGGTCGATCGACTGACCTTCATAAAAATGAATGAGTCTTGGATCACCACCAGCTACCAAGCACCTGATGCTGATGTAACCGAATAATTTTTTTTGAAATCTCAGATCCCTTCAAAGACTGCCTATGCTGATGCTGAGTGACTATCCCTGAGTAATTATCCTCTTCCTCCTCAATCATCACGCTGATAGCTTGTAAGAACATTTTTGGTTCTGGGTGCCACCACCAGTGCCTAAGGCACAATTTTTCAGCCCCTGTTTAACAGGGGCGTGTAATTACGATTTTTGATGTAATACTTTGCAGCAGGGCTCGTTCCTGCATTCCAACTAGAGAGTCTGTGAGGGGTTGCAGTGTTGTGGCACCAGCACCAGTGCCTAAGGCCCAATTTTTCAGCCCTTGTTTAACAGGGGCGTGTAATTACAATTTTTGATGCAATACTTTGCAGCAGGGCTCGTTCCTGCATTCCAACTAGAGTGTCTGTGAGGTGTTGCAGTGTTGTGGCACCAGCACCAGTGCCTAAGGCCTAATTTTTCAGCTCCTGTTCAACAGGGGCATGTAATTACAATTCTTGATCTAATATTTCACAGCAGAGCCCTGTGAGGGCTTACAGTGTTGTGGCCACAGCAACACCTAAGGCCCAAATTTCTGCTGAGTATATAGGGCAGGACCCTACTTTCAAACAACTAACTTACAAACGACTCCTACTTGCAAACAGAAGGAGACAACAGGAAGTGAGAATAAATCTACCCCTAGGAAGGGAAATTCTCTCCTGTAAGAGTTAATATGGGAAAAACATTTCTCCTTTCCACTGATGCTTTCCAATCCATTGGGACAAAAAGTGAGGTGAAATCTTCTGAAGAGGAGGAAAGACAGCAAAACAAATGTCACAGGGGTGATAACCCTTCCCTATGTTTTCCAAAAAGCTTAAAAAAGATTTTTTGGCTGGAGCTAAACACGTTAAAAATGTACCCGTTCAAAATTACAAAGAGATTCTACTTAACAACAAACCTACAGCCTGTATACTGCTGTTCAGAGTATATAGGGCCTGGTGGCCCCACACCTTTCCTTATTTTAATTTGGGTGTGGGGTTCCCCTTAATATCCATACAAGACCCAAAGGGCCTGGTAATGGACTGGGGGGTACCCATGCCGTTTGTCTCACTGATTTTCATCCATATTGCCAGGACCCGACATTACATTAAACCCGCAAGCAGTTTTAAATGAGATTTTTTTCCTTTAAAAATGACATTTGGTGCAGGGACTGTTCTAAACACGGGAAACACGCGTCACTTTACAGGCATACTATAGACACCCCTCAGGTACGATATTTAAAGGAATATTTCACTTTTTTTTTTTTTTACTTTAAGCATCATTAAAATCACTGCTCCCGAAAAAACGGACGTTTTTAAAAGTTTTTTTTGCATTGATACATGTCCCCTGGGGTAGGACCCGGGTCCCCAAACCCTTTTTAGGACAATACCATGCAAATTCGTTTTTAAAATGAGCACTTTTGATTTCGAACGTTCGAGTCCCATAGACGTCAATGGGGTTCTAACGTTCGTGCGAACTTTCGGTCCGTTCGCAGGTTCTGGTGCAAACCGAACCGGGGGGTGTTCGGCTCATCCCTAGTTCTGTGAGACCACACTAGGAGACACCACCAGCAGGGATAATATACCCATTATACTTCATAGGCCAGAATGGAATAGAAGAAATACTTATAGACTGTTTATATGCTGCTACCCATCTATCTCCTTCAAGAACTTTTTTCTATATTTTTATCACCTGCACTTTAATATAGCACTGAAGTGGACTTTTATTGCACAATTTTTATGTTCACTATTTTTTTATGCCTACTGCTTTATGATATTATTTATGATTGATTGCACATATCACTAATCATTAATGACTACAGAAGAATTTGTTGTTTTTTAGTCTCAAGGATTTGTTTTTTAATTCACGGTAATTTGTTTTTTTATTCACGGTATTTTTAGAGTTGAAGTATAACACTATAGCAGTTATTTATATATATTTTTATTCACGCATATTTTAGTATTATCACTTTATCAGAAGATAGCGCCGATTGCTATATGCTGCAATATAGAGATCGTTGATCCTTGCAACAATAGCTGCAGCAACTACTATCTTAATAGCCATTATTTTTGCCTATGTACACAGTTTTTACACTTATTTACATGTTATTTATTAATATTGCGCAAAATTTATTCAAATATCTACTGTACTAAGTGTTGGTGTGAACACCCGTATTTTGCTGCAATATTATCACTTTTTCGTTAATTAATATTTATATTTAAAATAACTTAGTTACCACCACTATTTATCATCCACCAGCACGAAGGACATTTTTTAGCTTTACTGCATGCAGATAGGAGCTGTCAAAACTCGGAGCTGATGTTGGGGGTGGACGGGACCAAACAGCTAGCCTATCAAACACGCTGATGTCGAGGGCTGGGTGGGCTGCTCTGTGTATGTGGCTCCGCCCCCTTTCTATCAGCTATTAAACACCAGCCAATGATTGGGCTGCTTAAGAAAGGGGGCGTGGTCATATACACAGCCCCTATTCCTTTGGCTGGTGTTTGATAGCTGATAGAAAGGGGCGGAGCCCAGCCCATATCCCGTTGGCTTGTGTTTGATAGGCTAGCTGTTTGTCCCCACTCACTCCGGACATCAGCTCCGAGTTCTGACAGCTCTTCTCTGCAAGCAGTGACATTACATTACATTAGTTTCACACACTGAGCGGCTCTTACATGCCTAGCTGACTGCTCAATGGGAAATTTCCCCTCTCCTAGATGAGTGCCAATCGGTGCCGCCTATCAATACCCATCAGTGCCACCTATCATTGCCAACCAATGCCATCAATCAGTGCCCATCAGTGCCACATGTCAGTGCCAATCAGTGCCCACCAGTGCCACCTCTCAGTGTCAATCAGTGCCCATCGTTGCCACCTGTCAGTGCCAATCAGTGCCCACCAGTGCCACATGCCAGTGCCCACCAGTGCCACCTGTCAGTGCCAATCAGTGCCCACCAGTGCCACTTGTCAGTGCCCACCAGTGCCACCTGTCAGTGCCCATCAGTTCCACATGTCAGTGCCAACCAATGCCACCTATCAGAGACAGTCCGTGCCACCTGTCAGTGCCAATCACTGCTGATATTCAGTGCCAATCAATGCCACCTATCAGTGCCAATCAGTGCCCAAAAGTGCTTCCAATCAGTGCCACCACCTATCAGTGCTGCCTATCAGTGCCCATCAGTGCTGTCCATCAGTGCCCTTCAGTGCTGCCTATCAGTACCCATCAGTTTTGCCTATCAGTGCCAATCAGTGCCCATCAGTGCTGCCAATGAGTGCCCATCGGTGCTGCCTATCAGTGCCACCTATCAGTGCCAACCAATGCCATAAATCAGTGCCCATCAGTGCTGCCTATCAGTGCCCACCTGTGCTGCCAATCAGTGAAGCCTATTAGTGCCAACCAATGCCACCTATCAGTGCCAATCAGTGCGGCCTTTCAGTGCTTCCAATCAGTGCCACCTATCAGTGCCCATCAGTGTTGACTATCAGTGCCCATCAATGCTACCAATCAGTGTTGCCTAGCAGTGCCATCTATCAGTGACAATCAGTGCCCATCAGTGCTGCCTATCGGTGCAGCCTTTAAGTGGCCATCAATGCTGCCTATCAATGCCCATCAGTGCCAGCTATCAGTGCTGCATATCAGTGCCCATCAGTGCCGCCCATCAATGCTGCCTAGCAGTGCCAATCAGTGCTGCCAATTAGTGCCAATCAGTGCCACCTATTAGTGCCACCATGCAGTGCCTATCAGTGCTGCCAACCAGCACCACCTATCAGTGCCCATCAGTGCTGCCAATCAGTGATGCCTATCAGTGCCCATGAGTGCTGCCAATCAGTGTCACCTATCAGTGCCAATCAGTGCTGGCTATCAGTTCTGCCTATCAGTGCCTATGAGTGCTGCCTATGAGTGCTTCCTATCAATGCCCATCCGTGCACTGAGTGCACGGATGGGCAATTGAACTCAGCAGCTAGGCAAATTGTCTATAGGGGCCGGCCTGGTGGAACACAACTGAAATATGTTGATGTTTATTAATGCCACATGCCGATCTTTAGTACAATACGTAATCACCACACTACTATTTACAATAAACTACTGGAAGTAAATTAAAAAAGTGTCAGTAAAAGGCCTGCCGGTAAGCACTGTTATGTGTTCCCACACCACAAAAAAAAGGGCAGCACTAACTTATTAATTAATAACTTAACATTAATTGTGGAACCCTCCAATGTATGTAAATCTCAATAAACGTCAATATTACCACAATACCGGTGATATGTAATGTCACATATAATACACATCAAACTGAAAAAAACCTTCACATTAAAGTGGAGACTGCGAGCCAAGCCTTCTCATCCAACATCAGTGCCTGGCCTCACAAATGCTCTTCTAGAAGAATGGTCAAACATTCCCATAGACACACCCCTAAACCTTGTGGACAGTCTTCCCAGAAGAGTTGAAGCTGTTATAGCTGCAAAGGGTGGGCCAACTCAATGTCATACTACCCATTTGAGGTATTGTCAGTTCACTACACTAATGGAAACAGCCGTATAAGGTGAATACTGTTTTTGTTGACTGAGAGACCTTGCATTTTTCCACCGTATACAGCAATACACAGTTGCTATTTGATTGTTTGCTTAAATGGTAGAATCATTCTATCAGCAGAAGCAGGAAACTGTAATGCAATGATTATATGACTGTTTACATTTTACTCTCACCACTTGTTGATATATATGTATAAGTTGTCCCAACGGACTATAGATATCATAAAAATCATTGGATGTAATATAAGAGTAAATTGTGGTTCTATGCAGGACAATTTCTAATAGTAGCACCACTTTTCAATCCCTTCCTAGAGACACGATCAACAGGAATGGAGTTGCGGGGTGCTCTTTGAGTTTAGTGTCTTTTAAAGCGGGGGTCCACCTATCTATCCTTTTTTTTTTTTTTTTTTGAGTTCATTCACAAACTTTTCTTCTCAGCATTACATACTCACATATTGTGTGTAATATGTCCGCCTGTGTCAGATTTCGTCGGAAAGAATAACTTATATTATTCACTGCAGGCGGTTTCCATCTTCATTGTGGGCATTTGAAGCCCACAAGCATTTATTTCCTGGATGTGGTGAATGCTGTGCTGCCAGCATTCACTGCTCGTTCCCGCACATGCTCAGTGGCATCCTGGGAAGCCTGAGACTAGCTCCCAGGAGTCTGGGAAAGGCTAGAAACACGCCTACTCCCACGGGAGGAGAACCAGGAAGTGCAAAGAAGAATAGAAAAATAAAAGGTAATTACGGCGATTTAAATTTTTTTAAACGGCATGTCACCATCTAGGCAAGGAAGAGAATACATACAGATATTGTTCAAAATTTGGGTGGAACTCCGCTTTAACGACAATATTGTCAATTTATTACAGTGACTTTTTATCTATTAAATGGTACATTGGTAGAATATGGTTCATTAGAATGGTCATTGTGCCACTCTCGTTGAAACCTATGTTTTTGATATTGTGTGTTTCATCAATAAAGCCTTATATTTTTGTTCCATTATACCGTGGTTGACCCTCCTCTTATTTGCCTTTTTGTGACATCTCTTTGTCTCACCCCTCTAAGTTTATTTTTATGTAGTACAAACAACCTGTTCCTTAATGTAGGCAAAACAAAGGAGCTTGTGATGGATTTCAGAAGAAATTTTTTGATCACCCCCCACTGACCATGGACAGCTTGACTGTGGAGGATCTGTAGAGGATCTTACCTGGACAATAGGGATGAGCTTCAAGTTCGAGTCGAACTCATGTTTGACTCGAACATCGGCCCTTCGCCAGTTCGCCGAACAGCGAACAATTTGGGGTGTTCGCTGCAAATTCGAAAGCCGCGGATCACCCTCTAAAAAGCTATAGGAGAAATCAAAAGTGCTAATTTTAAAGGCTTAAATGCATGGTATTGTCATAAAAAGTGTTTGGGGACCTGGGTCCTGCCCCAGGGGACATGGATCAATGCAAAAAAAAGTTTTAAAAATGGCCGTTTTTTCGGGAGCAGTGATTTTAATAATGCTTAAAGTGAAACAATAAAAGTGTAATATTCCTTAAAATTTCGTACCTGGGGGGTGTCTATAGTATGCCTGTAAAGGAGCGCATGTTTCCCGTGTTTAGAACAGTCTGACAGCAAAATGACATTTCAAAGGAAAAAAGTAATTTAAAACTACTCGCGGCTATTAATGAATTGCCGGTCCGACGATACACATAAAAGTTCATTGATAAAAACGGCATGGGAATTCCCCACAGGGGAAACCCGAACCAAAATTTAAAAAAAAAATGACGTGGGGGGTCCCCCTAAATTCCATACCAGGCCTTTCAGGTCTGGTATGGATATTAAGGGGAACCCCGGCCACATTTTTTTTTAAAATGGTGTGGGGTCCCCCTCAAAATCTATACCAGACCCTTCAGGTCTGGTATGGATTTTAAGGGGAACCCCATGCCAAAATTAAAAAAAATGGCATGGGGTCCCCCCAAAAATCCACACCAGACCCTTATCCAAGCATGCAACCTGGCAGGCCGCAGGAAAAGAGTGGGGACGAGAGAGCGCCCGTCCCCGAACCGTACCAGACCTGAAGGGCCTGGTATGGAATTTAGGGGGACCCCCACGTCATTTTTTTTTTAAATTCTGGTTCGGGGTTCCCCTGAGGTGAATTCCAGTGCCATTTTTATCAATGAACTTTTATGTGTATTGTCGAACCGGCAATTCATTAATAGCCGCGAGTAGTTTTATATGACTTTTTTTCCTTTGAAATGTCATTTTGCTGTCAGACTGTTCTAAACACGGGAAACATGCGCCCCTTTACAGGCATACTATAGACACCCCCCAGGTACGACATTTAAAGGAATATTACACTTTTATTGTTTCACTTTAAGCATTATTAAAATCACTGCTCCCGAAAAAAAACGGTTGTTTTTAAAACTTTTTTTTGCATTGATCCATGTCCCCTGGGGCAGGACCTAGGTCCCCAAACACTTTTTATGACAATAACGTGCATATAAGCCTTTAAAATTAGCACTTTTGATTATTCATGTTTGTGTCCCATAGACTTTAACGGTGTTCGCGTGTTCAAACTCATTTTTTGCCTGTTCGCAAGTTCTGGTGCGAACCGAATAGGGGGGTGTTCGGCTCATCCCTACTGGACAACCAACATCACGCCACTAACCAAGAAGGCACAACAGCACCTATATTTTCTCCGCCCCCTTAAAAAAGCCATTCTCCCTCCACCTATCCTTACTACATTCTATAGGGGAACCATTGAAAGCATGCTGACCAGCTGCATCATTGTCTGGTATGGGAACTGCAGTTCTGCTGACCCCAAGACCCTGCAGCATCTAGTGAAGATGGCTGAAAAGAATATTGGTGTCTCTCTCCCCTCCATCCTGGACATTTTCCATACACGATGCTCCAGCAAAGCTACCAGTATCGTGAAGGATCCTACCCATCCCTCCCACAGTCTCTACTAGCTCTTGCCATCAGGTAAAAGGTACCAGAGTATCAAAACACAGGACTGTCAGACTGCTCAACAGTTTTTTTCCCCAGGCTGTGAGAGCCCTAAACTCCAATCCTCTTTGAAACCTCTTCTACAACCTATATATTGTGACCAGGAATGTCTCACTTCCCCTCCTTTTTACTCTTGAATATGCACTAGACACTTTTATAAACACTTGCTGCTACAAGAATTTTAGAAATATACAGTATATTTACAGTTACGTAGTTCCCAGATGTGTATAGGTTTATAATTTTTTTTTGTTCTTCTCTGTGTTTTTATTCTTTGTATATTTATTTATAATTATGTTTAATTTGTATGTAGCACTGTGGCCCTGTGAGATTCGACATTTTGTTCTACCTTATGTCCTCATGTGTAGTAGAATGACAATAAACCTTGACTTGACTTGATTCTTAACATGAAGGATTATAATTAGATTTTGTATCAACCTAAAACACAAAAACTTGCATACGTGTATTCAGTGACATTTTTCAGAGAAGCACAAACTGCCTGGGGCGATTAAATTTGGCTGTGCAAAACCCAACCACAACATTCAGTTGTTGACTGACAGCTCAGTTATACTTCAGTGAATAATGGGCTGCCTTTCAGGAAAAACACAGTACTCAGTCCATTATGTATAATAAAAACATGCATCATGCATGTTTGACAGAGATACAAGCATTTGTGTTCTTTTTTTTTTTTTCATTACTGCATTAGAAAAAAGCATGCTAAAGCAAATACAACCCCTGGCAAAAATGATGGAATCACCAGTCCCTGAGGATGTTCCTTCAGTTGTTTATTGCTGTAGAAAAAAAGCAGATCACAGACAAAAACTAAAGGCATTTCAAATGGCAACTTTCTGGCTTTAAGAAACACTAAAAGAAATCAAGAAAAATAATTATGGTGGCCAGTAACAGGTAGATTTATAGCACAGGGAATAAATTATGGAATTACTCAACTCTGAGGAAAAAATTATGGAATCATGAAAAACAAACAAAATAACACTCCAACACATCATACTTTGTTGCACCACCTCTGGCTTTTATAACTGCTTGCAGTCTCTGAGGCATTGACTTAATGAGTGATAAACAGTACTCTTCATCAATCTGGCTCCAGCCTTCTCTGATTGATGTTGCCAAATCATCTTTGCAGGTTGGAGCCTTGTTATGGACCATTTTCTTTAACTTCTACCACAGATTTTCAATTGGATTGAGATCCGGACTGTTTTCAGGCCATGACATTGACCTTATGTGTCTTTCTATAAGGAATTTTTTCACAGTTTTTGATTTCATCATCCCCAAACATCCTTTCAATAGATGGGATAAGAAAAGTGTCCAAAATTTCAATATAAACCTGTGCATTTATTGAAGATTTAATGACAGCCATCTCCCCAGTGCCTTTACCTGACATGCAGCCCCATATCATAATTGACTGTGGAAATTTGCATGTTTTCTTCAGACAGTCGTCTGCATAAATCTCATTGGAACGGCACCAAACAAAAGTTCCAGCATCATCACCTTGCCCAATGCAGATTCGAGATTCATCACTGAATATGACTTTCATCCAATCATCCACAGTCCACGATTGCCTTTCCTTAGCCCATTGTAACCTTGTTTTTTTTGTGTTTAGGTGTTAGAGATGGCTTTATTTTAGCTTTCTGTATGTGAATCCCATTTCCTTTAGGTGGTTTCTTACAGTTCGGTCACAGATGTTGACTCCAGTTTCCTCCCATTTGTTCCTCATTTGTTTTGTTGTACATTTTCTGTTTTCAAGGCATATTGCTTTAAGTTTTCTGTCTTGACGCTTTGATGTCTTCCTTGGTCTACCAGTATGCTTGCCTTTAACCACCTTCCCACGTTGTTTGTATTTGGTCCATGTTTTAGACACAGCTGACTGTGAACAACCAACATCTTGTGCAACACTGCGTGATGATTTACCCTCTTTAAGGAGTTTGATAATCCTCTCCTTTTTTTCAATTGACATCTCTGGTGTTGGAGCCATGCTTCATGTCAGTCCACTTGTTGCAACAGCTCTCCAAGGTGTGATCACTCCTTTTTACCTACATACTAACAAGCAGATTTAATCTGATGCAGGTGTTAGTGTTTGTAATGTAAATTTACAGGGTGATTCCATAATTTTTTCCTCAGAATTGAGTGATTCCATAATTTATTACCTGTGCTTGTTCTATAAATCTAGCTGTTACTGGCCACCACAATTATTTTTCTTGATTTCTTTTAGTGTTTCTTAAAGCCAGAAAGTTGCCATTTGAAATGCCTTTAGTTTTTGGCCATGTCTGTTATCTGCTTTTTTTTCTACAACAATAAACAACTGAAGGAACATCCTCAGGGACTGGTGATTCCATCATTTTTGCCAGGGGTTGTATTATATGTAGCGTCCACCTACTTAGGTGTGTGCTAGATAGTTAGTAAGGGTTAGAGTTAGGTGAAAATTCCAGGCATTACCCTGTTTGGTTTAAGCCTGGCTGGGTTTATTTTGGTGGGGAGGAATGACAGTAGAATTGGGGGTGTGACCACCTGCATTCTGTCAAAAGTGACGCCTTGTTTGACCAGTGAGTGGTGTTGGAGAACAGGTTGATTTGGAACAGGATGTAGTTAGTTGTATGGGTCACCCTGAGCCTATCATTAATTTGTATGGGCAGGGGCTTACAGGCCTATATAAACTGTGGGTCACATGCTCAAGGGAGTCGGGCTGATGGGAAAGAACAGCAGAGGAAGACAGTAGGTAGAAGCTGGTGCAGCTTAAGAACTCTCCCCTCCAGGGAGGGGAACGTGCCTTAACAGGAGGAGAGATGGAGGAGATAACAGTGAGAATCTGCAATATCTAAAAAGGAGAAGGCTGCTACTACCAACAGAAGAAGGAATGGGAGAGGACCCTCTATGGCAAGCATGGACGGTTGCTCAAATGTACACGTGAGTGCAAACCCAGGGAAACAGTAATTCCAAAGACTGAGGGTGCTGAGGATCACCTGAGAGAAATCCTAACAGTTAGTCCAAGAACTCTATTCAGAGTATTGTTCTTTGGATTTAAATTGGAAATGCTGTGCGGTTGGAAAGTAGTAGTAAACAGGATGGAGAAGATTTTCAGACTATTACAGGAACCAAGTTAAGAAGGCAGCTCATATTTCTGGAGGATTTATTCACATTCTTTCTGTGATATACTAATGGAAAGAATAAAGTTCATGTTATTTGTTCAAGACTGTCTGCGGTGTCATCAATGCAAGGAAGTGGGGGGTAATAGAACCACACTGGCGAAAAGGAACAAACTAACTAGCAGCTGCTACGGGGGTAGTGCACTTCATATATATTATTTTATATATTATATATTTTATATATTTTACATCACCTATTTATCTTACCTTCCATTCACCCCAAGTCTATCTTCCCATTCCTACAATACAGCATGCAGAATTGAGTGGCAGGCAATAGAGAATTTAAAGGACAGGATACCCTCTCCTCATGAAGTGTCACTCTTAAAGAAAGGCCCTAAAGTGATTGCAAAGGCCAAAGGTTTTTTTTTTTTATCTTAATGCATTTTATACATTAAGATAAAAATCCTTCTGTGTGCAGCAGCCGGCCTAGCACCCTAGGTCGTCATCATTAAACTTACCTTTTAAATCGTATTACCATTTTAATGTCAGTTTGCAAATACATTTATTCATATGCCCAAATAATGTGAATGGGTTGGAGAAGTAAGAGGGGGCAAAATTAAAGTGATTGTAAAGTCTGGGGTTTTTTTTGTTTTTTTTTTTAAATATTAAACATGTTGTTTTTAATGGTTTTGCACAGGGCAGTCTGGATCCTCCTCTTCTTGGGTCCCTCTTCAGCTCTCCTGGCCCCTCCTGCCGACTGCCCCACAGCAAGCAGCTTGCTACGGGGACACCTGAGCTGAGCTGCAGCTCTGCGTATCCATTCAGAAACAGAGCTCTGGTTCGGCCCTGCCCCCTCTCTCTGATGATTGGCTAACTCACTTTGATTGACAGCAGCGGGAACCAAAGGCGCCACTGCTGTGTCTCAGCCAACCAGGAGGCAGAGTCACAGACGGCTGAGCCCCATCTCTGCCCAGCGATGTACACGAGTGCCTCGGCTGTCCATGACTCACCCTCCTGATTGGCTGAGAAACAGCAGCGGCGCCATTGGCTCCCACTGCCATCAATAAAACTGAGTTAGCCAATCAGCAGACAGAGGGGGTGGGGCCAAACCAGAGCTCTGTGTCTGAATGGACACACGGAGCTGTAGCTTGGCTCAGGTGCCCCCATAGCAAGCTGCTTGCTGTAGGGGCAGTTGGCAGGAGGAAGGGGCCAGGAGAGTTGAAGAGGGACCCGAGAAGAGGAGTATCCAGGCTGCCCTGTGCAAAACCACTGCACAGAGCAGGTAAGTATAGCATGTTTATTATTTTTATTAAAAAAATGAGGGGGGGCGCATGCGCGGTGTGAAGCAGGAAGGAAGTAGAGGCTAGGAGCTCCGTGAATGGCAGAGACTGTCAACACTTCCCGGGGCTATACAGACACCCTTTACCTACAATTTCAGCCCGCACCCCCGGCAGAAGAATCAGCGAATGCCTGGATCCAGAAATTGCCGCAGTAAACCGGCTCAAAGGTCCCTAACAAACTACCTGCTTCGGGTGGGGGAGCAGAACATGTCCCAAAATGTCTCCCGGCCAGAAGAGACACAGCCACGTTCCCTGGCTGCAGAGGCATCCCCAACACATTCCATGGGAGACACTGAGTATGCTGTACATCTCAAAAAGGCTGATTTGGATGAAAGCCTTATGCCCCATACACACGGTCGGACTTTGTTCGGACATTCCGACAACAAAATCCTAGGATTTTTTCCGACGGATGTTGGCTCAAACTTGTCTTGCATACACACGGTCACACAAAGTTGTCGGAAAATCCGATCGTTCTGAACGCGGTGAGGTAAAACACGTACGTCGGGAATATAAACGGGGCAGTGGCCAACAGCTTTCATCTCTTTATTTATTCTGAGCATGCGTGGCACTTTGTCTGTTGGATTTGTGTACACACGATCGGAATTTCCGACAACGGATTTTGTTGTCGGAAAATTTTATCTCCTGCTCTCCAACTTTGTGTGTCGGAAAATCCGATGGAAAATGTCCGATGGAGCCCACACATGGTCGGAATTTCCGACAACATGCTCCGATCGGACATTTTCCATCTGAAAATCCGACCGTGTGTACGGGGCATTACTGTCATTTATGACGAGATAGCACAGAAGTTTCAATCAGAGCTGCACAAATTCACTAACACTCTGTCCCTGGAGATTGCAGCATTAAGCATCAGGACTGACTTATTAGAAATCAAACATGATGAGCTCAGCTGTGCCTACACTGATCTTAGGAAAGACCATGAATCCCTTTCTGAGTCTATGATGCAGCTCCAAGCCCACCTGGAGGACCTGGAAAACAAACAGACATAACAATCTCAGGGTGTGTGGGGTGCAAGAAACCGTAATGGATCTGCTTGCTGTGGTGCAAAAACTGTTCAATTCTCTGCTCCCTAATTCTCCCCTGTCTGCGTTTACCTGTTACAGGATTCACAGAGCCTTGCGTCCTAACCCCCCCCCCCAGAAACCCCCTGAGGGATATTGTGCTGTGCCTTAAAGATTTCCTGATTAAGGAAGAAATCCTCAGGGCCTCTTGCAATACTCCGAGCATCAAGTATGAGGGCACTTCTATCCAAATATACCCCGACATATCTCCTACCACCCCAGAAAAATACAGGAAGATGAAAGAGGTTACATGGTTACCAGGGTTTCAGAGGGTAAAGAGTTTTTGGTGAAGCTAGGGCTCCTCGACGCAGTTGTGCTCCCCAGGCTACCTTCTACTCCATGTTCAGCTCCTATCTGGGCAACTCCTTCGACAAGACAGGAATGTCAGAGTCAATGCTTACACTTTCTTTTCTCCCTCCCTTGTTTTTTTTTCCTTTCTTTTTCTTTTAAGGTTACGGATGACCGAATATAGTAGGCATGCTCTCATTGGCCACTGGACACTCTCCGAGCGGTTCTGAAGTTCGGTCACATCTGTTTGACTGTCCCCCTACTCTAATTCAGTCCCTACCTGTTGGCTCCACCACGGATCAGGAGTTCCTGTCCCGAAGGACCCCTTCAGGGACCTGGAAAACTCAGATCTTTGGAACGCTTTTTTCAACAGTTACACTTTATTAGAGTAATGGACCTTTTGGTCCGATTTGAAAATGTTCTTTTTGAAAGCATTTCCCCTGACCCCACCAGCCCACTTTTTGCCATTTTTTGGCTTGTTTTTCTGGTTTATGGACTTTTTATTTTTTCCTTATTTTTTTCAATATTTAGTCCTGTTTGCTCTGCATTACCAATATACTACATATTTGATTGTTCTACCTGTTAAGCTCACTAGATGGCTCTGGTTTTCTACTTTCCACTTATTCTCTTATTCTAAAAACGTTTTGTCGGTTGTTCTATGGGCCTACTCCTCGTGACCCCCTTGCTCTACTCCCCTTAGTTGGATATTAATGAGTTTTCCCATAACCTTAAAGGTTTTAATTCCCCACTAGGGATGGGCTTTTTGTTAGGGTCGAACATGAGTTCGACTCGAACATTGGCTGTTCGCCCGTTTGCCGAATAGCAAACAATTTGGGGTGTTTGCGGCAAATTCGAAAGCCGCTGAATACCCTTTAAAAGTCTATGGGAGAAATCAAAAGTGCTAATTTTAAAGGTTAATATGCAAGTTATTGTCATAAAAAGTGTTTGGGGACCTGGGTCCTGCCCCAGGGGACATGTATCAATGCAAAAAAAAAGTTTTAAAAATGCCCGTTTTTGGGGAGCAGTGATTTTAATAATGCTTAAAGTGAAGCAACAAAAGTGTAATAATCCTTTAAATTTCATACCTGGGGGGTGTCTATAGTATGCCTGTAAAGTAGCACATTTTTCCCGCTTTTACAACAGTCTGAGAGCAAAATTACATTTCTAAAGGAAAAAAAGTAATTTAAAAGTACTCGTGGCTATAATGAATTGTCGGTCCTGGCAATACACATAAAAGTCATTGAAAAACCCTGCATGGGATTCCCCCACAGGGGAACCCCGAACTAAACTAAAAAAAATGCGTGGGGGTCCCCCCAAATTCCCTACCAGGCCCTTCAGGTCTGGTATTGATATTAAGGGGAACCCCACGCCAAATTTTTTTTAAAAATGGTGTGGGGGTCCCCCCAAAAGTCCATACCAGATCCTTATCCAAGCACGCAACCTGACAGGCCGCAGGAAAAGAGGGGGGAGGAGAGAGCGCCCACCCTCCTGAACCGTACCAGGCCACATGCCCTCAACATTGGGAGGGTGCTTTGGGGTAGCCCTCCAAAGCACCTTGTCCCCATGTTAATGGGGAGAAGGCCTCATCCCCACAACCCTTGCCTGGTGGTTGTGGGGGTCTGCGGGCAGGGGGCTTATCAGAATCTGGAAGCCCCCTTTAACAAGGGGACCCCCAGATCCCGGCCCCCCCGGTGTGAAATGGTAACGGGGTACAAATGTACCCCTACCATTTCACAAAAAAGTGTCAAAAATGTTAAAAAAGACAATAGATGGTTTTTTGACAATTCCTTTATTAATGTCTTCTTCTTTCCCCGCTTCTTCTTCCATCTTCTTCTGGTCTTCCTTCGGTGTTCTTCTTCTTCCTCCATCTTGTACTTCCCCCGCTTCTTCCTCTATCTTCCTCTGCTTCTTCCTCCGGTCTTCTCGTCCGTCATCTTCTTCTGGCTTCTTCTTCCCCGCTTCGTCCTCCGGACGATCCGCCTCAATGGGAGTCTCCTGCTGTGTGACGCTTCTGTTCTTGTGATAGCTTTTATATAACGGACGGCCGGGCCACCCAGTGACCCCGCCCCCTCTGACGCACAGGGACTTCCCTATGGCTTTCCCCGTGTTGTCAGAGGGGGCGGGGTCACCTGTTTACGTAAACAGGTGACCCCGCCCCCCTCAGACACCCAGGAGAGATTTCTACTGTAGGGGTACACTATTACCCCATTACCAGTTCACACAGGGTCTGGTATGGATTTTGAGGGGGACCCCCATGCCATTTATTTTTTTAACTTTGGCGTGGGGTACCCCTTAATATCCATACCAGACCTGAAGAGCCTGGAATGGAATTTGGTGGGACCCCCACGCATTTTTTTTTTAAATTTTGGTTCGGGGTTCCCCTGTGGGGGAATCCCATGCCTTTTTTTAATGACTTTTATGTGTATTGCCGGGACCGACAATTCATTATAGCTGCGAGTAGTTTTAAATTACATTTTTTCCTTTAGAAATTTCATTTTGCTCTCAGACTGTTCTTAACACGGGAAACATGCACCACTTTACAGGCATACTATAGACACCCCTCAGGTATGAAATTTAAAGGAATATTAAACTTTTATTGTTTCACTTTAAGCATTAATAAAATCACTGCTCCCGAAAAAAAGGCAGTTTTTAAAACTTTTTTTGCATTGATACATGTCCCCTAGGACAGGACCCAGGTCCCCAAACACTTTTTATGACAATAACTTACATATAAGCCTTTAAAATTAGCACTTTTGATTATTCATGTTCGCGCCCCATAGACTTTAACGGTGTTCGCGTGTTCGAACAAATTTTTTGCCTGTTCGCATGTTGTGGATGCGAACCGAACCGGGGGGTGTTCGGCTCGTCCCTATTCCCCACACAAAAGGAAAAAAGCATTCAGATCTTATAAAACTTCTTTGGGAGCAGACATACTCCTGCTTCAAGAAACGCATTTTCCACTCACAATCACCCATTCTACCTGAATAAGTCCTTTAAACAGTGTTACTTCACCACATACGAGTCCAGGTCGAGAGGGGCGGCTATACTGATCAAAAACTCAGTCATGTTTGATGTACACCAGACTTATAAAGACCCAGATAGCTGATTTGTAATAATCAGAGGGTCACTTCAGATGATCACCCTAGCCTCTATGTATGCCCCAAATGCATCCCAAGCTTCCTTCTTCAAGGTATTTTTCCAAGTGCTTGACAGATACCTGTATCACTGACCTCCTGATAGGGGGAGACTTTAATTTAGTGGCCCATTCAAAATTATATAGAAGTCGTATAGGCTTCGTAAAGAATGCGTTCCCAAAATCCCTTCAATACTCTGTTAAATCACACCAACTGATAGACACCTGGAGGGCCCATAATGTGGGCTCCCAAGGATACATGTATTACTCCCACCTTGACCTCCCATTCCTGACTAGACTACATATTTTGCTCCCCTATTCTAGTTGCAAACTCCACATCTGTGAACATACACATATGTCCTTGGTCTGACCACCACATAGTGTCCTGTAATCTCTCATGCATAGGACTCCCTAGTGCAACAGGGGCTTGGCGCCTCAATTACTCTTTACTCACAGACCCTACCATAGTTAGTCAGCTATCTGAATATTTTCACCAAAATTACATAGATGAGATTTCCTCCACAACTTTATGGGTGGTCCATAAGGCCGTGATGAGCGGTCATCTGATTGAAATAGCCACTACTAGAAAACGGCAAAAACAAAAGGATATTTGCTCACTTACTTTTGATCTTGAGAAACTTTATCACAGACACAGCCAAACCCCTTCCCAGGAATTGCTGAATCAAATTAACAGCAAGAGAAGTGCCCTTGACACCTTACTCTTGGAGCACACTGAAAAACTCACTGCTCCAAAGCTAGATTCCTTTTGCACAGCAATTCGGCTTCGGCTATGTTTGCCAGAAAGTTGAAAAAATCCATCCAACCTACGCATTCATACAAATTAAAGGATGGTAATGGTAACCTTACCACTTACCCGAAAGATATTTTAACAATCTTTTCTTCCTACTACCAAACACTTCTGTCTACCCCACCACCCCTTAGATCTGGTTAGCTACCTAAACTCTACAAATTCTTAACGTTCGTTGCACAGGGGAAGAAATAACCTCTATCATTTCTTCCCTAAAATCAAAACCCCTGGCCCTGATGGCTATACAGTGCCATATTATAAAAAAATGTGCTGCCCTATTAATTCCCAAGTTGGTCAAACTATATAATTGTATCCTGGGTGGAGAGTCATTCCCAGCAGACATGTTACTGGCAAGCATGTCCTTAAAGGGGTTGTAAACCCTCACCATTTTTCACCTTAATGCATTCTATGCATTTAGGTGAAAATTTTTTTTTAATACAGCAGCGCCCCTGAGCACCCCTTATACTTACCTGAGCCGCAAAATTTGCACGACGGGAACGAGCACACCAGCAGTCCTGATTGGATAGATTAATAGCAGTGCAGCCATTGGCTCCCGCTGCTGTCAATCAAATCCAATGATGCGGGCACCGGGGGGCGGGGCCAAGTCATACATTCGGCGCCTATGGACGCCGAATGCTGGACTCGGGAGCATGCCTGAAAGGTAACCCCCTCAGGAGAGCGCTTATCCTAGGGGGTTATCTGATTTGGGTAGGAGCCGCGATAGCTGCTGGGGGACCCCAGAAGACGAGGTTCGGGGCCACTCTGTGCAAAACGAGCTGCACAGTGGAGGTAAGTATGATATGTTTGTTATTTAAAAAAAAAAAACCCCTTACAATCACTTTAATCCCAAAGCCTGGAAAGGATCATACCCTCCCACAGAACTTTTGCCCCATTTCGGTCATTAATAATGAATTTTCGGCCGTCTACAAGCAGATCGACTGCCGTCAGTTATCACTTCCCTGGTTTCTCTTGATCAAACGGGCTTCATCCCAACTAGGCAAATCACAGGTAACATACGGCTGGCCACTAATGTCATACAGGATGCTAGTAAAAATTGGGTGTAGAGGGCGCTCTATTAACAAATTGTAATTGACTGTGCAAAGATGAATGATTGAATATCTCAAACAACTACCATTGAATTGTGACATAAAGTGCAAAGTGCCATAAATACTTATACATAAACAGTGATCAACACAAGTGGTATAGGAATGTATGAACCAAAAAAAACATCAATCATTCAAAGTCCCAAACACAAATAAATCATACAGGTAGGGATGAACCCGATGTTCGAGTCAAACATAAGTGTGTGTCCGGTGTTCACTTGTTCGCTACGTGGAAGCTATAGGCATGTCCCCATGCATCAGAGGGGGACGGGGTCACCCGGGAACGTCACCGTGTGGCCCCGCCCTCAGTTATAAAAGAACTGTCACCTGTGAAGACGCGTCATACAGCGGGACCCTCCCACGGAGGCGGGTCAGTCACGGCTTTTTTTTTTTTGGTCCATCGGCAGAGCAAGAGAAGAAGAAGAAGACTTTGTGGGACATTTTTTATTTTTTTTATTTTTTAATAAAGGACTTGTCCCAAGCTGTCCCCATCAAGAAGGAGATCACTAGAAAAAAATAAATAGAACAGGAGATCTTGATTAAAAAAAAAAAAAAATCACTATAAAAATAAATACAAAACATTATTATGGAGATCTGATGAAAAATATTATTCAGGAGATCACGAGAAATAATAAAGAAATTATTTTTTCCGAACTTTGTGCGAATATCAGCAGCAAAACAACTTCATTATTCTAGCATTATAAAGAAGAAGAGAATGCACTGAATTAAAAGATTTAAAAATTTGCAGCGTGATGAATGTCCTATTTCCATTATGAACGCTAATTTTACCAGACCGAGCGCTTCCGTCTCGTAATTGATTCAGAGCATGCGTGGAACTTTGTGTGTTGGAAATGTGTACACAGGGTAAGAATAAGACAATGTAATTGAAACTTGATAAGAAAAGAGCTCATCGCACCCTTCTGGGAGAGAGGCGTTTAGCCTCAGACAAGAATGTGAGATTCTTATGGTCAGTAAGAATAAGAACCGGCACAGTGGTACCTTTGAGGAGATGTCTCCATTCTTTCAGGGCTAAAATGATCGCTAACAGCTCTCTGTCATCTATCTCGTAATTGCACTCCGCAGGTGACAATTTCTTGGAAAAGTAGCCACAAGGATGAATAGCGCTCTCAGAGGTAGGACGTGGAGACAGAAAGGCGCCATCTCCAGTCTAAGAAGCATCAACCGCAAGTATAAAAGGTAATGTAGGATCAGGATGTGCCAACACAGTAGCAGAAACAAAGGCAGCCCTGAGAATCTCAAAGGCCTTAATGGACTCCAGAGATCTACTCTGTGGGTTACCGTCCTTTCTGATCATATCAGTCAGGGGCTTGATCAGAGAAGAGAAGTTATGAATAAACTTCCGATAATAGTTGGCAAAGCCCAGAAAACACTGCAGAGGACGTAAACCCACGGGTCAGGGCCACTGTAGGACTGCAGAAAGTTTCTCTGGGTCCATTGAAAAACCAGCAGTGGAAATGACAGCCCAGGAATTTAACCTGTTCACGATGGAATATGCACTTCCCCAATTTACAATAGAGATTGTTCTCTCTTAGTTTCTGAATATGAGGATATCATCGAGATAAACCACCACACATAACTGCAACAAATCTCGGAGGACATCGGTAATAAATTCCTGGAAAACTGCTGGTGCGTTAGAAAGGCAAAAGGCATAAGGACGTACTTATTATGGCCTGTTCTGGTATTAAACGCAGTTTTCCACTCGCCACCCTCCTTAATCCTCACGAAATTGTATGCCCCTCTCAAATCAAGCTTTGTGAAAACTGTTGCTCCCTTGAGGCTGTCAAATAACTCCATAATCAACGGAATCGGATAGGCATTCTTAATTGTGAAACTTTTGAGACCCCTATAATCAATACAAGGTCTCAGTTCACCACTCTTCTTCTTCACAAAGAAGAAACCAGCACCAGCAGGAGACAAGGATTTGCGGATGAAACCTCAAGAAAGTGCATCTACAACATACTCCTCCATGGCTTTATCCTCCAAGACCGACACAGGGTAAACCCGGCCACAAGGGGGTATGGCTCCAGGCTGAAGGTCAATTGCGCAATCATACGACCGGTGTGGAGGCAAACCACCGGCTTGACCTTTGTCAAAGACATCGCTGTACTCCTCCGGCAGGGAGGAGAGTGAAGAGGTGCACAGGACCTTGGCTACCTTCCGGAAGCATGTCATACTGCATTGTGGCGACCAGGAGAGAACCTCAGCACGGAGCCAATCAAAAGAAGAGTTGTGCCTCTGTAACCAAGGATAACCAATAACCAGCAGAAACTTAGGTGAGGAAATAACTTGGAATTGGATTATCTCATGGTGAAGAGCCCCTACGGCCATGGACAATGGAACCGTATCATAAGCCACATGTGCAGGCTATAGAGGTCCCTTGTCAAGAGCCTCAATGGCAAGTGGAGTATCATGCAGTTAAAGAGGAATCAAGTGGTTTGATACAAAGGCAGCATCAATGAACAGGCCTGCAGCCCCAGAATCAATTAGAGCCTGTATCTCGACAGATGGCTCAGCCCAAGAAAGGGTGACTGAAACCAGGAGCTTATCCCTCTGGATAACTGGGGACGAAACAACGCCACCTAAGCTCTGTTCGTGACAGGACCTCAAGGTTCGGGCATTCCCTGGACAAGTAGGACAAGACTTCAAAAAGTGACCTGCCTGGCCACAATAAAGGCACAATCTCTCCCTCCTCCTAAAGGTTCTCTCATCCGCAGAGAGACGCGTGAAACCCAAGTGCATGGTTTCACCTTCACTGACTGACTCGGTATCAGGAGGCATGGGAGGTGAGGGAGGCACGGGTGGGACTGCAAAGCTCGAAGACAAATGTACAGGAGGCTTCCACAAGCGCTCCTTTAAAAGAGAGTCTTTCTCTGAGTCTGGAGTCAATGAGGGTGGCAAACATGATCAACTTCTCCAGCTCAGTGAGTATATCTCGGGTTGCTATTTCATCCTTGATGGTATCTGAGAGACCATGAGAAAAAGCAGCCACGAGGACCTCATTGTTCCAAGCAACCTCTGCTGCCAGAGTACAGAATTCCTTGTCAAAAGAAGTTTATTGAGTATACAATGTTATAAAGATACATAAAGTAAGTTCACAAGGATCTATAAAGTAAGCTCATTGTTTAACAGTGGGATTTATATAGGTAAATATCATGAAATTTCAAATATTAAACATTGGGTTCACGTAAACCTAAATTAAAGATATATATCATTTCCTTAGTTACTTTTGTAGGTATTTAAATGATTTATACCTACTATACATATTGTTTACAAGTAGAGTGTATATAGGTCAAATAAATTCTGATAATGAGCTTTAATCGTAAGGTGGAGAAAAGGAAAGAGAAAGAAGAAAAAGGGTTGAAAGGTAGAGGTATGGTCCACAAGGTTGTCCCGCTCGTCAGTTTATTATTCTTTTTAGTTCTCTTTGAAGCCTTAGAATGGGTGTCTCTGTAAGTCATTTAATCTGTTACCATGGCAACAGGACAGAGTCATTGAAGTTTGACAGGAACTGTTGTTTTATCCAAGGATGCCAAAGTTTTTCAAATTTTGGAATTTGATTTTGATCGATGGCTACCATCTTAGCATGGGACATTGTATTATTCATTCTATGAATTGTTTCTGCTAGTACCAATGTAGGAGATTTCCATGCCTTGGTCACTGTTTGTTTTGCAGCCGTTATTAGTTGGATCATAAGTTTGAATTGAGAGAGTGTTAACCATTCCGGTTTTAGATTAAGTAAAGTTAAATATGGATCTGGTTGTATTATTTTTTTAAATATTTTAGATGCAATCACGAAGACTTCCTTCCAGAAGGTTTGGATTACTGGGCATGTCCACCATATGTGTAAATATGTGCCTATTTCTGGGCATCCTCGAAAACAAAGAGCTGAGGTATTAGGTGAATATTTTGCCACTCTAGCGGGTACAAGGTACCAGCGAGTTAGGACTTTATAATTTGTCTCCAGTGCTAAGATGTTGGGTGAAGATGACTTAGATGTGAGCCATATGTTAGACCAGTCCGTGTCTTCTAAAGTTCGTCCCAGGTCCTCCTCCCACCTCTGAACGTAAGAGGGTCTATTAAGATTTGCTACTCCATATAATTGATTATAAAGTGATGAAATTGTACCTTTAGCAAATGGATCTTTTGTACAGATTGATTCAAAAATGGATAATTGGGATAATGGTGTATCCCCCTTTAGGAATGGTGTATAGAAATTTTTGATTTGGAGATATCTAAATATCTCAGAGTTTGGTAGATCATATTTTTCTCTAAGCGATGGGAATGAAAGGAATGATTTAGATGCTATGAAGTCATTTAGTGTCTGAATGCCTGATGTTGTCCAAGCTTTAAAAGAATTTGGGTAGATCCATGCCGGATAAAAGGCCGGATTTCTGATAAAAGAAAGGAGAGGATTGTGTGGAGATTGTAACTGATATTTGGTTTTTAGTTTATCCCAGAGAGATAAGAATTGTTTAGTTATGGGATTATGAATTTTAAAGCGGTCTTTAGGATCAAGCCATAATAAATTTGATATTAATAGAGGGTCATTTTCTGAAGCCTCTATAAATACCCATAATGGGATTTCCTGTTTTGCATGGTATTTGGACAGACTGGCCAAATGTGCTGCTCTGTAGTAGTTAGTAAAATTAGGGTATCCCAGGCCTCCTTTATTTTTGGGAAGATGTAGTGTGTGTATAGGTATATGTGGTTTAGAAGAGCCCCATATAAACGAAGTTGCTCTTTTTTGTACTATTCTCAAAAAATAGGAAGGAATTGGAATAGGGAGGACTCTGAATAGATAAAGCAATTTGGGTAGAATAGTCATTTTGATTGCATTAATCTTCCCTATCCAGGATAAAGGAAGTTGCGACCATTGTTTTATTAGATTTGTGATCTGTCTTAATACAGGAGGATAATTGGTTGAGAATAAGTCAGAATGAGATGCTGTTAAATGAATTCCAAGATATGGGATTGATTTTTCTGCCCATGTGAATGGGAGTGCAGCCCTAGCCGGGATCAATTCCATGTTTGTGAGTGAAATATTAAGCACTAGGCATTTCTTAGGATTAATCATAAGGCCGGATAGGGCTGCAAACCCATCAAGAGCTGGTATTAAGTTAGGACCAGAGACCTGTGGTGATGATAGAAAAAGTAATATATCGTCTGCAAATATACATAATTTGTGTGTAATACCTCCTACTTCAATGCCAGTTATAGTTTGGTTTGTTCTGATGTATTGGGCCATGGGTTCGAGTATAAGGGCAAATAATAAGGGAGATAATGGGCAACCCTGTCGGGTACCTCTTTCGATATTAAAGGCTTCAGATTTGTATCCAGCATATTTTATATAGGCTTTGGGTTTATTATCCCTTTCATGACTAAGCCTATTTTTGAAATTTGGTGTTTACAAGTTAAAATCCATATTTTTTGCTAGAAAATTACTTAGAACCCCCAAACATTATATATATTTTTTTAGCAAAGAATCTAGAGAATAAAATGACGATTGTTGCAATATTTTTTATCACACGGTATTTGTGCAGCGGTGTTTTAAACGCAAATTTTTGGAAAAGTGACACTTTCATGAATTTTAAAAAATCCAAACAGTAAAGTTACCCCAATTTTTTTGTATAATGTGAAAGATGATGTTATGCCGAGTAAATAGATACCAAACATGTCACCCTTTATAATTGCACGCACTCGTGGAATGGCGACGAACTACGGTACCTTTGAATTTCCATAGGCGACGCTTTAAAAAAATTTTACGGTTACCAGGTTTGAGCTACAGAGGAGGTCTAGGGCTAGAATTATTGCTCTCGCTCTGACGATCGCGGCGATACCTCACATGTGTGGTTTGAACACCGTTTACATATGCGGGCGCGACTTCCGTATGCGTTTTCTTCGCTGCGCGAGCTCGCGGGGACAGGGGCACTTTAAAAAAATTTTTTTTTTTTTTTTTTATTTAATTTATTTATTTTTGTACTTTATAAATTGTGTTTAAAATTTTTTTTTTTTTTTTTTACTTTTATTGCTGTCACAAGCAATGTAAACATCCCTTGTGACAGTAATAGGTGGTGACAGGTACTCTTTATAGAGGGATGGGGGGTCTAAAAGACCCCCCATCCCTCCTTTACACTTCAAAGTATTCAGATCGCCGAAAACGGCGATTCTGAATACTGTGTACTTTTTTAAATTCGGCGCCATTGGCAGCCGAGTAAACGGGAAGTGACGTCATGACGTCGCTTCCGCATTTACAAGAAGAAGGCTGGAACGAAGCCGCTCGCAGCTTCGTTCCAGTCCGCCCCCAGCCGCCGAAGGCAGCGGACCGGACACCGGGCCTCCCGATCGCACGGGAGGCCCGGTAACAGCGGCGGGAGGCGGCGGGAGGGGGGGGATGTCCCCTCCCGCTCCTCCGGTATAACAACCGAGCGGCTTTTAGCCGCATCGGTTGTTATATTCGGGTAGCCGATCGCCCGCTGAAAACAACGGTACCGGGATGATGCCTGCAGCTGCGGGCATCATCCCGGTATAACCCCGGAAACCCGAGGACGCATATATGCGTTCGGTCGGCGGGAAGGGGTTAAATAATGCTTTGATCCATGTTAAAAAGTGGGGTCCAAAACCCCATTTTTGTAATGAATATTGCATATATTGCCAGGATACTGTGTCAAATGCCCTCTTAATATCGAGAGATAGAAAACATAAAGGGATTTTCCGTTTTTTAGCAATATGTGCCAATAACACTGCCCTGCGTATATTATCGCCTGCCTGTCTATTTGGCATGAAGCCTACTTGATCTCTATGTATTAATTTTCCTATAATGCTATTGAGGCGTTTTGCTATTATTTTTGCTAATAATTTAATATCGAGGTTTAACAGAGAGATAGGCCGATAATTCACACAGGAAGTATCATCAGAAAGGGGTTTTGGGATCATACAAACAATTGCCATTAGTGTTTCTTGCCGAAAAGAATGTCCATCTAGAAGTTTGTTAAAAGTTTCAGTGAGAATGGGAGAGAGTATTTCTGAGAATGTTTTATAGTATAAAGCCGGGTAGCCGTCTGGGCCTGGTCTTTTGTTAAGTTTTAGGTCTTTTATGGGGTTAGCAACTTCATCTATAGTTATAGGCTCATCCAAACTGCTTTTTTGATTCTGAGATAACTCAGGTAAGGTTATTTTTGAGAAGAAGGATTCAGCCTCTGTAGGATTAAATTCATTGTTTGTCTTGTATAAAGTTGCGAGATGTGAGTGAAATTTATGGACTATTTTAACTGGATTACAAGTGTAAATATTTTTTGATAATTTCAAACGTATTGGTTTGAAAGATTTGTTAGTTGAATTTAATGCCCGAGCCAAATATGTACCTGGTTTGTTTGTATTCATGTAGAAATTGTGTTTGGAGCGTTTGAGGGATTTATCAACTGACTCAGTGAGAAATAGATCGTATTCCAATCTAGATTTTTCCAGATGAGATTTTGTACTCTGAGATGGATTATCTTGAAATGATATGTAGGCTGCATTAAAATTGAGTTCTAGTTTTTTTGCTAGATTTTTGCGTTCCCGTTTAAATAGTACCATTTGTCTTTGTATTGTACCACGCAAGACAGGCTTATGAGCTTCCCACAGTGTTATTGGGGAGATGTCTGTTGTATTATTAATTGATATGTATTCCTTTAAAGCTTGTTCAATGGCCATCTGATGTAGTGGGTGTTTGAGCATTATGTCCGGTAAGTACCACGTTGGGTCATGCGCTTTTGGTATGGCTGAGGCTATAGTAGTGTATACTGCATTATGGTCAGACCACGGAATCGGAATTATATCTGATGCAATAATTTCTGGTATTATTCCTATTGTTAGAAAAATATGATCTATTCTGGTGAAGGTTTGATGAGGGTGTGAGAAATAAGTGAATTTCTTTTTCATTGGGTTACTTTCTGTCCATGAATCTACCAGATTGTATTTGGAAAGAAGTTGAGAAAAAGGTAATCTAGAGGTTATTTTGGATGGTGTAAAAGGTGATTTATCTAGAAATGGGAGGAGGACCTGGTTCGAATCCCCACACATTATCACTGTTCCTATTTTGTGTGTATTAATCACTTGTAATAAATGTGAGAGGAATGGTGTAGGTTGTTTGTTAGGAGCGTAGTAGGAAATCACTGTGATTGCTGTATCCATTATATAACCCATGAGTATCAGGTATCTACCTTCTGGGTCTTTAATTTCTGATGATAAGGTGAATGGTGTGGATCGGTGAAATGCAATTAGAGTTCCCCTTTGCTTGGTACAGGCAGAAGCCGTGTAAATTTGTTGATAAAAAGGAGAAATATATTTTGGAGTAGAATCTTTGGTGAAGTGTGTTTCTTGGAGGCATACTATGTGAGCCTTCTTGTTATGGAAAGTACGGAAGGCTTTGGTCCTTTTTTGAGGGACATTTATTCCCTGAACATTCAGGGAAAGTATATTCAGTGGTGCCATGGCAATAGATCAAATAGTTTTGACTTACTTTTTGTTATGCAGAGCTGACTGCGCAGATCAACCTGTGTGGACTGAAGAGATGAACAGATAGAAAAGAAACCAGTGAATTCTGGAGTAAAGAGTAAACAAAAAACATATGAGATTAGATGATACATTGTATAAATTATTTTTTGCAAGTAATCACAATTTACCCGTGAAAGAGAATAAATATCTCTCTCAGGGGAATAAGTGCCTTCGTCACACTCCCACATAATATGGTTGGGAGAATGAGGAGGGCTAACGGGGGTACACGGATCTTCCGCTTACAGGAGAGAAGTGCTATGTCAAAAGACATCAAAATGATGTTTCATTAATTGGAGTGCAGAATATAGTTTTTGTTGAAATTATTTATTCCAGGGTGGTTGTATATGGTTAGTCTTGCCCTAGGCTAAATAATTCAGTTAGAAAGGTACTGTTAATAACTTTGGTATTGATGAAGATAGTTTGAATTATTTTGGGATTTTAACCCTTTTAGAGTAAACAATTACATATTTTATTCATATGCAACTGTTTAGATATGTTAACTCATAAAATTGAAGTTGTATTGCTTCAGATTAGAATAAACAAAAACATAATTCTAGGAACTAGTTAGGTAATAATATATTTGTTTTAAAAAAAGAAAGAAAAAGCTTCCATTACTTCTGGATTATTGAACATATTTGTCCTAAAAAGTAATAAATCTATTGTTATTACCTGATAATATATAACTGAACAAGAATTTCCTTATTTCACTTATATATTCTAAGGCTATATGAATCAGAAGTAATAAGAAATATAACTGGAATGTAACATGATCCCACACAGTGTGCAGTTACATTCAGTTATAAATATAGGTTTTTTATAGAGAACCATCTCTTAGTATAATAAATGAAAAGATATCAGGAATTAGGATGTCAGTCCATTGAATCTTCTTGGTCCATGGATGATGTGGCATAACGGCCTCTTTTGTGAGAATGATTCCCATTTTGTTCTGAAATTTTCTGGGTGCTGCCTGAAGGTGAAGATGATGCCATTCTTCTGCGTGTGGGAGTGTTGCTGCTTGTGGGTTCTGTCAGACTTAATTTTAAAAGGGTTTGTTGAAGTTCATCTGCTGATCTGCTTCTGTAAATTGTACCTTGGTAGTTAAATCTGACTGAAAAGGGGAAGCCCCATTGATACATAATGTTGTGGCGTTGCAGTTCCATTAGTTGGGGTTTCATGGATCGTCTTTTAGTAATAGTAAGTTGGGATAGGTCAGCAAAAATTTGATAATTGTGTCCTTGAAAATTAAGTTCCTTTTTTTCTCTTGCAGCAATTAGTATTTGTTCTTTCGTTCTGTAATAATGAAATTTTGTGATTATATCACGTGGGGGTCCATCTTTCTTTTTGGCTGTGAGGGCTCTGTGTACTCTGTCCAGTTCTAAACGTTCAATAGGGATATCTGGCTTTAGTTCTTGTAATAGAGCAGTAATAGTAGATTGCAGGTCTGTCACAGTTTCAGGTATTCCCCTTATGCGTAAGTTTGAACGTCTGGCTCTATTTTCGTAATCTTCGAGCTTAGTTTGAAGTATTAAATTCTCTTTTTTTAATTGTTCCAATTCTGTTATAGTTTCTTGGGTTGTAATTTCAATTTCATCCATTTTTATTTCTAAGGCTGCGGTGCGGTTTCCCAGCTCCCTTATTTCTTTGGTTAGGCTTTTTGTTATTTGGTCTGAGGTTTGTTTTAAAGCCTTATGAAGCATCTTTTCAAATTGTAATAATATTACTGGGGATACTGAGGAGGCTTGTGGAGAAGTTTGTGAGAGGATTTGTTCTGTATCTGACTCAAATGGAGAGTCTTGCTGTGACATTTTCTGTCTGTGAGAGCGCCCTGATGCTGTATCTTGTGAGGTGACTGGAGCTGCTTCAGCTGCAGTGAGTGCCTGTGAGCTCTTTGTGAGGTGATTTTTATTTCTGCCACGGTTTCCTCCCAGTACCATATTTCCTGCCCAAACTTTCACAGTTTGTTCCCTGGGGCAAAAAGGTTCAAATGGATACCTTTTGAGCCTGCAGGCTCCGCTTTGTCCTTCTCTTCTCTCCTCAGCGGTGTGGAGCTCTAACAATGCATGTCTGCTCCGCTAGGCTCCGCCTCCTGCCCCCCCAGAGTACAGAATTCAATGGCGTAATCGGCAACAGTTCTCGTACTCTGTTTGATGGACATGAGGCACTTGGCAGCAGAAGCGGAGCATGCGGGAACATTAAATACCCTTTTAAAGAAAGCCACAAACTCAGGGTAACTCAAGACAACAGGTTTTTTGCGTCTCCCATAGAGGGTTTGCCCAGGCCAAGGCTCTCCCAGAAAGCAAAGATATCACAAAACCTACTTTGCTTCTGTCTGTGGGAAATGAGATGGGCAGCATCTCAAAGTATATCTCAACCTGGTTGAGAAACCCTCTGCATTGGACTGGATTGCCCCCAAATCGCTGGGGAAGTGGAGCGGAACCAGACATACCTCTTATAGAGGTAATACTCGAGGTGGGTGCCTGCACAGAGACTGGAGCAGCAGCAGGGATGGCCTGCAACACAGGTTGTACCAGAGCAGCCACAGTGGGAGATTCCAGGTGAGCCATGTGACTGAGGAGGGTTTGTAATGCCAAGGCAAACTGATCCAGGCGGTGATCCTGCTCATCCAATCTGGAAAAAATATTACCAACAAGTGGATTGACTGTATCTTCTGAATTCAGGCCTTCGCCTAGTGTCAAAAACCGTGAATCAGACTGAGACAGAAGTACAGTTAAATCACACTTGTTTAATAATAAAAATAAATAGAACAAACGTAGTCAAAACACAGCCAAAGTTTGTTAACCGGAACAGACAGTCAGCCAAGCCAGAAAATCAGGGATCAGTGTAGTGGAACAGCAATCAGGATCTGGACCCAGAAGGGATGTCAGCCAAGCAAGTCTTTAACAGGAACGCAGGAAACAGTCTCTGTGATGTTGACCAATGTGAAGGCAGAGATCCTCTGGGCTGGACGACTTAAGTAGGTAGGACTGATGAGCAGGCTATCATCAACAGGTGCGTAACTGTGGAGAGATAGGAGCTGGCAATTAGCCAACAGCTGAGCGGACAGCTCAGAGAAGGAAGGGCTGAGCCCAACCCTGACACAGACTTCTCCATATGTTCTGGGGCTGCTCGATGTTGAAACCCATATGACAAAGAGCCTCCTCGATGGTGCTCCAAGTAACAGGCGCACCTGTGACCCTGACCTACCAGATGTGCATCTTATTTGCAGAGCTCCCAGAGATCTCCCCCCCGATCAAAAGTTGGCACACACTCTTCAGTGCCATCCACTGGGCAATTGCCCTAAACTGGCAGTGTCCCCCTGTTTCATGGTCACAGGTGCTCCATCGCATGGAATACATTAGACTGATGGAAAGGGTACACCACACCGTCATGGATACCATGCACGTCTTCGAATGTAAGTGGGCTAATTGGTCGCCTTATCAGATAACCTGTGTTTGGAGGGCTTCTTTGATTCTCCATTTGAATTCATTAGACGATTGGGTAACTCTGAAAGTCAACGAACCCAGTACTGCCTTATCAATTATTTTGGAAGATTCCTGTCTAGAGCATATCTTATCTAGTCATTCTACTTATCTTGCAGAAGCAACAATGTTACTTTACTCAGTTTCTTTTCATTCTGAATTTTGTTATTTTATTATTTTTCTTACTCAATGATATTTGGAGAGCTGTTTACCTGTACAATCATACGTTGGTTTTTAAATGGACACTTTATTCTCTCCATGCATTTATATTTTTGTATTTGCTCAAATACATTAATAAAAATGTATGTAAACAAACGAAAAAAAAAATCACTTTAATTTTGCCCCTTCTTACTTCTCCAACCCATTCACATTATTTGGGGATATGAATAAATGTATTTGCAAACTGACATTAAAACGGTATTACAATATAAAAGGTAAGTCTAATGATGACGACCTAGATCCTGTAAATCAGTTGACAGATGATTTTGCTGTTTGGGATACAGGGGATTTAAAACTTTGGAGGCCTTAGAAGTCCTTTAGGTGGCCAGGGCAGAATTTGAAGGTGATTTTTTAGGCAATGATATCCAAATGATACACACTGGATTCAAGCCCAAATCCACCTTCTACCCTGTCCATGCTAAGGGTTCCTTTATCAATACATTCTATCAGGCAACTTACTCTGACATTCTGAAACTTTGTTTGGCCCTCAATTTCTAAAGCCCCACACACACACGGGCCGAATGTTCAGCAACATTGGCTGGTTCAATAAAAACCAGCAACCATTCGGCCCATGTATAAGGCAGCCAGTCCTACAGAAGTCGGCCAGCCAGCTCCAAAATCACCACTGGGTGATTTTACTTCAGGACCCCAAACTCAGTTTTGGTATCCCTACCAAACCAAGATTCATGTACAAGAGGGCCTCTAACATTAAGGATATCATGGCCCCAAGCAGGATGCAGGAAGCGAATAAGCCTTCTCCCTATCCCCTGGCCAATTTTTGTAAACTAGAAGGGATGTTTCAGTGTAAGAAAAGAAAGTGTAAAATGTGCAGCTTTGTAGATCACTGACAGAAAATATATCAGGATGAGGGAGGTAAATCATACACCATTAGATCCCTTTTTACCCGCGCCACCAGTTTCACGGTATACTGTCTTTCATACCCTTGTGGCCTCTTATATCCACATGGTTCATGCGCGGTCTGTTAAACATAGGAGGCTGATCGAAGATGGAGATGTAGATCATAGTGTGCCTTGACACTTTACCCTTAAACACAACAAATCCATCCTAGTCCTCAGGGTCTGGGTGATAGAATCCATTCTGGAGGTCCATCATTTGCTGCAGGCGGGAAACCTTTTGAATTTTACACTGAACACCATAGCCCCAAAAGGTCTGAATGAAGAATTACAGGTCAATAAGATTTAGTAATTAGTAATTATATTGGATTAAACATTTTACATGCATGCATGTGCTTTTGCACATACTGTGAATACATGCAATTAAAAGTGTATTGATATATAATCATATGCAATTAATTAGAATTCTTATATTTATCCCTTCATCTTTACAGTATTTATATAAAGTTATTATTATACTTGTAACATTTTTCCTGAGTAACATGCAGGGATAATATTCAGAATTTTTCTAATTGATTTTTTTGTTTTGTTTTTTCTTATTATATAATTTAGCTCACCTTGTTTTTAATTCATCTCTTTCTATATACAGTATCTCACAAAAGTGAGCACACCCCTCACATTTTTGTAAATATTTTATTATATTTTTTCATGTGTCAACCATGAAGAAATGACACTTTGCTACAATGTAGAGTAGTGAGTGTACAGCTTGTATAACAGTGTAAATTTGCTGTCACCTCAAAATAACTCAACACACAGCCATTAATGTCTAAACCACTGGCAACAAAAGTGAGTACACCCCTAAGTGAAAATGTTCAAATTGGGCCCAAATAGCCATTTTCCCTCCCCGGTGTCATGTGACTCGTTAGTGTTACAAGGTTTCAGGTGTGAATGGGGAGCAGGTGTGTTAAATTTGGTGTTATCGCTCACTCTCTCAAACTGGTCACTGGAAGTTCAACATGGCACCTCATGGCAAAGAATTCTCTGAGGATCTGAAAAAAAAAATTGTTGCTCTACATAAAGATTGCCTAGGCTATAAGAAGATCGGCAAGACCCTGAAACTGAGCTGCAGCACGGTGGCCAAGACCATACAGCGGTTTAACAGGATAGGTTCCACTCAGAACAGGCCTCGCTATGGTCGACCAAAGAAGTTGATTGCACATGTTCAGCGTCATATCCAGAGGTTGTCTTGGGAAATAGACATATGAGTGCTGCCAGCATTGCTGCAGAGGTTGAAGGGTTGGGCCATACGCTGCATACTGCATCAAATTGGTCTGCATGGCTGTCATCCCAGAAGGGAGCCTCTTCTAAAGATGATGCACAAGAAAGCCCGCAAACAGTTTGCTGAAGACAAGCAGACTAAGGTCATGGATTGCTGGAACCATGTCCTGTGGTCTGATGAGACCAAGATAAACTTATTTGATTCAGATGGTGTCAAGGCAACCAGGTAAGGAGTACAAAGACAATTGTGTCTTGCCTA
This sequence comes from Aquarana catesbeiana, assembly GCF_042186555.1. Taxonomy (NCBI): domain Eukaryota; kingdom Metazoa; phylum Chordata; class Amphibia; order Anura; family Ranidae; genus Aquarana; species Aquarana catesbeiana. Next base: position 808,021,659 of record NC_133324.1, read on the forward strand.
CAGTCAAGCATGGTGTCGGAGTGTCATGGCCTGGGGCTGCATGAGTGCTGCCATCACTGGGGAGATACAGTTCATTGAGGGAACTATGAATGCCAACATGTACTGTGACATAAGGAAGCATGATTCCCCTCCCTTCAAGACTGGGCTGCAGGGCAGTATTCCAACATGATAACGACCCCAAACACACCTCCAAGACGACCACTGCCTTGCCTTAAAAAGCTGAGGGTAAAGGACATGTCTCCAAACCGAAATTCTATTGAGCATATGTAGGGCATCCTCAAACAGAAGGTGGAGGAGCGCAAGGTCTTTAACATCAACAAGCTCCGTGATGTCATCATGGAGGATTGGAAGAGGACTCCAGTGGCAACCTGTGAAACGCTAGTGAACTCCATGCCCGAGGGGGTTAAGGCAGTACTGGAAAATAATGGTGGCCACACAAAATATTGACACTTTGGACCCAATTTGGATATTTTCACTTAGGGGTGTACTCACTTTTGTTGCCAGCGGTTTAGACATTAATGGCTGTGTGTTGAGTTATTTTGAGGGGACAGAAAATGTACACTGTTATACAAGCTATACACTTACTACTTTACATTGTAGCAAAGTGTCATTTCTTCAGTGTTGTCACTTGAAAAGATAATAAAATATTTATAAAATGGTAGGGTGTACTCACTTTTGTGAGATACTGTGTATATATATATATATATATATATATATATATATATATATATATATATATATATATATATATATATATATATTTATCTCATGCTCTATTTTTAAACTTTTATTATCAATTTTTATATTTATATAAATTTAGTAGAATCGTGGTGTTTTAAAGACCGATCCTCACATTTAGTGAATTTAGACTTATTAGGTCTTATTGTGTTTGAGCAGTAACTTGCTTGTCATAAAACATGCTTGTCAGTGCAATTTTGACACTTGTAGTCCACAGCTTATTGCTAAGCCCTGATGCAGAGCCCAGCTCCCCCACTGTTCTCACTCTGTATGCAAATTCAGTGGTTCTCCCAATCAGGCCAGCTTGACAAAGGGGAAGGGGCCCCTTAAATGTGTTGCGATCCACCCACTTTTCTGACACTGACGTTAGGTTGCCTGGCTCCAAGATTCATGTAGGACAGTCATAGACCCTGCCAACTTTTCTATATTTTTGGCGGGTCTGGCTTCACTGAATGAAGCCTACTCAGGGATTTTGTTCCATCAGTCCCAGTTTCTACATGGTGTATCCCTCTTGCTCTCAAGGCTGTTCCCAGGCAATCTAGATGTAAGTTACTATGTTTTTGCTTAATAAGTCATGTCCCTTCACTGATCCTGCACCATCTATGCTTTGTTTTTCAAACTGGCAGGAAAGATGACTGCATCTTTTTCTACTGCAGTTCAGTAATACTTTCTGGTCTCCCCATCACCCCCACCCTGTGAATGAACATCTTGCATTTGGTTACTGGCACTCATAAAGCATTAGCAGCCACTTATGACCACAGTAATGCCTTGTGAATTTTTATTGAATCCCATTGATGGTGTGAGACCAGGAATTTGTTGGAGCATTAGAAATACTTCATATACATGAGCTATTTAGGGAGCTTATTTAAAATAGCATATCTATAACAAAAATATGAAACGTAGATATGCATTAGCAGCATGTGGTTCTAAAGCACAGATGTCTGAAAAACTGAGTCAGCAGCTGCAATCTAAACCATATTTATGTGCAAATTCCTATATTTAAATCGTTTAAATATAATGAATGAGAATATAATGAACAGACTTGCCACACAACATATGTAAATTCATAGTTAGAAAACAGCTACTTGTGAGATATTTTAATAAACACATATCAATTTTTAGAATTATCTCATGCTGTGTGATTAAAAGAGGAAGACCATTTTAATGGGCTTTCTGCAGCACAAATGTTCAATAAATTGCAAAGGGAATATTAACATTTTCTAATAGTGTTTATAATGGTAAACATAACAGAAGTCTGCATTAAAACTTTAAGGGATGCATTAGTCTTTTTTTTTACTTTTATTTATTTATTTATTTATTTATTTTTTAAACAGCAGGCTAAGAAAAACTTTTGGTTGCATTCGGGGTGAGAGTTATGTGTGTCCCACCAGATTCCGGCAGTCTGCTGGATATTTTAATTTGTTTTAATTAGTTGGGAGAGCTGAGGTTGTTTGGGCTGTCTGACTAGACAATGAGGCCATCTGAAGAAGCTCTGGTAGCTATGAGGTCCATATAAACTCCCAGCCTGCTCAGGGATTTTATTCCAAACTGAAACCAGCTTCTATGTATGTTAGGGTATCGACCATTGGACTACTTGTATGGTGAAAGATAGCTTATGTTGGTGAGGCACACATAGAAATTCAAACCAGGTGCGTGGGTGAATGGTCAAGCAAACACCAACCATTGGTGAAAGTTAGTAGTGACGGCTCTGGCAGCTCACATACTCATATGAACTACATAAGAAACAAAAAACCACAAACTGTCATTGAGCGCCTATAAGTCAATCAAATCCTCAGCAATACATAATTGTCCAAAAGAAGAAAGGGGATCAAGACAGAAAAAAGTATTACCAGGTATTAAAAAGTAAAACAAAAACAAATGTATTGTCAGTCGATTAAATACCACAGGGCCATTGTGGGGGTGTCCACATATTACTGGATTTTTTAATAAGTGGATGTTTTCCACTTATTAAGTTTTTTTGGGATATCCTATTTCGCCCTCTCCAGACCTAGCCTTACTTAATCTGACCAATGAGCAAATACCATCGACGGTATGCAGAGTGGTGATCCATGTGCTTTTAGCAGCCAGGCTTACCTTAACTAAACTATGGAAAGCACCCTTACCTGCAACTGTGATGGATGTTGTTAGGATAACTCAAACACATCACACCCACACTCTTAATAACAATAGAAAGATGCTTACCTACGTGAGAGTAAAGCTTGGTCTCCGTGAACAAACTGAAAAGTGTATAAGAAACTGAAACTTTCCTCTATCTTTGCATGGAGCTTCATGTCTGTATAACGTAAGTTTATCTGTTATCATAAGTAGCCTGTATATCACACTTTTACTGTATTGATAAGCTAATGTTCAGTTTTACTTGTAAAGCTTAACCCTCAGATTATGACTGGTTGGAACTTGTTTGTTTTTGTGTATATGAATTATTTTATTTTTGTGTTACATATCTGCCTACCATGTAGCTTTTTAATCATCTATCTTTGGATATCTGTTCTAAAAATGTATAAAAATCTATTGAAAAGAAAAATCATGGAGTCACCCAGGAGCCATGGCTGATGCTGCTGCCGGACCGGAAGTGACGTCAAGGGTCTGGCAAGAAGCTTCTTGGTCCAATGGTAGCGCCATCCAGGGCTCCATTCTCCTGATTCCAGTGGTTGCCGGTGCTGAATACTCCATCCACCCCACACAAAAAGGCCAGTGAATACAGCTGTTTCCCTTCCTGTGACCGGGACAATGAGTGATCTTCCATCGCATGTCTTTTGCACTAGCAAATTTTTATGATTTTTAATGGATTGACAATAAATGACCGTGACCTTTTTTTGGCAAGGACTTTACTTGCATATCGTTCGCTACCTGTTCAGCAAAAAGTTGCCCCAGGTCTGTTAGCCAGGGTCCCCTTATGTTATTATGTTGCCAAGTGGCAAGATTTTATTTTCTATTTTGTTTTTCTGTTTTTGCTCATGTGCTATATATAGTATTTGTAAATATGTTGCATGTGTGTTCAACTGTTTGCTGTGCCTGTTTAAAGTGTGGAACTCATGCAGGGAGTCACACAAAAAAACACTGACAAACTAAGTCCTCACAATATATACACATGAAAGTAATGAACTTAACGTGGAATTGAACCTAAAAAAAACCCAAAATGCTGACAATTAAGATTTTTTTGACAGAAGGGATCCTATTGGTCTCTTCTGTTATTGCTTCTGTAACTGATTCTCCCTGGCTGTCAGTGTTAATATACACTGAGCCACAATGAGTGATGTCACTGCAGCCTGACCATTCAAGTGGCTGAACAGTCCAAACCCCGAAGGAAGACTGAGAGGCGATGGAAACACCCCTGACCAGCAGGAGCACTGACAGTGCAGTGCTGGTGGGGATTGTTTGACAGGCAAGTCTTCCATAATGTGCTATATGCTGTGCATTATATCACATTATGGCTAACAGCTCCTGGAGGCCCTTTTGTTTTTTGTTTTGTTTTATTTTAACTATACATTTAATTTTGCTTTATTGTAAATTTTTAATGTGTTTTTTAATAGTTTGCAAATCTTTACATATATGGGCATACTTGTGAAAGCACAGACTGCTACATTTTCTCTCTGTGCTACTTTAAAGTGAACCTGTGTACTGACTTTGCCCATTAAAATATTATAAGACCAGATCAGTTTTGACCAGGTGACTATGAATGTCCAGATTTCATTTTTTTAATTATTATTTGTGACGGGAGTCACTTTGGGCGGGGGGCATGTGGAACCCAGAATCCCTTGGGGAGGTTATTTTACTGTTGTGCTCGTAACATATTCTGGTACACAATAGGTCACTTCGCTGTCCCAATATAAGTGAGAATGTAGTGGTGCTAAAAAAGCTGATTCTGACATTACATTACAGAAGAAAACCCCTTGAGAGGAAATCAACATTTTTTGGGAACATGCAATGCCTAGAAAGGTAGATAGAGGAAAAATATAATCACTTTGGATGAAGGGTACAGATTCTCCCTAATCTGAGAAACATCACAGTGGATTTTAGGGACCAATGGGAGGCCAACTTAAAATTGTGTTCTAAAAATATCATTACTGTATGTTAATATAGGAATATATCAAAAATGTAATATTCTGGACGAGGACATCCAGTCCTTTAATACACAGATTCTACTCTGCCCTTACCTCACAGAAGCCTTTTTTTTGGAAAAAGACCATGAACTTAAAGAATACTTAAAGTAATACAATCAAACAGTATTTACGAACAAGGAGAAGACATTTCAAAACTAGTTTCTGAGCCTATAAATGGAATGTAGGAACTTGACACGGTCATTTTAGAAATAGGTGAATAGTAAGAGAGAGACAGTGATGTCAGATGCTTCTTCTAACTAATCTTTCTCCTTTTCCTAGTTTTCTTTAGTTTCACAGGTGGCACATCCACATGACATGGTCAACAAGGACAGAAGAAAAGGCCCAAAGATGAAGGGAACTCCATAAAGGAGACTGGCAACAAATGCTGTACTCTGAATTATTATTATGAGTATGGTTTCACTGCACTCACACACAGAATACTAATTCTAACTTCATTCATTCCAATGTTTCATATACACCCCAGATTAATCAATCTTAGGCAATGGGGAAGCTACCATTCACAGTTGGATACACCAAACGCTGGTACAAGGCACACTGGTATAGAGCACAATGCCTTAGGAACAATATTCAAACTCCTTTCTTTTTTAGGGATGCCACATTTGAGCACTCCATCTCAAAATACAACATGGGAGCATCCAGGAAGCTGGAGGAGAGCATTTCTTAATCAGAGCTAGGATTAAGAAATGACTTCAAGATTATCACACCAACTATAAGAAGTGGAAAGAGAAGTATCACACTAACTATCTATGAATCCGCAATAGTACAGTCATTACAGCACACAGGTGCTGTGCTGGGATATAAACTTGTATTTCTCTTCTGTAATAAAGAACCTGTCTGCTCACAGTTTTCGACAGCCAGACTTTAGTTCAAGGAAAAGACTCACCCAAGCTGTACTGCTGTATGGAAGTTGATGAGCGGAGTTGGTGCACTGGCTGTGTAGTTCACTGTGGGTCCATAATAGAAGAAATTGCCTGAAATCCAAAGCTTCTTCTTTTATTTGGCACATTAGCAGTATACAATCCACATAATGCTAACATATTTTGACTGAAGCCTGCCTCATGACAACTTGTGGCAAATACAAGGGAGTTACCAGCACATTCCTTTTTAAACGTTTTGGTACTGACTGATCCATTCTGAGTATGCCCAATAAGGGTTACATCCAGATAACTGATTTGCTCAAAATGATAATTATAACTGAACTCTAGGTTCAGATGGTTGTCATTTAAATAATGCACAAAAAAATCGATTTCATGGACTGGACCCTTCCATACAGGGAATAAAGTGACAGTGCCAGTCGATCTGCTCTCTGAAAGGATTGTTATGGCTAAAAAGAAAAATCTCCTCCCACCAGCCCATGTATAAATTTGCCAAAGGTGGTGAAAACTTTGCCCCCATGGATGCTCCTTGGCATTGGACATAATAAGCTGAAACAAACATAAAATAGGTATGCTTCAATAAAAATTTGATTGCACTGTACAAAAACTCACATAATTCCTCATTATATGAGCTATAGTGTTAAAAGATGGTATCTGACAGCTTCTAAAGCTAATGTATGGGGTATACATGAATATAGACCTTTCACATCAACAATAATCCATGAATACCCTAAGGACCACCTAATTTCATGTGTATGGGCTAGGAGATGTCCCGTGTCCTTGAGGTATACCGGTAAGCGCGTAACGAGCAGGAGTAGATGTTCATCCACCCACTTGCTTAGTCTTTCTAGCAGGGACCCTATTCCTGCTACTTTAGGGCGACCCTGAATGGGAAAGTGGTCCTTGTGGACTTTTGGGAGATGGTGGAAAAGTGGAGTAATAGGTTTGGTCACTAATAGAAAATCTAAAGTTTTCTGATCAATTACTCTCAATTCTTTACCCTCATCTAGCAAGTGGGATAATTTCAATTTTATAGCCCTAGTTGGATCAGTTTTTAATATGTGATAGGTGTTTGTATCAGATGATTGTCTGAGTGCTTCAGCCTTTTAGCTGTCAGTATCTAACACCACCACTGCACCGCCCTTATCAGCCTGACGGATGGGGATATCTTTCCTATCTTACAATCCTTGAAGAGAAAGGAACTCAGTTTAGTTAAATTAAATTTATTGGAGGATTTATGTAACCTAGATTTTTCTTTCACTTTCTTCAGTTCTGTCTTTACAATGGTCTCAAAGGAATCAACCCACTCATTCTGAGTCTGCAGGGAGTAAAAATACTTGTCTCCCATAGGGAGAGAGCTGCTATCAATACCATATAAACCTCTCTCAGACTCAGACTGAAGGCTGCCAAGAGTAGATAACATAGACAAATGCCTAAATGAAAAGGATGATGCAGTGGTATCTTCGGATTGCACCATGTATGGAGCATCGCCAACATTAGAGTCCCATGCGAAATGTTTTCTCCACATCAAATTCCTGACAAAACAATTAATGTCCAAATGTCCAAATTAATGAGTAGGGGAAAAAGATAATCCTTTAAATAACAAAGAAATTTCACTGTCAGATAACGTGATGGAAGAATGGTTCAACATATTGACAGTACCTATTCCTTGGGTTTTCGATTGCACCCCGGATATTTCCTGTAGCTTGTTTTGTCGTTTCTTCCTTCCACGTCATGTCCTTTTATTTTTCCATTTTGTTGCTGTGTGTTGTTCTGCAAGTTTTTTTGAGGAATAACAGAGGAGCTGTGTTTGGAAAAAATAGAACCGACTGAGCTAGACGATGCATTCTGAGATGATACAGTCAGCTGTATCAGCAAACTCTAATTGAATATCAGACGCCTCTGGTGAGCTGAAATTCACGCTCTTGTCTGTTACTGATCCAGATCTCTTTTTAAGGATTGAATGTGGAAACCTCTGACCACGTTGCACATATACAGTACCCTCTTCATAATCTTTCAGGTCTCATAAAACCTTTGATCTTTTTTCCATCTCAAGATTTTTTATGTTTGTTTGGAGATCCTGATTAAAACCCTCATATGACGGTACAGAAGAAAGTCGCGCTATTTGTTCCTTTAAAGACACAATGTCCTGATTTACTTGAATAAGCATTTTTTCTTCATAAGACGTAATAAGTTTCATAAGACTTGTAGAACACTTAGTGAGTATATCATTCCACTCCACTTGAAAAGCCTCAGAGTATACCATTGATGGTGTTTGATTCTCAATCCTCTAGGTATCATGCTCTCATCAATATACTGTATCTGTGTAAGCCTGTATAGTCCCATCTTAATCTCATCTCTTTACGCATCAAAGTCTTTGTTTTCTCAAAAGAAGATTTACATGTAATTTCTGATCTAGGTACGGTATGCCATTCTCTTTAGTGCAGACCTGTGTTAGCTTGATGCTTCGATCCGGTATTGTTAGAATCGTCTGAATAACCTCAGATTGGTCTGTCCATTGGATCTCTGTATCCTGCTGTGTGCTCATATTTGACATTATGAGACTGAGGCTGAACTCACGCTCACAAAATTATATGTAAGTCTCTCTCAGCAGGAGCGGGTGCTGGAACTAAAGCATGGAAGTACAAGGAAAAAACTTACGCAAGCTCTACTGCTATTTGAAAGTTGATGAGCGGAGTTGGTGCACTGGCTGTGTAGTTCACTGTGGGTCCATAATAGGAAAAAATCACTGGCAACCCAAAGCTTCTTCTTTTAAAGATTTTATTTGCACAATAGCAGTGTACAATCCACATAATGCTAATGCTTTTTAGCCAAAGCCTCCCTCATAGCATAGGTTAACAGCATTAAATTCAAACTTTTATAACAAAATAGCCCTTTTAAAAAAAGGGAAAAGGGGTGGTACAATACTTAATTGACAATCATTGCATTGATTAGTCAAAACATATGAACAGACCAAGTGAGATGAGAAAGCCAGTGGGAGGGAAAGGGAGAAAAGCATTCAGAAAATAAAAAAGGAGCACAAAACAGAAAAAATGAACCATATGAATCCCAAAGGGGAGTGTATTTATTTAAAAAACAAATTTATATCCATCCTTTTATTTATTCCCACCAGAATTCTGGTATTAAGGGTGTAAATCCACCAAACTTCTCTCTGGAGTAGGGTTCACTTTATGTCACCCCCTCTTGGAGGTCTCTTGATTTGTTCTAAACCAAAAAAAAAGAAAAATTGTCAAGGTTCCCTGCATGTACTGTTCTAAAATGTTTAGATACGTTAGATATATTCTTAGCATTGGAATTCAGTGTTTCATTATAATGCTCCGAAATCCTGACCCTCAGATTGTGCATTCTATATACTGCATCTGACAGGCATTGCATTCAATTACATAATTTACATGCTTAGAATTACAATTAATGTAATTCTTAAGGGAATATACCTCTCCTGTAGAGAAAGAAGTCACTGTTTTGCTCTGTTTATGGAGAAAAGGACAGATCCCAAAGTGGGAGATCTCCTACTTGAGAAACTGCATCCTGGCCGGAGAACATTATATAATGCTTTGTCAGCATACAGGATGGAAAGACACTGTTTAACAATTTTTACAATGTCCTGATATTGCACGGAATAAGCAGTGACAAAATGAGCCACTCTGAAATTGCGATAAGAGAGCTTAATTGTCTTACTGCTTGTTCCAATACCAACAAGGTAGTTGCGATCTCTCCTCTCCACCAGTCTCCTACCCCTCTCAATCAAAAAATCATTGGAACCCCCGTTGTCTAATGCCCTGTACACACGGTTGGATTATCCGATGGAAAATGTGCGATCGGAGCTTGTTGTCGGAAATTCCGACCGTGTGTGGGCTCCATCGGACTTTTTCCATCGGAATTTCGGACACACAAAGTTTGAGAGCAGGCTATAAAATTTTCTGACAACAAAATCCGATCGCGTCAATTCTGACCGTGTGTGGACAATTCCGATGCACAATGTGCCACGCATGCTCAGAATAAATTCCGAGATGGAACTGCTCGGTCTGGTAAAATTAGCGTTTGCAATGGATATAGCACTTTCGTCAGGCTGCAATGTTTTAAATTGTTTAATGCAGCGCACTCTCTTCTTCTTTATAATGCTAGAAGAATGAAGTTGTTTTGCTGCTCATATTCACACATGATGTGGTGCCCCTGGAAGACGTAATTTTATTATGAAACGCCGCGTAGGGCGGAGCGACGTGTTCGCGTGACCTCCCACCGCTGTTGTGTTACCAGCAGCACAGGCTGTCTGTGAGCATCCGGCCGGCGCTCCAGACCTCATTCTAGGCGCTCAACTTTGAATTTCACATGTGAGTGTATAAATTTTTTGATTTAATAAAGCCATACGATTTTACAATATTGGAGCTTTTTCCGTTTATGTTATAACCACTCTGCTGAGAGTTTGACTTCCCGCTATTGTGAACCAACCCATCCTATACCAAAGTCCCTGATGTTCCATCCCAGTACCAACGCTTGGTCTTTCGGTGGTGGTCCGGAGCAATCAGTTCTAACAGCTTACTCTGACCCTCTGTAGTGGGGGGTCATGAGTTTCTGGTAAGCGGCCAGTCTCTCTATATGTGGTGGTGGACCAAGCACCTTGTCCTTATCCAGCAGGACCTCAATTGTAATTTAACCACTTGCCGACCGCCTCACGCAGATATACTGCGGCAGAATGACACGGGCAGGCAAAATCACGCACCTGGTACATGATCTGCCTCCCGCGGGCGGGGGGTCCATTCGGACCCCCCCCGGTGCCAGAGGCGGCCAGCATTTGTTCCCGGGCGATCAGAGGTGAGGGGGAGGCCATCCATTCATGGCCACCCCCTCGCGATCGCTCCCGGCGAATGAAATCCTTCCTCTGCCTCTGTAATGTAAACAGAGGCAGAGGAAGTAATGTCATCTCTCCTCGAGCCGGTCTTTTTTGTTCCAGTGCCGAGGAGAGAAGACATCAATGTGAGTTTGCACAACACTACACGTACAGTAGAACATGCAGGCACACTTTTCATCCCCCAGTCACGCTCCGATCATCCCCCGATCACCCCCCTGTACCCCCTGTCACAGTGACACCAATAGCAGTTTTTATTTTTTGCATTGGTGTCAGTTTGGGACAGTTATAAGTGTTAGGGCAGTTAGGGTTAGCCCCCTTTAGGTCTGGGGTACCCCCCTTTAGGTCTAGGGTACCCCCTAACCCCCCCTAATAAAGGTTAACCCCTTGATCACCCCCCCCGTCGCCAGTGTCACTAAGCGATTGTTTTTCTGATCGCTGTATTAGTGACACAGGTGACGCTAGTTAGGGAGGTAAGTATATAGGTTGGCCGTCAGCATTTTATAGCGACAGGGACCCCCATATACTATCTACTAAACCCCTGATTGCCCCCTAGTTAACCCTTTCACCAGTGATCACCATATAATTGTTATGGGTGACGCTGGTTAGTTAATTTGTTTTTCATAGTTTATTATAGTTTCAGGGCACCCGCCATTTATTACCTTATAAAGGTTTAACCCCCTAATTGCCCAGCGGTGATATAAGTTACGTTTTTAGGGTCAGATAAGGTCTGCGTCGCCCCAGGCAGCAACAGGTTAGCGCCAGTACCGCTAACACCCACGCACGCAGCATACACCTCCCTTAGTGCTATAGTATCTGAACGGATTGATATCTGATCCGATCAGATCTATACTCCCCAGCATTTTAGGGTCCCCAAAAAAACGCAGTGTTAGCGGGATCAGCCCAGATACCTGCTAGCACCTGCGTTTTGCCCCTCAGCCCAGCCCTGCCCAGCCCACCCAAGTGCAGTATCGATCGATCACTGACACTTACAAAACATTAAGCACACATAACTGCAGCGTTCGCAGAGTCAGGCCTGATCCCTGCAATCGCTAACAGTTTTTTGGTAGCGTTTTGAACCAGTCGCTAACAGTCAGGAGCTTTTTTGCCTGTGAGTCTCACTAGTGTACCCCTAAATTTAGAGCCCAAAATGGCAAATCGAAGGTACACTAGTGAAGAGGCCTACACGTTTCTGAGCATGACAGATAGTGAAGAGGAAGTCACTCATCTGTCAGATTCAGGCTCAGAATACGATCCTGTGGACAACAGCGGCTCCATGACAGATAGCTCTGACAACGGAGTTGTGGTCCCTGCCAAGGTCAGGCGTACCAGACATCAATCTTCTTCTTCTGTCCTTGAAATGCAAGAACCGCAGGGCTCTTGTATGGAGCAGAGCAGTACTAGCGCCGCTATTCCTTCTGGTGAACTGGCAAGCACCAGCGGCCTAGTACACCCTGGTCGTACATCCAGCACTTCAGTATCACGTGGTGATGTGGCGAGTCCCATAAGTGCAGTTCAAGCTGGCGAGGTGGCAGGCACAAGTAGTGTCCCGCTGCCACCAAGAAGATGAACACAGGCCCGTCGTGCCCATAGTGCCCTTCCTGCTGCATTCGCCAATCCGAATTGGGTACCCACCACTTCTGCAGCACCCGTACTTCCCCCATTCACTGGCCAACCCGGAATTCAGGTGGATCTATTGTGGACCAAAGCTATTTATACGCTGGTCAACACATCGCCACTATTCCCCAGTCCTCCATTGCCAGAGATTGGAGACCAATTACGGTCTCGAATTTAAGATCTTTCTGGGCCTTTCCCTCAACATGGGCATAACTAAAAAGAGTGAGTTGCGGTCATATTGGTCCACTGACCCAATTCACCATATGCCCTTGTTCTCTGCCTCCATGACCAGGGCACGATACGAGCAGATTTTGCGGTTCATGCACTTCAACAACAATGAACTCTGTCGTCCTCGTGGAGACCCTGGATACGATCGGCTCTACAAAAATTCGGCCCTTCATAAACCACTTCAACCAACGTTTTGCAGACTTGTTTACTCCCTATCAAGTTGTCTGCGTTGATGAGTCCCTGATTAAGTTTTCTGGCTGCTTGCCATTCAAACAGTACCTTCCCAGCAAGCGTGCCAGATATGGGGTCAAGATGTATAAGCTCTGTGACAGGGCCACAGGCTATACATGTAGTTTTATGGTTTACGAGGGCAAAGATAGTCACGTAGAGCCGACAAACTGCCCTGACTACATAGGAAGTGCTGGTAAGATAGTGTGGGACTTGGTGTCACCCTTATTCAGAAAGGGGGACCACTTGTACATGGACAATTATTACATGAACGTGCCACTTTTTAGTCACCTTTTTGATCATCAGATTGGAGCATGTGGCACCGTGCGACCTAATCGCCGGGGCTTTCCACAGCGGCTTGTAGATTCCCGTCTTAGGCTGGGGGAGAGAGTCTGCTTGCAATGTAACAATTTGCTCGCTATGAAGTGGAGGGACAATAAGAATGTTTTCGTTCTTACCTCCCTTCATGCAGACACGACGGTCCAAATTACTACGGCGACTGGTGTTGTGGAGAAACCCCTCTGTGTCCATGAATATAACCAAAATATGGGAGGGGTGGACCTCAACGACCAGTTGTTGGTGCCGTACCTAGTTGCCCATAAGGCCAGACACTGGTACAAAAAAGTGTCTGTTTATTTATTTCAGTTGGCTTTGCTGAACGCTTATGTGTTATACAGAGCTTCAGGACGGACTGGATCTTTCCTTAAATTCCAGGAAGAGATCGTCAGAGCCCTTCTGTTTCCAGACGGTGCTCCACCTCACCTTTCCCAACCAAATGCAGTAAGCCGGCTGCATGAGAGGCATTTTCTTTATGTCCTCCCAAATACCCCTACCCAACGAGCCCCCCAAAAAAGATGTTGTGTCTGGCCAGCAAGCGCGGATTTAGGCGTAACACCCGCTATTATTGTCCCTCCTGTCCTGACAATCCTGGTCTTTGCATTGGTGAATGTTTTGAACGCTACCATACACTAGTTGAGTATTAGCGTAGGGTACAGCACTGCACAGACTAGGACACACTTTCACAGGGTCTCCCAAGATGCAATCGCATTTTGAGAGACCCAAACCTGGTACCAATTACAAAAATTAAAGTTACAAAAAAAAGTAAAAAAAAACAAAAAAAAAATATAAAATAATAAAAACCAAAAATAGTTGTCGTTTTATTGTTCTCTCTCTCTATTGTTCTGCTCTTTTTTACTGTATTCTATTCTGCAATGTTTTACTGTTGTTATGTTTTTATCATGTTTGGTAACCATTCTTTTGTTTTCAGGTACACCATTCAGCTGCAGAGTGGATTTATTTATCTTGACAGCAACAACGTTTGCTCCCACGATACATAAAGCCATGACTCCAGTGCTGTCGGAGGTGATTTCACCACCACAGTTACATACTTCAGCATATATGCTGAAGCATGGGGGCAGCAGTGGGTGGAGGAGCGATTTGCTCCTGCCTTTTGAGGGAGGATGCCCCCATGCTTCGGCATATATATATATTTTAGGCACAGGTTGTGTTTAAATGTTTTATTTTTTACTATTTTTTTTTTGTATTTGCTTTGCAGGTATGGTAAGTCTTACTGTTATACTGTAATGTTACTTTGTTTTATTGTTAACCATCATTTGCTTAGCAGGTACGCCATTCAGCTGCAGAGCGGATTTATTTATCTTGACAGCAACAGCGTTTGCTCCCACGATACATAAAGCCGTGACTCCAGCGCTGTCGGAAGTGATTTCACCACCACAGTTACATACTTCAGCATATATGCCGAAGCGTGGGGGCAGCAGTGGGTGGAGGAGCGATTTGCTCTTACCTTTTGCGGGAGGATGCCCCCATGCTTCGGCATATATAAACGGTGCATGTATGCCCATCATTAGAAGTGGGTGGATGAAGGGAGGTATTCTAATGGTGGGCATACCCACTGATCAATATCTTTTTTCTTTCAGCCCACAGGCTGCATGAAAAAAAAGTTTACAATATATGCCCAACAAGGACCAGCAACGTACTGGTATGTTGCTGGACTTTGAGTGGTTATACCAGAATGATGCCTGCAGATTTAGGTATCATCTTGGTATAATTTTTTCAGCCAGCGGTCAGCTTTCATGTAAAAGCAATCCTAGCGGCTAATTAGCTTCTAGACTGCTTTTACAAGCAGTGGGAGGGAATGCCCCCCCGCACCGTCTTCCATGTTTTTCTCTGGCTCTCCTGTCCCAACAGGAAACCTGAGAATGCAGCCGGTGATTCGGCCAGCTGACCATAGAGCTGATCAGAGACCAGAATGGCTCCAATCATCTCTATGGCCTAAGAAACCGGAAGCTACAAGCATTTCATGACTTAAATTTCGCCGGATGTAAACAGCGCCATTGGGAAATTGGGAAAGCATTTTATCACACCGATCTTGGTGTGGTCAGATGCTTTGAGGGCAGAGGAGAGATCTAGGATCTAATAGACCCCAATTTTTCAAAAAAGAGTACCTGTCACTACCTATTGCTGTCATAGGGGATATTTACATTCCCTGAGATAACAATAAAAATGATTAAAAAAATACAAAAATGAACAGAACAGTTTAAAAATAAGATAAAAAAGCAAAAAAATAATAAAGAAAAAAAAAAGCACCCCTGTCCCCCCCCTGCTCTCACGCAAAGGCGAATGTAAGCGTCGGTCTGGCGTCAAATGTAAACAGCAATTACACTAGACATGTGCACACTGAAATATTTCGTTTCGGAATTTCGATTTCGTCCGAAAAATAAATTTATTTTGTTACTCCCGAAATTCGTTTTTATTTATTTCGTTTTTCGTTAAAAATTGCATTCGTCCGAAAATCCAAATTAGGGTCGAATCTGTCATTGAAGGCTTATGGTGTCTGTCGAATGTTCAAAGAAGATTCGACGGAGCAGCTAAACTGTACGACGCCGTATAGTTTACCTGCTCCGTCGAATCTTCTTAGAACTTTCAACAGACACCATAAGCCAAAGTACGTGTGTACTTAGTTATAGCTATTTTACTGCTCCTCATCTTTGGTTACAATCAGCCAATAACATTCATCATCATCATTATTTTTTTTTTTTAATCTTTTCTCCCCTACGTCGAATCTTTTCTCCCCTACGTCGAATCTTTTCTCTCTATGTAGAATAATCTTGGACTAATAGAGTTAAGGTTAGGCACATTCGACCACAGGTTTGATGGACACAGATTGTTATTGTCATCATCATGTCGAATCTCCTATCTATATCGAACTGTTGTAGCAATGAAAACGAAAATAAAGCATTTGTTTATGTCGGATCTTTCATTTTTCGGATTCTGCACTTTCGTTATTGTTTGTTAAAACGATAACGAAAATACCTGAATTTCGGACGAAAATGCATTCGGACGAAAACAAATGCACATGTCTAAATTGCACCATGCATGTGTGGTATCACCACGAAGGTCAGATCGAGGGCAGTAATTTTAGCAATAGACCTCCTCTGTAAATCTAAAGTGGTAACCTGTAAAGGCTTTTAAAGGCTTTTAAAAATGTATTTAGTTTGTCGCCACTGCACGTTTGTGCGCAATTTTAAAGCATGTCATGTTTGGTATCCATGTACTCGGCCTAAGATCATCTTTTTTATCTCATCAAACATTTGGGCAATATAGTGTGTTTTAGTGCATTAAAATTTTAAAAAGTGTTTTTTCCAAAAAAAATGCGTTTGAAAAATCGCTGCGCAAATACTGTGTGAAAAAAAAAATGAAACACCCACCATTTTAATCTGTAGGGCATTTGCTTTAAAAAAAATATATAATGTTTGGGGGTTCAAAGTAATTTTCTTGCAAAAAAAAATAATTTTTTCATGTAAACAAAAAGTGTCAGAAAGGGCTTTGTCTTCAAGTGGTTAGAAGAGTGGGTGATGTGTGACATAAGCTTTGTGACATAACCTTCTAAATGTTGTGCATAAAATGCCAGGACAGTTCAACCCCCCCCCCAAATGACCCCATTTTGGAAAGTAGACACCCCAAGCTATTTGCTGAAAGGCATGTCGAGTCCATGGTATATTTTATATTGTGACATAAGTTTTTTTTTTTGCACAAAGTTGTCACTAAATGATATATTGCTCAAACATGCCTTGGGAATATGTGAAATTACACTCCAAAATACATTCTGTTGCTTCTCCTGAGTACGGGGATACCACATGTGTGATACTTTTTGGGAGCCTAGCCGCGTACGGGACCCTGAAAACCAAGCACCGCCTTCAGGCTTTCTAAGGGCGTAAATTTTTGATTTTACTCTTCACTGCCTATCACAGTTTCGGAGGCCATGGAATGCCCAGGTGGCACAAAACCCCCCCAAATTTTATTTTGGAAAGTAGACACCCCAAGCTATTTGCTGAGAGGTATAGTGAGTATTTTGCAGACCTCACTTTTTTCACAAAGTTTTGAAAATTGAAAAAAAAAAAAAATGTCTTGTCTTTCTTCATTTTCAAAAACAAATGAGAGCTGCATAATACTCACCATGCCTCTCAGCAAATAGCTTGTGGTGTCCACTTTCTAAAATGGGGTCATTTGGGGGGGTTGTGCTATCTTGGCATTTTATGGCCTTCGAAACTGTGATAGGTAGTGAGGAGTGAATCAAAAATTTACGCCCTTTGAAATCCTGAAGGCGGTGATTGGTTTTCAGGGCCCCGTACGCGGCTAGGCTCCCAAAAAGTCCCACACATGTGGTATCCCCGTACTCAGGAGAAGCAGCAGAATGTATTTTGGGGTGTAATCCCACATATGCCCATGGCATGTTTGAGCAATATATCATTTAGTGACAACTTTGTGCAAAAAAAAAAAATTGGTCACTTTCCCGCAACTTGTGTCAAAATATAAAATATTCCATGGACTCAACATGCCTCTCAGTAAATAGCTTGGGGTGTCTACTTTCCAAAATGGGGTCATTTGGGGGGGGTTGCCATCTGGGCATTTTATGGCCTTCAAAACTGTGATAGGTAGTGAGGAGTGAAATCAAACCTTTATGCCCTTAGAAATCCTGAAGGGAGTGCTTGGTTTTCGGGGCCCCGTACGCGGCTAGGCTCCCAAAAAAGTCCCACACATGTGGTATCCCCATACTCAGGAAAATCAACAGAATGTATTTTGGGGTGCAATTCCACATATGCCCATGGCCTGTGTGAGCAATATATCATTTAGTGACAACTTTGTGCAAAAAAAAAAAGTTTGTCATTTTCCTGCAACTTGTGGCAAAATATAAAATATTCCATGGACTCAACATTCCTCTCAGCAAATAGCTTGGGGTGTCTATTTTCTAAAATGGGGTCATTTGGGGTTTTTTTGTGCCATCTTGACATTTTATGGCCTTCAAAACTGTAATAGGTAATGAGGAGTGAAATCAAAAATGCACGCCCTTAGAAATCCTGAAGGCGGTGCTTGGTTTTGGGGCCCCGTACGCGGCTAGGCTCCCAAAAAGTCCCACACATGTGGTATCCCCATACTCAGGAGAAGCAGCAAAATGTATTTTGGGGTGTAATTCCACATATGCCCATGGCATGTTTGAGCAATATATCATTTAGTGACAACTTCGTGCAAAAAAAAAGAAAAAAAAAAGTTTGTAATTTTCCCGCAACTTGTGTCAAAATATAAAATATTCCATGGACTCAGCATGCCTCTCAACAAATAGCTTGGGGTGTCTACTTTCCAAAATGGGGTCATTTGGGGGGGTTTGTGCCATCTGGGCATTTTATGGCCTTCAAAACTGTGATAGGTAGTGAGGAGTGAAATCAAACCTTTATGCCCTTAGAAATCCTGAAGGCAGTGCTTGGTTTTCGGGGCCCCGTACGCGGCTAGGCTCCCAAAAAAGTCCCACACATGTGGTATCCCCATACTCAGGAAAATCAACAGAATGTATTTTGGGGTGCAATTCCACATATGCCCATGGCCTGTGTGAGCAATATATCATTTAGTGACAACTTTGTGCAAAAAAAAAAAGTTTGTCATTTTCCTGCAACTTGTGGCAAAATATAAAATATTCCATGGACTCAACATGCCTCTCAGCAAATAGCTTGGGGTGTCTATTTTCTAAAATGGGGTCATTTGGGTGGGTTTTGTGCCATCTTGGCATTTTATGGCCTTCAAAACTGTGATAGGTAGTGAAGAGTGAAATCAAAAATTTATGCCCTTAGAAATCCTGAAGGCGGTGCTTGGTTTTCGGGGCCCCCAAAAAGTCCCACACATGTGGTATCCTCATACTTAGGAGAAGCATCAAAATGTATTTTAGGGTGTAATTCCACATATGCCTATGGCATGTTTGAGCAATATATCATTTAGTGACAACTTTTTGTAATTTTTTTTTTTGTCATTATTTAATCACAAAAAAAATGAATTTTCGATGGGCTCAACATGCATCTCAGCAATTTCCTTGGGGTCATTTGGGGGGGGGGTTGTACTGCCCTGCCATTTTAGCACCTCAAGAAATGAGATAGGCAGTCATAAACTGAAAGCTGTGTAAATTCCAGAAAATGTACCCTATTACTTTCGCGCAAACTAATAAATATACGCTTATTGACATTTTTTTTACCAAAGACATGTGGCCGAATACATTTTGGCCTAAATGTATGACTAAAATTGAGTTTATTGGATTTTTTTATAACAAAAAGTAGAAAATATCATTTTTTTTCAAAATTTTTGGTCTTTTTCCGTTCATAGCGCAAAAAATAAAAATGGCAGAGGTGATCAAATACCATCAAAAGAAAGCTCTATTTGTGGGAAGAAAAGGACGCAAATTTTGTTTGGGTACAGCATTGCATGACCGCGCAATTAGCAGTTAAATTGACGCAGTGCCAAATTGTAAAAAGTGCTCTGGTCAGGAAGGGGGTAAATCCTTCCGAGGCTGAAGTGGTTAACAAACACCTGGGTGATTCATCTTGTTGTTTTCACATGGACTTACATATATATTCTCTTCACTGTTGCACATGAAGAATGCACTTTTGATGGTTTATTTAATTTTTATTTATAATTTTATATTTATTGGTGATTTATATAATCCATATGTTCTACACATCTTATTTGGTATTCACTTCAAAGGAGGACTGATTGTCCCTTGTATGGACATCAGTTTTCTCATTAGCGCGATTCCATTTTTTTAAGTCGATTTCATTGTGTTTGTGTTACATACAGGAATCCGCAGCTTTTCTAATTCCTTTATTGTTTACACATTTTCACTTATGCGCAGTTATAATTCCCCCTTTTCTTCTGATCATATTCACACAGACTTCTCACAAACTTCTTTCTTTATTATTTCTCGTGATTTCATCAATATAATATTTTGATTTGTCATATCTACCAAAAAAAAAGTTTTTTGTTATGTTTTTAGATTTAAATTTTGTCGTTATGATTTTTTTAAATCCTGATCTTGTTTTTCTTTTTATAACTCAAGGATAGTTTTTGGTGTGTTTTGTGTGTCAATTTACCACAACACCATTATTATCTCAAGGAGGTTGCTTGGTGTTGGTGTCTCTTGTTAATTTGACATTGTATTTTTGAAATGTACCTGCCTCCTCACAAACAAACTGTCCTTTTTGAAGGAAAACACACATAGGCGAGTATAATAGAAAAAAAATCCTTTATTAAGGGGTCATAACCTAACAAAGAGGGAGTCAACGCTGGATAAACTGCAGAAATTGGCGAAGCCTTTGGCCCCCAGGGCACACATCAACTATTTGACTGCAAAATTGGTGGCCTGAGGAGTCCATATATAAGGGAGTACAATCTGGTCCAGAAGTCCAAGAGATCATGAACAGCCTCAGATGACATGTATGTCCCCAAGTTGTGGTCATACAAGAGCCTGCATCTTTTGTCAGACCAGACTGAACCCAAGCCATCACTCTCTGGTCTTCCTTAGGCCTCATGCACACGAGACGCCGGTGCAATCTCTGCTGAACACATGTTTTTAAAAGCTGATATCGGCGTTTAGAAACGCCCGTTTTGCCGCGTGTGCATGCCGTGTTTAGCCGAGTTTAGCCGCGTTTGCGTCTAGAAGCTTCTGCAGAGCAGAGAATGACATTTTACAACCCGATTTTGGGGCCCCATATCTCGGGGCCACTTGGTGCTAGGGACCCCACATTTGGTGTGCTAACACAGTGGAACTAACACAATAACATATCCAGATTTCGGCTTCCTAGCGCTAAGTGGCCCTGAGATACAGGGCTCCAAATTTGGGTCACAAAATGTCAAGCACTTCTGCAGCAGAGAATGACATTTTCTGACCTGACTTTGGGGCCCCATATCTCGGGGCCACTTGATGCTAGGAACCCCAAATTTGGTTCCAAATAGGAACCCCACATTTGGTTCCACTGTGTTAGCACACCAAATAGGAACCCCAAATGTGGTTTCACTGTGTTAGCACACCAAATTTGGGGTTCCTACCACCAAGTTGCCCCGAGATATGGGGCCCTAAAGTCGGGTCACAAAATGTCATTCTCTGCTGCAGAAGTGTTTGACATTTTGCGACCCTACTTTGGGGCCCCATATCTCAGGGCCACTTGGTGGAACCCCACATTTAGTGTGCTAACACAGTAGAACTAACACTATAACATATCCAAATTTGGGGTTCCTAGTACAAAGTAGCCCCGAGATATGGGGCCTCAAAGTCGGGTCATAAAATGTTCCTTTAAAAACACTTATAAATGCAAACACGTTTGGCGCCTGAAACATGGAAAACTTTTGCATCTGAACCCATTTTTTTGCTTCTGGTAAAACAAGGTTAAACGCAACTGCCTAAAAAAAAATGAGACTGTGTACATGTACACATAGGATAACATTGAATGGGTTCAGGGGCAGTTGAAAAAAGTGTCCAACTGCCTCTGAACGCGAGTTTAACAGCGTCTCATGTGCATGAGGCCTTAGACGCTTCCTTCCAGGCTGTGGCTCTGGTGTTGGAGGTGTGGCAGGAGAAGGAGGACCTGTAGGAGGAGGACCATGGTTGAGCTCACAAATGTGGCTTTGGCTTGTGAGTAGGCCCCTCAACCCCTTATTTAGGGCTTGGAAGATTACATACTCACATATTAGGCATTGGCCCTCCTCCATTTGCTGCATTTTGCAGGCTGTTATGTATGCAAAGTCCTCTTGAACACTGTGGGGGGTTCTGAGGGCCTCAGTAGCCTTCCAAAATAGGCCAATTGCTGCCTCCTCCAGGTTACTCCTCTTCCTGCCACTTTTTGTTTGAAGGTGGAGGGGAGGGACCTGGGTATCGGGCAGGCTACTGGGCGCGGCCACCTCCTGGCTGAGTCTTTCCTGTGTATGAAAAAGGGACATCGTTTTAGTTTTTGGTTCATCGATCACAATCAGAAATTAGTACTCCAAAATAACATAGATTTAGCATCATTAATTTGACCAACAGAAATATTTTGAAGAATGCTATACCTGGCTCAAGCTGGGCTCTTCCACATGTTGCTGCCTGGAAGACCCAGATTGGACGTCAGAAGCCTCAGCTGGGGTGGAAGAAAGCGTGGAAGGAAGACTGGAGAGTGTTGGCCTGGGTTCAGTCTGACCTGCGAGAAAATGCAGTCTGTCATAGTACCACAGCCTGGGGACATAAATGGCATCTGCAGCTCCTGATCTCAGGGAATCCTGGACCTTCTTGTGCTCCCTTAGATATGTGCTCCTCATGCTACCAATTAGGGCCTTCAAATAGGTGATGTCTGCACGAATTCCAGCAATTTATCCAGCGCCGCCTTCCTCTTTGATTGATTCTTATAATGGGGGTGGTTTACCTGCCACAGACAGGGCAGCTCCCTCAACATATCAATGAATATGGGGATAAAGTCCTGATCATTCAATATATCCATTTTCTCTGCAAGACACAACACAAGACAAACCCTAATGTCAGGCTAAAGTCTCCTAATCTTGTCCCAATATAGGCCTCAATTTCTAAGCAGTATAGGCCCAAGTTTAAATGTTACCTTCATTATCACGATTGGCGCTTCCTCTACTCCTTCTTCCGCTCACAGATCGTACGTACGACGCACGCGTATTACGCTTTATATACACTGCGCATGTGTGAAACTCCGCCCGCCCCTGACACTCTTTCTAGTCTATTCCCCGCCCCTTTTCATTCGGCACAGTGGGGAAGAGCACATGGCAGAGACAGAGCTAATTACAGCAATGAGGAGGAGGAGGAGAGCCCGAAGCCACAAACGTCACAATCCCCGAGGAGACGATTTAAGGCATCAAATATATCCTTTGTAGAGATGGTGGAGATGGTCGACATACTGAAGAGGGCCGACTATGACGGGAAGTATGGACCTTACCCCAACCCCAATGTCAGAAAGGCCAAGATCATGGCGAAAGTTGTGAAGACTCTGCACCGTAATTTTGGGGTACGGCGATCCAAGGATCAACTCAGGAAGCGGTGGTCGGACCTCAAATTAAGGGAGCACGATCAGTATAGAAGGATCAGGAGAGTGCTGCAAAAAAGTAAGTAGTTGTCCTGTGTTCTTATTCTTTATTTTTATTACGTTCGTGCTGCTCCATGTGCTTTTCTTTACTGTTGTACAGTTTAAAATGGCAACTTTCATGTCCATGGACACATTATTCGTTCGTAGCAAACATTGTTCGTTCGGCCAATAAAACACCATGTTTTGTCCAGATGCAGTTCAATACATTTTTTATGGCCTAAATAAAAAAAAATAAAAAACAGAAAGCCGCGCATTAAACTGATACATACATATATAAATGTGAAAAAAATATAAATGTGAAAAAAATGTGAAAAAAAATATATTTTTAAAAGTTCCTTGATATAGTGAAAGTCCAACAAGAAAAAAAGAAATTAGAAGATCCTCAAGAGTCAAAATGATGATAATGAAAACAAAAATTTAAATAAAAGCCCAACTGATATATAGAATGCTTACCAGATAGTAAGCCAAATCAAGCAGGTGGCTTAAACCCAGCCTGGGCCTTTAAGGAATCAATCCCTGTGAATTTGGACAAATTTCCACTCGTGAAGTAGACGTGGATTCACAAAGATTCAACCCCAAAAAATTTTTTAAAGCAACATAGCGTAATACTGACAACAAATTGCATAAAAAGAAAAGGGAAAAAAAGAGGGACACTCACACAGTGATAAAATCATAAAAAATCATAAAAAACACCCAGTGCCTAATAACACACATAGGGCCTCTATGCGAGTGACATGCAAATCATGCAGGTGGTGAATAATTTCCTAGTGAGAGAATTAGCATGTACACCAGCACCTTATAAAGATTCTGCTTACCAGATGTATTTAAACATATGTGGGTAAATATCAATCAATCGAATGGTATTGGTGAAGGGGTTTCAAGCGTGCAGCAAACCACATAAAGATCCTGCTTACAAGATGCCAAACTTTAAATGAGCAAACTGATACAACCAAAGGAAACGGCCTCCTTGCATAGAGCGATGTAGACCCATCATGCCAGACATGTCCAAGGCTCCACGATACCCATATTGTAAAAGATATTGGCAAGATAGTGTGATACCTTTTAAACTTATTTATTTTAAAACAGAATAACACTTACAATGTAAAAAAGACATAAAAGCGATGCCGGCCGGCAAACGAACAAAACTCCCTTCCTCAATGGGGCGACGTGGTGACATCAGCACGTACCTCTCAGACGCGTTTCGTCATAAGGTGACATTATCAATGGGGTACGGGCAGCGTGCTGAGCAACCACCTAATATACATGCACCAAGCCTCGCCTTGAGTTCCACTAAGAAAATGCCGAGGCGCCATCTTGGATGTGGGCGCAACCAGTACTCCTATTCTATAAGGAGAGGGGAAACTGTTTATAACCCCATAGGGATAATAAATATCACAAGCCTAAAAACACATCTCCCTTTTAAATACAATCCAATTGGGGTGGTTAGACCAATCATATGGACAACGAATAACTGATAAACCTAAATAACACACCAACACATTAAATGAATCGAGCCTAGCCTTGGGTCCCGCTGGAAGGGTTCCAAAGCGCCATCTTGGTTATGGGTATAGCCAATACTCCTAATAAAACAGGAGCGGGAACTATCTTTAACCCCATAAAGGATGGTAAATATCATCTTGGTTATGGGTATAGCCAATACTCCTAATAAAACAGGAGCGGGAACTATCTTTAACCCCATAAAGGATGGTAAATATCACGGGCCCAAAGACAAAAATCCCATTCAAATATAGATCAATTAGGGCAATTAGACTGATCAGATAAATAACAGATAATTAATAGGTTTAGATAATAAATCAAACCCAAAATTAATATAAATCATAAACTAAATAATATAATAAATTTGACTTTCTCTATAAAATAATTTAATGATAATTATAAAAAATATATAAAAATATTCTCTGAAACATATGATTAATATATGTTAAATACTAAATTGATTTTTATTTTTTATTTATTTATATGTACCAATAGAAACCTCTGTTGGGACCCAAGGCAGCCCAGATGTTTAGGAATTATCCATGAAAGCGTTAACATCTACATCAATATTTAACCCATAGGGCGTATAAGTTTTGATCCTATGGATCCAGGGCATCTCTAGTTTGGAAATTTAGTGCACCATGGAGCTCCCACGCCAGTGAGGTTTGTATCTGTCAATTCCCAGAAAAATGGTGTTGGAGGGGTCCCTGTTGTGCACTGAATTATAATGCTTAGAGATGATTCTTGAACCCTGTCAAAATGTTGGTAATGTGCTCATTGAGCCTGATTTCAAGAGGGCGTTTGGTCCGCCCAATATATTGCAAGCCACACGGGCATTGCAACAAATAGACCACCCCAAATGTAGAACAAGTCACAAATGGGGTAATAGTGTGGGTCTGACCAGTACTTGTAGAAACAAAAGACTGGGTTCTCCTATCTAAACAGCTATTGAAAGAACAAACCCAACATTTTTTACCATCCTTTATGGGGTTAAAGATAGTTCCCTCTCTCCTGTTTTATTAGGAGTATTGGCTATACCCATAACCAAGATGGCGCTTTGGAACCCTTCCAGCGGGACCCAAGGCTAGCCTTGATTCGTTTAATGTGTTGGTGTGTTATTTAGGTTTATCAGTTATTCGTTGTCCATATGATTGGTCTAACCGCCCCAATTGGATTGTATTTAAAAGGGAGATGTGTTTTTAGGCTTGTGATATTTATTATCCCTATGGGGTTATAAACAGTTTCCCCTCTCCTTATAGAACAGGAGTACTGGTTGCGCCCACATCCAAGATGGCGCCTCAGCATTTTCTTAGTGGAACTCAAGGCGAGGCTTGGTGCATGTATATTAGGTGGTTGCTCAGCACGCTGCCCGTTCCCCATTGATAACATCACTTTATGACGAAACGTGTCTGGGAGGTACGTGCTGACGTCACCACGTCGCCCCATTGAGGACGGAAGTTTTGTTCGTTTGCTGGCCGGCATCGCTTTTATGTCTTTTTTACATTGTAAGTGTTATTCTGTTTTAAAATAAATAAGTTTAAAAGGTATCACACTATCTTGCCAATATCTTTTACAATATGGGTATCGTGGAGCTTTGGACATGTCTGGCATGATGGGTCTACATCACTCTATGCAAGGAGGCCGTTTCCTTTGGCTGTGTCAGTTTGCTCATTTAAAGTTTGGCATCTTGTAAGCAGGATCTTTATGTGGTTTGGTGCACGCTTGAAACCCCTTCACCAATACCATTCGGTTGATTGATATTTACCCACATATGTTTAAATACATCTGGTAAGCAGAATCTTTATAAGGTGTTGGTGTACCTGCTAATTCTCTCACTAGGAAATTATTCATCACCTTTTTCTTTTTATGCAATTTGTTGTCAGTATTACGCTATGTTGCTTTAAAAAAATTTTTGGGGTTGAATCTTTGTGAATCCACGTCTACTTCACGAGTGGAAATTTGTCCAAATTCACAGGGATTGGTTCCTTAAAGGCCTAGGCTAGGTTTAAGGGTAGGGGGGCCATCGATATGCCAATGTCTGAGACATTTTTTAAATAAAAAAATTGTTAAACTGACCAAATATTTGCTTAGATTTACTGCTTGTCTTTCTTTTAGCGGACCCTGACTGATTTGGCTTACTATCTGGTAAGCATTTTATATATCAGTTGGGCTTTTATTTTAATTTTTGTTTTCACTTGAATATCCATTATCATCAATTGGACTATTGAGGATCTTCTAATTTCTTTTTTTCTTGTTGGACTTTCACTATATCAAGAAACTTTTAAAAATATATTTTTTTCACATTTTTTTTCACATTTATATTTTTTTTCACATTTATATATGTATGTATCAGTTTTTACTTTCAATATGTTTTTATTTTCAATTGCGTCATACAAATTATGCATTAACATATTTAGATTGCACAGGAGGGAACGCCTCCTCGAACATGAGACATAAAGGTTACAATTCGAGTGAGAAAATAACATATAGTATATGGTTACTTCGCCTCAAGGGCTGTTGGTGGGGACAACCTGATATATATCAATAACTAAGTTTTAAATAAGCAGTCTCAATGTTTTGCCCCTAACACATCACGGGATCTTTCCCCATCCCCGGCACCCCCGACGGGATCTAGCTGTGCCAGGTGGGGAAATCTCCTTACTTCTCCTTTGCCCATTTAGTCTGAGCCATCAGGAGTGTTGAGGGGTTATGAGTCCCCATAAGCTAAGTAATTTACCGTATGGTAGCTTTACATTGAATTGCAACCAGATAGTTAACTTAAGTGAGATAGAAGACAGGAAGAAGAGTTGAAAGAGAGGGAGAGAAGAGTGAGGAGGGAGGTGGGGTGGGGGGGATCTTCAAGGTGGGTGGGGAGGGAGAAGGAGTGCCTTTGTGTACCTCTAGTAATACTGAGGGATGAAGTCGTCTAGGTGTAGGTTAGGTGTTGATGCGCACCTGAACCCCTGGTATGAGGGAGGTTCCCATATATTGGGCCCAAGGTTCCCAAATTGTTTGGAATTTCTTGGAGGTGTTTGACGTGATGCTATAAAGTTTTTCTTGGGCCATAATCCATGAAACCTTCCTTTTTACTGCGTTGAACGAGGGCCTCGGCTGTTTCCAGGCTTTGGCAATAGAGATTTTAGTGCCCAGTAATATAAAGTTGATCAGTGTTTGGTTAGCCTTAGAAATTCCAGGAAGGTTAGCATTAAGAATAGCCACCTCTGGGGACCTAGGGATCTGGCAAGTCGTCACCTTGTAAATCATAGAGAAAACTTTCCTCCAAAAAGTGCGTAGTTTGGGGCATTCCCACCAAATGTGAGCCATTGTGCCCAGGTTTTGGCATCCTCTGAAACATAGGGGGTTCGCCGAGGGATAGATTGCTGCTAACCTGGTAGGGGTCAAGTACCATCTGGTTATCAGTTTGATGCTTGCCTCCATCAAAGAGATGTTCTGGATCCCATTAAAGGATTTAGTTAGAGCTGCTTGCCAAATCTCTATGTCCCTGCTGCATTGGAATTCGGCCTCCCAGGCCTGCATGTATGTGGTTTTGTCCGTTGGGTAAGTGAGGGCCGAATATATCACAGATATGCCTCCCCTCTGCTCCATGGCTTGTCCGCACCATTGTTCGTATGTAGTAAATTTAGGGGGGAGCGGTTTCTCCTGCCAAATTGAGTGGAGAAAGTGAGTGATTTGGTGAAAACGGAATCGTTCCGAATCCGGAAGGTCTAGGTGTTTGATACAGAATTTGAGGGTGATTGGTCCATTGGGGGTGAAGAAGTGCCCTATCCGGTATAGCCCTTTGTCCAGCCACCATTTGAAAGCTGAGATGTCAAGTCCAGGTGGAAAGTCAGGGTTGTGGAATAAGTGCGCTAGGGGATGACCTGTGGAGACCAGGGCTGTGGAGTGTCGGAGGGAGTCCCAAAGGGCGCAGGAGTGGGATAAAGTGGGTGATAGGATGGGTGGCCTAGATTTAGTCGGGCACCAAAGTATGTAGTCTAGTGTATGTTTGGGGGTGGCCTGTCTTTCAATATTTACCCAATCTGGTTTTTCATACCGTGAGTAGATTGAGGACAGTTGGGCTAATCTAGCTGCTAGGTAGTATTTATGTAGATTTGGAAGACCCAACCCTCCCTTGCGTCTGTGAAGGAATAAGGTGCTCTGAGGGATACGATATCCTTTCTTACCCCAGATAAACTGGAGAATTTTACTCTGTAAAGCTCTTAGGTGATCTTTCCTGATTGGGATAGGGAGGGAGCGGAAGAAGTAGAGGAGCCTGGGGAGTAAGGTCATCTTAATGCAGTTGATCCGACCCAGCCAGGATAGTTCATGTTTTGACCATGTAGTAAGGTCAGCCTCCAGTTTCCTGAAGAGAGAAGGGTAATTTTGTGCATATAGAGTTTCCGTCTTGGCCGTCAATGTGATACCTAGGTAGCTAATGGAGGTGTCGCCCCATTTGAAGTGGAAGGATTGTTTTAGAAAGTCAACTGTTTGTGATGGTAACGATACATTAAGGGCTTGAGATTTGGCGAAATTGACTTCGAGTCCAGAAATTTTAGCAAAGTTCCTTAACATTAGGCAGAGGTTAGGTAGTGTAGTGAGGGGGGATGTCAGGAAAAGGAGGATGTCGTCGCCGAAAAGCCCACATTTGTGCGTCTGGTCTCCACAGGTCACCCCCTTTATGTCCGGGTTCTGTCGGATTGCGATCGCTAAGGTTTCTATGGCTATTGCAAAGATTAGGGGGGGATAGAGGACACCCTTGTCTAGTGCCACGTAAAATGTCTATTGATTTGGAGTAATGTCCTTGGAGGCGTATTTGAGCCTTTGGTTGTGAGTAGAGAGCATGCAGAATTCCCAGGAAACGGTTGCCAAATCCCCATCTCTCCAGCACAGTAAAGATGTATTGCCAGGAGACCGTGTCAAAGGCCTTCTGCAGATCTAATGATAGAAGGAATCCCGATTGGTTTGGCCCCCCTTCCCAGTTAGTTTGAAGAATCGAGGTGATATCTATTGCCCTCCTTATTTGGTCAGGGCCCTGTCTCCCGGGTATGAATCCTACCTGGTCCTTATGTATATATTGAGTAATAAAGGATGACAGCCTGTTGGCCATTATTTTGGTGAGTATTTTTAGGTCATTGTTGATGAGTGAGATCGGTCTGTAATTGCTAACGTCTTCGTGGTTTTTGTCAGGTTTGGGTATGACCGTGATTAAGGCAGTATTGAGGTGGATGTCAAGGGGGGTTCCATTGGTTTTGGAGTTAAAGAAGGAGGTCAGGTGAGGTGCCAGTATGGCTGCAAAAGACTTGTAGTATGCTACCGAAAGACCATCAGGACCTGGAGCTGACCCCCCTCTTAGATCTTTTATGACCCCCAAAACCTCCTCCTCTGTGATGGGTATTTCCATCTTTTGTTTGTGGGTATCTTTTAGGGATGGTAGGGAGATACTCTCCAGAAACTGAGGGATTAAGTTCGCGTTTGGTGTATTTGTTTGGCTATATAATTTAGAGTAGAAACCCCGAAAGGCTTCTAGAATCTTTGAAGGGTTGGTAGTGGGGGGTTGACCATTTATTCTGAGTTTGGGAAAGGCGAGGGACCTAATGGGGGGGGGAGTTTTTTAGCTAGGAGGGGACCTATTTTGTCTGCCTGAGTGTAAAATTTTTGTCCATTCCAGCGGACAGCCTTTTTGGCCTTGGATGTGAGTGCTAAGTTAAGATCTAGTCTAGCTTTGTCGATAAGGTGAATAGGGTTCTTGGAGGGGTCCTTTTTATGGGCAGCCTTTAGTGTGGTATATTCCCTGTCCAACAGGATTATGTCTGCTTTTTGTGCACGTTTGGTTTGAGTGGCAATCTGGATGAGTTTACCCCTTATAAAAGCTTTATGTGCAGCCCACAACGTTTCTGGGGAAATGTCCTCAGATTTATTGAGTTTAAAGTATTCTTGTAGGGCTTTTTTCGAGTTCAATGACCCTGATGGGATCAGATAATAGTGACTCATTCAGTCTCCAATGTCCCCTTGGTCCGCCCAGGGGGCCAGTTTTGAGTGATATGGTGACTATGGAGTGATCTGAAAGGGCCGACTCTCTGATTTGAGCTCTGTGGATCAAGGGAAGAAGGGTGGATGGGGTTAAAATATGGTCAATCCTCGCATAGGTGTTATGAGGTGAAGAGTAATGGGTATAGTCCCTTTTGTTGGGGTTAAGTTCCCTCCAAGTGTCAGCTAAGCCGTGGGCATGGATTATTTTCGCGATCCTGAGGCTCTCCTTGGTGGGTCGTGTTAGTTGGGTCGGTAGGGGTTTAGACTTGTCCAAACCCTGATCGAACGCTGCGTTCGAGTCTCCACCAAAGATGACCGTTCCCTCCAGCTTCTGAGCGAGGCTGCGCAGTAGGGAGTCAAAAAATTTCGCTTGACCTCTATTTGGGGCATAGTAGGAGACCAGGGAATACAGGTGGTCCCCCACTGTGCCTTTGACCAGGATGAACCTGCCCTCTGGGTCGGCGAATTCAGAGATCTTTACAAATTTAAGATGTTTGGAAACGATGATTGCAACTCCCTTAGTTTTGTTGTCAGCGCTCGCTAAGAAGAACTGTGGGAAGTGAGGGTGGAGATACTTAGGGCTATACCGGGAGGGGAAGTGCGTTTCTTGCAGCATAACAATGTCTAGCTTGAGGTGTTTGTAATAATCGAGGACCTTTCTCCTCTTAATCTGGGAATTGATTCCCTGGACATTGTGGGAGGCTATGCGGAGTTCATCTGTGGGGTTATTAGCCATGGAGCAGATGGAGTGCGGTGCAACGGTCCTCACTTACCCTTTGATGTGGGGGAACCTGGGTCTTAGGATGATGGTCATTCAGTCTTCTTGGTGGGAAGATATCAGGGACTTCCGTGGGGGTGTGTGTGGTATCTGAAACACAAAATGTGGTTAGGTACATTGTAGTGAACGTGGAGGAGGGGAGGGGGAGAAGGATAGCAGAGAAAAGGTTTCCTAGAAAAGAAAGAAAAGACGCAGGGAAGGAGAAATCCCCTATGTCTTTTAAAAAAAAACTGAGTGTGTCTGGCCCATCTGGGCTCAAACAACCTAGCCCCCAGAGACCTACGGGTGTCTAAGGGTTAGGTGGGTGTGCATGTGTTTCCTCAGGAAACTGAACTCCCAACAGAAAACTTGTTTCCTTTAGGGAAAAAAGAAAAGAGCAAGTAAAAACAAAGAAAATTTTTAAACTATTACCGGTGACTACCAGGTTTTCCCAACAGTGTGGCTAACTAGTGGCCCTAAGCCTTCGCCCAGTGTAGTATCCTACTAGGTCTTCATTAACTCACTATCACAGCAAAGCGTCCATAGACTAGGCCTATATAAATCCCTAGTCCTGGGGGTGAAAATCCCACTCCCCCCCCCCATAGCTAGGCGTGAGGGTACCGTCCCTCTCAATCCGGAGAGGTACAGTTCCCTTGTGCTTAGTAGATACGGCAATGGGCCAGTAAAAAGCAGCAAAAAAATAAAGAGGGAAGATTTGAACAAAAACCTAAAAAACCCCTCCCTGGAACCAGCAAAACAAAAAAAAAACAAAAAATTCTGACAAGTCAGAAAACGTAGCCCGGTTGGCTAGCCTGCCTAATGAATAGGCACGGGGGGAGCCCCCATATTCATGGGGATGATCAAACCAATCCCCACTTCACAGTCGGGATAGAAGCGATGCAGTTCACATCATCACTGGCTTCAGGTTTGGTTGTTGTCTTTGGCCTTCTTTGCTTTTCCTGTTGACCACAGGGGAGATTGAGGGCTGGTGGGGGTCTGTCGTTTGTTGGAGTTGGTCCCGGCATTGGTTGTGTCCATTTCGGCTTCCTGGGAGATGATTTTCAGGTGCAGGAGAAGTTTTTCACCTTCTGGGAGAGAGGAGAAGGCATATTGTTTCCCCTTGATGGAGAATTTAACCGCGAACGGGAAGGCCCACTTGTATTTCACGTCTCTTTGGGTGAGAGCGAGAAGCAGGGGCTTCAATGATCGCCTCTTCTGGATCGTAGAGGGTGAGAGGTCAGCGAAGATCTGCACTGGGTGTCCCATACACTGCACGGAGTGAGAGGACCTGGCCTGTCTCATCCCTTCCTCTTTAACTGTGTAGTGGTGTGGCTTAGCGATAATATATCTTGGGGTGCCGTCTTTTCTGGGGGGCCCTAAGGCTCTGTGTGCCCTGTCCAATTCAAGGCGTTGAGAGGAGATATTAGGGATTAGCTGTTTAATCAGGTCCTGGACTGCTTCTGGAACATTAAGAATCGTTTCCGGTAGGCCGCGGATTCTGATGTTATATCGTCTAGACCTATTCTCGAGTTCGTCAATATGAGCCATTGCTAGGTCCAATTGATCTTGCACAGTGCTGATGTGCTGCGAGTGTTGGTTAGTGATAGCTATAGTGTCCTCCATTTTGTGTTCGATTGCATCGATTCGGGCCCCTAAATTAATAAAGTCTGCCTTCAGGTCCCCTGTAATTTTTGCTGCTGTTTGAGCCAGGCCTCTGTCCAAAAGTTCAGAGAATCTGTGGAAGAGGGAATCTATGTGAAACGCTGGGTCACTGGCAGGGAAGGCATGTGGAGGGAGGCCTGAGTGACCTGACGCAGATCCCATGGGGGACAGAGGACCTTCACAGAGGGAGCGATCCTGCAGGGATCCTGTAGAGGCTGGAGAAGGGGTCAGCAGAGGAGGGTAGCCCAGTGGTCTTCCTGGGGTGAAGTGAGGGGGAATGTGGGGCTGCTCTGACCTGTAGTCCGCCGGGCCTGTGGTGCTGAGATCCTGTGTCTGTGCCTGTGTAGCGGCGGCCATCTTGGGCGTCTCAGCCGTACCTGCTCTCTCCAATTGCGGCCACAGGTTTCGTTTTACCGGGGCCCCGGTCATATGGGGGTGTAGCTGGGACCTTGGGGAACGTCTCCAGATGCTTCGGTTGTGCTGATGTGCGCTGTGGTTAGTGCTAGGGGCGCCGGTGTTTCGTGAGGGAGCGGAGCTCTAGGCTTCAGCGGCCATCTTGCGAGCCCTGCGAATGCGCACTCATGTATGTATCAGTTTAATGCGCAGCTTTCTGTTTTTTATTTTGCTTTAGGTGTACCCCACTTATAGCCGCAGCTTCACTTTATTGATTTCTAGTGCAGTTTTTTTCTTCTTATTTTTTATGGCCTACTTCTCTTAAAATAATTTTGTTGTCTAGATGGGTTTGTAACTAGAATGAAATGCAAACTAGATTCTGTGTAAGGAGAGGACACTCAGCAGCAGTTTACACATCTGGACGCTGGAGCACTAGTGTGGGACAAAAGAACACCCTTTTTATTAGGGAGCCCACACAGGTGCTCCAGTGTATACTATAGGGGTGTCTCCATCTGTGAAGCTTGTACAAAACAGGTAAGTATTCAAGCCTGACAAAGGAAAACAATATTTCTTCATCTTGGAACGCTGACAAAATAGACAATTGTACCCCAATTCCAAGCAATGTTTCATATTCCTATTTATGCCATCAAATATCTGTGTGCTAAGTATACCTATTTTTTGTTTACATAGGGGAGAAAAGACTCGGAGGACACCACTCATCAGAGGAGACAACAGACCCCCACCTCAGGAAGAAGGGGAAATCCTCCAAAGCCAAGCAGAGGAGGAGGGGGAGACATGGTGGAAATTGTCACCACAACAGGTGAGTGTCTGCAACCACAGGCTCAGGTAGCAGATGGATGCCTGCATATTTATAATACATGGTGAGTTTTTTTCTAGATTTTTAGGTGATCGTGATGTTGTGGATGAAGGTCATTTCACCAGTGAAGGTGCCCAGATCCTGATTGGGGAGATCATGAGGTGTAATAGGGACTTGGAAAACATAAACAAAACATCAATGATGTTCAAAACAAAATGAAAAACATCATTGATATTTTAGGGAGAATCTAAAACACCCAGAAATCCCTAAATTACTTCTGTTTTTTGTTTTTTATGACTAAAATTTTTGATGTATGTTAAAAGCCAAATTTAGAAGATGCACACAGTGTGTCAACTTGTGCTATCTGCCATCACGGGAGATCAATGTACGTGTTTTGGGGGTGCAACCCCTTCCTCAATAATAAAGTAGCTGAGAGGTAGGGGTTGCGCCCACAAAACACGTCCATTGAGCCCCCATGATGGCAGCTGGCACATGTTGACATTCGGCAATTTGTGTGCATCTTCAAAATGTGGCTTTTCCAGGGGTGACTTCACCCCATCTGCTGAACGCAATATCAAACACAGTTTAAAAAAAATACTCATGTCTGATATTGCCTTTAATTTCTACAAAAGTTGAACTTTGTAAGTTCCAGATTTGTGTATTTCTTGTTGTTTTTAAACATGCCTGTTTTACCTTAAAAGGACATTTGTACTTTTAATGTCACCTAAAAAATTGTTATACAACACACATGTTGGTTTGTTTTAAAAACCTTTTGTAAATGTACATGTGATTGTGCTTTGATTAAAAAGATTGTGGATCAACAATGTGTGGCTTCTTCTTTCAATGCTCAAAAGCATTTCTAGGTTGTAAAGAAGTTGGTGTTTTCAGTGGCAATGGGTGTTATTTACTAGAGGCAAATCCACTTTGCACTACAAGTGCAGTTTCTGTGCAGTCTCAAGTGCACTTGTAGTGCAAAGTGTCTTTGCCTTTAGTAAATAACACCCAATAGTGCTTTTTAATTTTACACAATCACGCCATTTTCAGGACTCCCAAAATTTCAGTCAGGGTCAGCTAAAAGAAAGACAAGCAGTAAATCTAAGCAAATATTTGGTCAGTTTAACAATTTTTTTATTTAAAAAATGTCTCAGACATTGGCATATCGATGGCCCCCCTACCCGCAAAGTATTCCATGTATCTTAGATGGACCTCGCGGGCACTCGGGGGGGGGCAAGCCAGGACGGCCAGCTTCAAGCGCTGTCAGGGTTGGTTCATTTATATTAATTCTGGCTTCAGGCCCAACTGAGCCAGCATAGTTCACAGAATTTCTCCTTAAAAAGTTGTGGGGCACAACACAGCAAGCCAGGATGATGTGATTGGGTTTATATTCCGCCATGTGTATCGGTGTAAGAAATAGGCGGAACCGGCTGGCCATTATTCCAAACGTGTTCTCCACCACTCTTCTGGCTCTAGCCAGCTGGTAATTAAAAACCCTCTGGTCCGGGGTGAGGGTCCTCATAGCAAATGGCCGCATAAGATGGTCCCCCAGTGCAAATGCTTCATCTGCAATGAAGACGAATGGGAGTCATTCCGCATTGTCTTCTGGAGGTGGCAAGCCCAAGCTGCCATTCTGGACACACCTGTAGAACTCCGTGTGGGCAATGACTCCACCATCTGACATCCGGCCATTCTTCCCCACGTCCACATACAGGAACTCGTAAGTAGCAGACACCACCGCCAACATCACAATACTACCGAATCCCTTGTAGTTGTAATAGTATGACCCCAAGTTGGGTGGTGGGATGATGTGGACGTGTTTCCCATCAATTGCCCCTCCGCAGTTAGGAAAGTCCCACCGCTGGGCAAAGTGGGAGGCCACAGTCTGCCATTCCTGTGGGTTGGAAGGAAACTGTGGAGTCAAACAAGAAAAAAATTAATCATTTTGCACATAAACATGGAAAGCAGATTAGACACAAACATTCTTGGCCAACATCAGTATAGCATTTATTTTAGGGAGTATTTAAAGACAAAGATATAAGGTCCACCTATCAGATTCCTCCACCCTCTCATGGGCCATTTTATAAAATTTATGGGGGGGGGGGATGTTTTGGACAGGTAACCCTCTCCACTTCATTGAGAGCTGAATGCATAAATAATGTATATTACTTTGGCCAGCCCCTCCTTACATACACTATTGGCAGCCCACTGAACAGGTAAGAAGTGTCATGATACAAAGAGATAAATATACACTGTACACATTTTAGCACATTTTTACATTCTGCTATTAACTATCAAGATAATAATAGGATACAAAAACTTTGAACATTACCATTTGAAAGTATTCAGGCAGGCCCTTGCACTACATGCTTTGGGGAATTCATCCATAAATCTGACCACAAAAGAGGTGGGTATAGTGTGTATAGGTTTGGCAAAGTCAGCAGATAGAGGATTGAGGATAGCTAGAGGAGGATTAGCAGTTAGGGAGAGGGAGGGTTCATGATTTAGTACCCCCTCAAAAAAATACTATGGCACTCTGCCAGAATTTCAAACACAAATCACATTTTTACACATTTTAGGGGGTATTTAGGGTAAAGCACTACTATGGAGCTGACAAAATACATTGTTAATTGAGTAGACGAGGTGGATATAGGCCCAGGGGAGCATGCTGGGGAGGTTAGTGAAGGCAAATATGTATGAAGAACAAAAAAAATCTAAAATACAGCATGCATGAGGACAAAGGGGACATTCACAGCATATTACAATCATGGTAATTAGGGAATGAGGAAAGAAATACAATATATTATCAAAAATTAAATACAATAAAATGTGATGTTAAAGGATAAAAATCTTACGTAAATATACTCCTTCTGCAGGACCTGGATGATGGCAGAACAGGTCTCCGGGATAATGATCCCCAGAGCCTGGGGGGAGATGCCTGTCGAGAACTTGAGGTCCTGCAGGCTTCTCCCCGTCTCCAAGTAACACAGGGTGGCGACTAACCTCTGCTCCGGAGTGATGGCTTGCCTCATGCAAGTATCCTGCCTGCTGATATAAGGGGTCAGCAAAGCCAACAAACGTTGAAATACGGGGTCCGTCATCTGGAGAAAGTTCCTGAAATCGTCAGGATTATTCTCACAGATCTCACGGAGAAAAGGCATGTGACAGAACTGGTCACGCTGGAGCAACAAATTCTTGGTCCATGACCTCCTCCTCGTCCTGTTCATGGACTGGGCTTGTGTCAAAGTAAGAACCCCAACACCAAGCCCCCGCACAGCACGAACTCTACGATGAGTACGTACATGCAACATGGATAGAAAACGGTCGGTTGGTCTGAACCAGGTAACAGAACAGATACAAACCCACAAGCACAAACTGAACAGCAGAAATATGATCTGAAAACCACGAGTCTGAAAAAGTGTGAATCGTCTCTCACCAAAATTTTACTAACATGAGATTAGCAAAAGGAGCCCAAAGGGTGCTGCGCTTGGTACTGAACTGCCCTTTTATTGCCCTTTTATTGTCTCGTCGTACGTGGTGTACGTCACCTCGTTCTTGGCGTTCGGAAATTCCGACAACTTTATGCGACCGTGTGTATGCAAGACAAGTTTGAGCCAACATCCGTCGGAAAAAATCCATGGATTTTGTTGTCGGAATGTCTGATCAATGTCCGACCGTATGTACGGGTCATAAGTCTATCAGTAACCATATTGCATTCATGGTCAAAATCTGTTTGTGAGGAGCAATTCCTACTTGCGCTCACAAATTCCCCAATGGGAAGGGCTTTGATTTTATGTGGTTGTTATAAACTTGTGCCAAATAAAAGTGAGTTACCAGCACATTCCTTTTCAAACAGTTTGGTACTGCCTGATCCATTGTGAGTAAGTCCAATAAGGGTTAAATCCAGATAATCGATTTGCTCAAAATGATAATTATAACTGAAATCTAGGTTCAGATGGTTATAATTTCAATACTGAATAAAAATAAATCTATTTCATGGACTGGACCCTTCCATACAAGTATTAAATTGTCTATAAAGCGACTTCAGTTCCCTTTGAATGAATGTCTATTTAAACATGATTCTCTGAAATAGAACAAAAATCTTCTTTCCATTGTTACTTTAAAGCGGTTGTATACTCAAAATTCAAACTTTCAATCCAATCATGGCCCTTACATCCCCAAGCTATTGCTATTATAAATTTTTTGCCTACCTGCTTCCTTCCTGTATTATTGCAATATTTCCGTCTAATGACGTCACAAGTGCATGCACCGTAACATCGCTAAAATCCGGCAACTCGAGACCCTGCTGGACAGATTCCTGTGTATGTTGGGGCTGCGTCATTTCCTGTTGTAGACGTCAGCCCCGACCTCCAACGATGGTTCCTGATCTTTTTCATCCCCAAGAGGATCATGGTTACCTTGTGACTCCTACGTCACAGGGTTCATGGAGACAGACGGCGAGACTTTCTAAGAAGAACAACAGGGAGCTGCATGCCAAAAGAGTGATAAACCCGATCAGCATACACATTACAAAGTAAAGAATATTATAAGAATTTATGTAAAATGTAAATGTTTTATTTTATATTTTTTTAACTTGTAATCTTTTAAGTAAAATTTTGTTTTTTAATTTTGTTATCCTTGTATCAAGTGTCAATTATTTAAATATAATAAAGTTCTATCTATCTATCTATCTATAGATAGATAGATAGATAGATAGATAGATAGATAGATAGATAGATAGATAGATAGATAAATCTATATCTATATCTATATCTACAGGGCCGATCCTAGGGTCACAGGCGCCTGGGTGCAGAAATATGTCTGGCGCCCCACATGGGCGTGGTCATCTTACTAACTCCTCCCCTTTATTAATGTTTCTATGGCAACAACTCCACCTCTCCATCTGTAAGCCCCACCACTTTGCTTTGACAATAACTTGGTTAACGGCTTTGACAAGTCAAAATAAATGTTTTATTTATTGACAATTCTGTGTCAAGTGCATGTAAATCAAAAAGTGTATCAGAAAAAAAAACTTGGAATATAAATATGAACTGAACAATATTAAACTTTTGAACAGAAAATGAGGTAGCAGAAAATATATAACTACAGATGTAAAATATGCAAGATAGATTGATTCTGTACTTTTTATATTTTCAATAAATACAATCACTAAAGTGCAAATAACAGATTTGCATAATGCATACAATCACAAAACAGTGCAAATATCAATTAAATAAAGTTAAAGCGGCTGGCTTCCCATCCTCCTTAGCAACCAGCCATATACAGTGTGTTTAAAGAGAAAAAAACCTGCAAAATGCATGAAAACTGCATGCAAAAACAAGGGTTTAAAAGTGCAAAATGTGCCTGAAAAATGCATCAAGCGCAGCAGCATAGATGTGAACCTAGCCTTGGAGTGCTCTGATTAACCCCAAATAAAGTTCAGCTGTTCTTTCCTGACATTTTCTTAGTCGCATCCTACAGCAAAAGTCATGGTCCACAGAGGGCTTCCAAAGCATCAGAGGGATCCCGTTGTTAAAAGGTATCAGTCAGGAGAAGGGTACAAAAGAATTTCCAAGGCATTAGATATACCATGGAACACAGTGAACACAGTCATCATCAAGTGTAGAAAATATGGCACAACAGTGACATTACCAAGAACTGGACGTCACTCTAAAATTGATGAAAAGACGAGAAGAAAACTGGTCAGGGAGGCTGCCAAGAGGCCTACAGGAACATTAAAGGAGCTGCAGGAATATCTGGCTGTGCTACATGTGACAATAATCTCCCGTATTATTCATATGTCTGGGTTATGGGGTAAAGTGGCAAGCTTTTTCTTAATAAAAACATCCAAACTCAGTAAAATATTGCAAAAACACATCTGCAGTCTCCCAAAAACTTTTGGTACATTACCTTCCAGTTGTGAGACACTAGGGAAGGATGCAGTGTGTACACATTGTTTGATTATTTAATCAAACAAAACTAACTCTTCGAGCCTTGGCAACAGCAAAATTTCTAATCACATCATGTATATCCAAGTCTTCACAGAAGGATTTTTCAATGGATATTATGGATAAGTTGGAAAGTCTTGCCTGGGACATTGTGGAACAGAGATAATTTTTTATCAGCTTTAGTTTTGAAAATGAACGTTCCCCAGCAGCTACACTTACAGCTGTCATCAATATTCTCAGTGAAATAGAAAGGTTAGGGAATGTGTTGGTCAAGTTATTCTCCACTAGATACTGCAAGATGTTGGTGACTGTCATCTCCTGAGTTAGAAAAGGTCTAATGGTGTCCAGTTCATCACAAAGATCTATTCTACTAATGTCAGAGTGGGATAACTGGCTGTCAGTTAACTTGTTTTGCAGATCCATGCAACACTTCAATATACAATTTCTGTCCATTTCAAGTTTTGGGATTTCATATAAAAACGCAAATGTGTCACAGTGGCTCTGAAGTAGTGTAAATCTCTCATTTATGGACTGGATGGATGTGTCCAAAATGGCAAAGAAAAAATTCACTTTAAAATATTGTGCTGGGTCTGCAAGAGACTCATCTTCATGTTCATAGTCAAACATCTTCTTTCTCCGTCGAGGTCTAATTGTAACGGCATCAGGAAATCGCGCTTCACAATCAAGCTTTTCAGCTATTTCTTTGGCATCAGATAGCACATTCTCAAAGCCTTCATCAGATCTGTATTCCACCAAGTGCTTGATCAACTTTTCCAGTTCCTGTACACAGCCTGATAGGTTTAATGTTGTTTGCTGCAGTATTTTGCTGATTACGTTCACCTTTGACAATAATTCATACCAAATGACAATGGAACAAATGAATTTGAATGATTTAATTTTCGTTGCCAAGGATTGAGCCTGATGTTTGGTGTTAATATCCCTGTTGTCATCATCTGAGATGTCATACAGTGCATCAAATACCTCAGGTAGGAAATAACGCAAGGGTTTAATTGCTGCAACTCTGCTTTCCCATCTGGTATTGGAGAGTGGTTTTAAAGTTAGATTTGTAACATGCTCCTTGAGTACTTGCCATGGTTGGGTGGATGAGACAAAGAACACATAAAGTTCTTGAATGATGCCAAAAAAATCTATTGTCAGGTATGAAATCTTTGCAGCGTCATTCACAACCAAGTTGAGAGTATGTGCACTGCATGGAACAAAAAAGGCTCTTGAGTTGATATTGAGTATTTTTTGCTGCAAACCATTATGTTTTCCTTTCATATTTGCGCCATTGTCATAGCCTTGGCCACGCATATTCTCAATTGCAATCTGATTGTTCTTTAAGTAGGCCAGTAAAAAGGATGTCAGTCCTTCAGATGTTGTATTGTATACTGGGCAGAAATCTAGGAAGTGTTCTCGGTTTTCAATTTTTTTTTCACTTTGATCTAGAACAACAAATCGGACAACAATGCTAATCTGCTCTATGTGGCTCACATCAGGAGTACAATCCAGGATAATGGAGAAATATTTGGACTCATTCAGGCTTCGTATAATTTTTTCTCGTATTTTGGTTCCAACTATGGCAATTATCTCATTCTGAATCTTGTAACCAAGATAATGTGGCATTTGTGAATGCTGTGAAATGGAGCACTGAATTCTCTGAATGTGTTCAGAAATGATGGGATCAAATTTCCCTATCATTTCAACCAATTTCAGGAAGTTACCATTATTGTTTTGAAACAAACGGGCATCACAGCCACGAAGCGCCAGATTTTGTCCTGCTAAATATTGGATAATGTAGATTATTCGCTGTTTGACAGAATACCAGCGTTTCTCTTCTTGTTTAATGATCTTTTGATTGACATGATCAATGGTTGTTCCCTTTTCCAGAGCTCTTGAAAGATCCATCCATTTCTTATAATTTATGACATGGATTGTGTTTTTTTCATGTCGGCTTAAATGTCTTGACAGATGCTGCCAATCATTAAAGCCTTGTTTTGAGGCCAAAGCCATATTGTCACCATTGAACAGCCGGCAAGCAAAGCACTGGACTGGATTAGTAGATATGGAATAAATCAACCAATTTCTTTGTATCTTCTCTCCATTATCCAGTACTCTTTGGTAGTAAGAGACAGAAAAGCTCCTGCTGGTATCATCTTTTGGGAACGTAGATAACTTTTCTTGAACAGGACCAATTTTTATCAAAGTCAGTCTGTGTTGGTCATCTATATTTTCAGGCCAGAAAGCAGGATCACTTGAGATTCCACTTGATGTTGATGGCTGTTCAAGTTCCATTTCCGTTTCCTCATCCATAAGTACAATAGACTCAGTGTCTGAATTAGAGGAAATCTCAGATACATCTTCCTCTTCAATGTCAAAATGCTCTGCTGCTGAAACAATGTAACCTGAAGTTACATCTCCAGTTGTTATTCGCTCAGTGACACACTCAGGATCCACGGGGACCAGATCATCATCACATTCTGACGACTCTTCTAAATCTGTATTTTTTTCACCTTCTCCACCATGTGAAATGTCTGTGACACTGGACCTTAACTCTTTGCTTGATGTGGATGCATCTGTGCAAAGGGAATCTTGACCACTGCTTAATAAAGACTGTGGCTGTAAGAAGCTTGTGATGGGAGAAGTAATTTTTTTCAAAGCTTCTTCCTTTCTTATCCGCTGTAGCTTGTTTTGATGTCCTGACAACTTTGGTTTTTTGCTAGCCATCTAAGGGGAAAAGCAAATGTACACTACACTGTTCAGCCACAACATTAAAACCACTGACAGGTGAAGTGAATAGCATTGATTATATCATTACAATGGCACCTGTCAAGGTGTCGGATATATTAGGCAACTACAATGGGGTCTAATTGGATCTGGAGGGGGGTCTCTCTACCAGAGGCCCTCTTCGTGTCCATTAGGCCCCTTTCACACGATCGGACCGTTCAGGTCCAACTGTCAGTTTTGACGGCGGACCTGAACGGGCGCTCCATGTTAGCCTATGGAGCGACGGATGTCAGCGGAGACATGTCCGCTGACATCCGACCCGGTCTGATCCGCTAAAAGCAGACGGATGGCCCTACGTCCAGGTCCGTCGCTGGCGGATCGGATCGGGTGAGATCTGACGAAAACTGACATGCTGTCCGTTTTCATCCGATCCCTCCATAGGCGGCAGCGGCCCCTGACAAGCCCCTCCCCACTCAGTGAGCAGAGAGGGACCTGTCATCCGCCGGCTCAGCGGAGATCAACGGACAGATCTCCCGCTAAGCCGGCGGACCGAGGCAGGCTCCGTGGAAGCGGAGTCCGCCTCGTGTGAAAGGGGCCTTAGAGGGTCCTTTAGAGCCCCCACCAGGCCTCATTACAAACTACAATGGGGTCCAATGGATCCTGGAGGGGGCTCTCTAACAT
Source organism: Aquarana catesbeiana (assembly GCF_042186555.1). Taxonomy (NCBI): domain Eukaryota; kingdom Metazoa; phylum Chordata; class Amphibia; order Anura; family Ranidae; genus Aquarana; species Aquarana catesbeiana. Next base: position 808,065,275 of record NC_133324.1, read on the forward strand.
AGTAAAGGGATGGTGAACCCGCGCAGTGGACATAAAGACTTAATTGGTAAAGTTTGGAACTGCTGCCTCCCAACAGGCAGTCACCCTAAAATGGGGACAGCTGAGATATATTAGAAATGATAGAAGGGTTTGGCGCTGTTCCTATTTAGTTTCCTACCTCCATATAGGTTACTAGATTAAAATAAATTCTTAGGTGCACCGTGCATATATCAAATATTAAATACAAATTAACAATATGAATTCCCAAGTATACCGTGCATGTGTCAATTAAATATTCTGTTGCAATATTGTGCAATCATAGGTGATACATAGACATAACTTAAATGCTTACATATGTAATATTGCTAGGGAGGGAAGAAGGGGAGGAGGAAAGGGGGGGGGGAAAGGGAGAAGGGAGTGAGATAGGGAGGTGGGGAGGGGTGTAGGAAATCTGTTCCTAAGGAAAATTACAATAACAAGATAAAGTGCAAATGTGCTGGTGCAATCCAAAAGGCAACAGTGACAAGATAAAAGTGCAAACGTGCTTCAAAATTCTTTAGTAAGTCTCTTGTGTCATATTCTTGTGCTGTGGTGATAATCCTTCACTTATAATATCTCTTTGCTCTGAAAGTGCAGCCACTCACCAGATCACTTCACCCCTGCGGGGGTAGTAGGCAGTTACAGTTTTATCGCCACTGTACAGCGATCGCTGGCGGGCTCAGGATCGTGGTATATCATATATAAAAAGAGAGGGAGTGCCCATAGCGTAAAATTGCTTTAAAAAAGTTTTATTACACAAAATGAAAGGGTACTCACACTTTTGCAGTAAAAATCAAGCGAAATGGTAAAAACGTCAAAACCGTCATTAATATCCTTCAGCGCTGGTACAGGAGGTGATGTTTGGGAAGCACAGATTAGGCCACGCCCTACGCGTTTCGTCGTTAGGACGTCTACGGGAGCGTGACCTGTGTTGTGTCTTCCCATCCTTATATAGTGTGTGTGGTGTCCCCTTGTTAAATTTTCAATTGGCATCCATTTTCCCGCGGACCGGAAGTTCGTCCGCGGCCATTTTGACGGCGGACCTGAACGGGCGCTCCATGTTAGCCTATGGAGCGACGGATGTCAGCGGAGACATGTCCGCTGACATCCGACCCGGTCTGATCCGCTAAAAGCAGACGGATGGCCCTACGTCCAGGTCCGTCGCTGGCGGATCGGATCGGGTGAGATCTGACGAAAACTGACATGCTGTCCGTTTTCATCCGATCCCTCCATAGGCGGCAGCGGCCCCTGACAAGCCCCTCCCCACTCAGTGAGCAGAGAGGGACCTGTCATCTGCCGGCTCAGCGGAGATCAACGGATAGATCTCCCGCTAAGCCGGCGGACCGAGGCAGGCTCCGTGGAAGCGGAGTCCGCCTCGTGTGAAAGGGGCCTTAGAGGGTCCTTTAGAGCCCCCACCAGGCCTCATTACAAACTACAATGGGGTCCAATGGATCCTGGAGGGGGCTCTCTAACATAGGCCCTCTCTGTGACCATTGGAGAGTCTCTTATAGAAAAAGTCCCCTCCAGGCCCCATGAAAGACTACATGTAAAACAGGGATATGCAATTAGCGGACCTCCAGCTGTTGCAAAACTACAAGTCCCATCATGCCTCTGCCTCTGGGTGTCATGCTTGTGGCTGTCAAAGTCTTGTTATGCCTCATGGGACTTGTAGTTCTGCAACAGCTGGAGGTCCGCTAATTGCATATCCCTGATTTAAAAGAACAAAGCGTGGTCATTGTGTGCATGTGACAACAATATCACACATTCTACACAAATGTGGCTTGTATGGGAGGGTTGCAATAAAAAAATAACACTCCTCAAGAAAAACCACCTGCATTTACTTGAGCTTTGTCAAAACACACCTTGAAGATTCTGAGGCCACATGGAAAAAGGTGTTATGGTCCAATGAGACTAAAATTGAATTATTTGGCCTCAATACCAAATAATATGTCTGGCAGAAATCCAAATACAGTTCACCATCCACATAACACCATTCTTATAGTAAACCACGGAGGTGATAATATCCTGGTATGGGGGTGGTAATATCCTGGTATGGGGGTGGTAAGATCCTGGTATGGGGGTGGTAAGATCCTGGTATGGGGGTATTTCTCTGCAGTGGAAAATCTGCTGCCCACTGCCAGAAGGTTGTCAATGGGAAGAAGGTTTACCTTCCAACATGACAATGACCCAAAGCACACAGAACAATGAGCACATAGTAATTGAAGGAGAAAAAGGTGAGTGCCCTTGCATGGCCCAGTCAGAGCTCAGACTTAAACGCCATTGAAAATCGGTGGAATGACATGAAGACTGCAGTCCACAAACGGTCAGCATCAAATGTAACTGAACTTGAGCAGTTCTTGCAGTGGAATAACATCCTTACAGGACGTCTCCAACTTACAACCCGACCTCAATGCACTGTTTTATTGGGCAACTATGTGGCAAAATGAGGTTTCATGTTGATAAATGTACAGATATGCACTTGGGTCTAAGAATATGCATGTATCATAAATACTAGGAGATCAGCTGGAGGATCAATGGTGGTAAAGGATCTGGTATATCATAAGCTTAATAATAGCATGCAATGCAGGGTGGATTGGATTTAAATCACTAGTAAAAAGGGTTGATTTAAATCCACTCGATAGAAATCATAATTTTTAAAGAGCGGCTGTCATCTCTGTCCCCCACCAGCTTCTCCTCTGACTCGCTGTTGACTCACCGACAGTCCCATTCACTTAAATGGGACGGCTGGTGATGCGGCAGTGACACAACAAGGTGAGGGACGTGGCTGCAGCAGGTGAGTGGACGCCGCTAACAGGCACTGCCATGATAGATCTGAAATGACAGGTGCTCTTTTAATGTAAGGACTCATTCTTCCTGGTAGTAAATCTTTAATATTTGCAAACAAAATGAAGGTTTCCTCTTTAGAATAATAATCTGTTAGGTTAGTAAAACATTGATATCAGAACCGATTCAATCATACAATTTGTAGTGATATAGCACACTGTGAAAAAGCGTTATTATGGTCAGAAGTTGGGCCTAGTCACTTTATGCACTAAACTCCTATGCCCCAGTCTATTTACCCACAAAATTCTCCTAATTACTGACCACAACTGACAGCCTCACAGACACACATACACCTAGGGCTACACAATCATTTTTTAAAACATTTTAATTTTCAATAACATTTGCACAAAGAATGATATCCCTTTGTCTGAGCCTACCTTACAGAAGAACTTCTTCACAATCAGTAACTGTTGAGAGAATGAACACTTTGGTTAGTACTATGTAACATACAACACGGAGTATGGGAACGAGAGGGGGAGGGGAGAGATCTATGTATTATATGATCTGACACTCCGGGGTCTGGGGAGTGCATACGCACCGCCGGCAACCCTCTCCCGCTGTGATTACACGCAGTGGGAGCTGATCTGTGGGTACCGCAGACTTGATGTCCACCAGAAACCGGCTATCATTAGGCAGAGAGCCAGAATGGCGTTCTGCATATGCAAACAAGGCAGACCGCCATTATGTCTGTTTGCAAGAACACAGGATCCATTCCTTCCCCTAGTAAAAGCACTTCCCTCTTAAATATGAGACCTGGGGTCAAAAAAGCACTTCCCACACAGTGCACAAGAAACAGCTAGGCACACAGTTAACCCTTTAATCGCCCCTTTTTTTTAACCCTTTCCCAGCCAGTGTCATTAGTACAGTGACAGTGCACATTTTTACCAACGATCAGTGTATTACTGCCACTGGTCCCCAAAAAGATATACTGCAGCACATGCAGGCTCAGTCATGTGTGTATATATACATGATTGAAGCTGCTGTGGTTTAGAAGCATGCTGCGTGCCCCTCCTGTACGTTGTCCTCCAGCACGGGGGTCTACTTTGCATGCAAAGGTATTTTTCAACTGGGCAGACTACTAAGCAAAAGCAAGGAGGGATTGGTTAATGCATTCTAAATAAAGATGAAGTTTAAAAAAAAAATGTAACTGCATTTTGTGAATAACAGCAACCCCCAGGACCATAAAATTGCTATAGGGTCCTGGGTAGGGATGAGCTTCGAGTTCGAGTCGAACTCATGTTCGACTCGAACATTGGCTGTTTGCAAGTTCGCCGAACAGCGAACAATTTGGGGTGTTCGCAGCAAATTCGAATGCCGCGGAACACCCTTTAAAAGTCTATGGGAGAAATCAAAAGTGCTAATTTTAAAGGCTAATATGCAAGTTATTGTCATAAAAAGTGTTTGGGGACCCAGGTCCTGCCCCAGGGGACATGGATCAATGCAAAAAAAAGTTTTAAAAATGGCCGTTTTTTCAGGAGCAGTGATTTTAATAATGCTTAAAGTCAAACAATAAAAGTGTAATATCCCTTTAAATTTCGTACCTGGGGGGTGTCTATAGTATGCCTGTAAAGGGGCGCATGTTTCCTGTGTTTAGAACAGTCTGACAGCAAAATGACATTTTGAAGGAAAAAACTCATTTAAAACTACCCGCGGCTATTGCATTGCCGACAATACACATAGAAGTTCATTGATAAAAACGGCATGGGAATTCCCCAAAGGGGAACCCCGAACCAAAATAAAAAAAAAAAAATGACATGGGGTTCCCCCTAAATTCCATACCAGACCCTTCAGGTCTGGTATGTATTTTAAGGGGAACCCCGCGCCAAAAAAAAAAAAAACCGGTGTGGGGACCCCCCAAAAATCCATACCAGACCCTTATCCGAGCACGCAACCTGGCAGGCCACAGGAAAAGAGGGGGGGACGAGAGTGCGGCCCCCCCTCCTGAACCGTACCAGGCCACATGCCCTCAACATTTGGACGGTGCTTTGGGGTAGCCCCCCAAAACACCTTGTCCCCATGTTGATGAGGATAAGGGCCTCATCCCCACAACCCTGGCCGGTGGTTGTGGGGGTCTGCGGGCGGGGGGCTTATCGGAATCTGGAAGCCCCCTTTAACAAGGGGACCCCCAGATCCCGGCCCTCCCCCCTGTGTGAAATGGTAAGGGGGTACAAAAGTACCCCTACCATTTCACTAAAAAACTGTCAAAAATGTTAAAAATGACAAGAGACAGTTTTTAACAATTCCTTTATTTAAATACTTCTTCTTTCTTCTATCTTCCTTCATCTTCTGGTTCTTCTGGTTCTTCTGGCTCTTCTGGTTCTTCCTCCGGCGTTCTCGTCCAGCATCTCCTCCGCGGCGTCTTCTATCTTCTTTTCCTCGGGCCGCTCCGCACCCATGGCATGGGGGGAGGCTCCCGCTCTTCTCTTCTTCTTCATCTTCTTCTCTTCTTCTCTTCTTCTTTTCTTCTCTTCTTCATTTTCTTCTCCGGGCCACTCCGCACCCATGCTGGCATGGAGGGAGGCTCCCGCTGTGTGACGGCGCTCCTCGTCTGACAGTTCTTAAATAACGGGGGCGGGGCCACCCGGTGACCCCGCCCCCTCTGACGCACGGTGACTTGACGGGACTTCCCTGTGACATCACGGGGAATGCCACAGGGAAGTCCCGTCATGTCCCGTGCGTCAGAGGGGGGCGGGGTCACCGGGTGGCCCCGCCCCCCGTTATTTAAGAACTGTCAGACGAGGAGCGCCGTCACACAGCGGGAGCCTCCCTCCATGCCAGCATGGGTGCGGAGCGGCCCGGAGAAGAAAATGAAGAAGAGAAGAAAAGAAGAAGAGAAGAAGATGAAGAAGAAGAGAAGAGCGGGAGCCTCCCCCCATGCTATGGGTGCGGAGCGGCCCGAGGAGAAGAAGATAGAAGACGCCGCGGAGGAGATGCTGGACGAGAACGCCGGAGGAAGAACCAGAAGAGCCAGAAGAACCAGAAGAACCAGAAGATGAAGGAAGATAGAAGAAAGAAGAAGTATTTAAATAAAGGAATTGTCAAAAACTGCCTCTTGTCATTTTTAACATTTTTGACAGTTTTTTAGTGAAATGGTAGGGGTACTTTTGTACCCCCTTACCATTTCACACAGGGGGGGGCCGGGATCTGGGGGTCCCCTTGTTAAAGGGGGCTTCCAGATTCCGATAAGCCCCCCGCCCGCAGACCCCCACAACCACCGGCCAGGGTTGTGGGGATGAGGCCCTTGTCCTCATGAACATGGGGACAAGGTGTTTTGGGGGGCTACCCCAAAGCACCCTCCCAATGTTGAGGGCATGTGGCCTGGTACGGTTCAGGAGGGGGGGGCCGCACTCTCGTCCCCCCCTCTTTTCCTGCGGCCTGCCAGGTTGCGTGCTCGGATAAGGGTCTGGTATGGATTTTTGGGGGGACCCCACACCGTTTTTTTTTTTTTTTTGGTGCGGGGTTCCCCTTAAAATCCATACCAGACCTGAAGGGTCTGGTATGGAATTTAGGGGGAACCCCACGTCATTTTTTTTTTTAAATTTTGGCCGGGGTTCCCCTTAATATCCATACCAGACCTGAAGGGCCTGGTATGGAATTTAGGGGGACTCCCACGTCATTTTTTTTTTTTAAATTTTGGTTCGGGGTTCCCCTTTGGGGAATTCCCATGCCGTTTTTATCAATGAACTTCTATGTGTATTGTCGGCAATGCAATAGCCGCGGGTAGTTTTAAATGAGTTTTTTCCTTCAAAATGTCATTTTGCTGTCAGACTGTTCTAAACACAGGAAACATGCGCCCCTTTACAGGCATACTATAGACACCCCCCAGGTACAAAATTTAAAGGGATATTACACTTTTATTGTTTGACTTTAAGCATTATTAAAATCACTGCTCCTGAAAAAACGGACGTTTTTAAAACTTTTTTTTGCATTGATCCATGTCCCCTGGGGCAGGACCCAGGTCCCCAAACACTTTTTATGACAATAACTTGCATATTAGCCTTTAAAATTAGCACTTTTGATTATTCATGTTCGTGTCCCATAGACTTTAACGGTGTTCGCGTGTTCGAACGAACTTTTTTCCTGTTCGCATGTTCTGGTGCGAACCGAACAGGGGGGTGTTCGGCTCATCCCTAGTCCTGGGTTTAGTAACACTTTCAACTCCGGTGACTCCTACTCAAGGGTGCAGGTGGCTACAGAGCCCACCCATTGGCTTTTTAGCATACACTAGAAAGGGAAAAGCACTGCCACACAGGAACTCAGCCCAAGAGGTGAGTAAACATGACGACTTCAGCCTGACTCCACCCAAGCCATGGCCCCTGATGCATTTCACCATCGGCCTTAATTATGGAGATCTGGCCTGGATGGAGTCTTCATTTGAAGCCTTTTTGTTGATTCACCTTTTGAGCCGGGTTGCTGTGTTTCTCCCTTTTTGTGTTGTGAACACTTAGGGCACTTTCACACTGAGGCGCTAGCGGCTTTTCAGCCGCTAGTGGGGCGCTTTTAACCCCCACTGGCAGCCAAAGAAAGGCAGGGGCACTTTAGGAGCAGTGTATACACCGCTCCTCAGTGGCGGTGCATCCATTAAGAGCACACGGGTACCGCTCCCTCTCTCTAGCCACCCCCTCTGTGTATAATGGATAGATTCATGCATAGCATGAATCTATCCATGGTCACTGTAGCCACCCCCTATTCAGGCACCTGGCCCCTTTTCGGACGCCGGGCGCCTGAATTACAGCAGAGGGGGGGAGTTTTTGAAGTACCTGATCAGAGCCATAGGCTCTAATAGGCTTCAAAAAAGGTGAACTGCGAGCGCTAAGCAGTTCACCTAGGTGTGTTAGAAAAGCAAATGAATATTCACTTTCCTAACACTGAACCACCTCTCAGGCAATCAGATGCGTGGGTCTGTTACCTGTCACCTGATTGGCTGAAATGACAAGCGCTACGATTGGACGCCTATCAGGGGAGGAGACGCATGGAGGACACAGGAGTCACTGTCTGACATGCTACAAGGTCCAACCGCTCACCGCCGTCACCCGCCACCACCAAGACAGGGTAAGTGCCGGGCAGACGGCAAGTGGGCTGTCATAGTGGCACAATTTGATGGGCACAGTGTTAGCTTTAGATGGACAGAGTGGCTGTGTTTGGGCACAGTGGAAGCTTTTGATGGGCAGAGTGGAAGCTTTTGATGGGCAGAGTAGCAGCTTTTGATGGGCACAACAGTGGCTGTGTCTGATGGGCACAGTGGCTGTGTTTGATGGGCACAGTGTCAGCTTTTCATGGGCACAGTGACTGTGTTTGATGGGCAATGTCAGCTTTTGATGGGCACGGTGGGCGTTTGATGGGCACAGTGGCTGCGGTTTATGGCTCAGTGGCTGTGTTTGGGCAGTGGCAGCTTTTGATGGGCAGAGTGGCAGTTTTTGATGGGCACAACAGTGGCTGTGTCTGATGGGCAGAGTGGCAGCTTTTGATGGGCACAGTGTCAGCTTTTGATGGGCACAGTGGCAGCTTTTGATGGGCACAGTGGCTGCGTTTGATGGCACAATTGCGGCGTTTGATGGGCAGTGTCAGCTTTTGATGGGCACAGGGGGCATTTGATGGGCACAGTGGCTACGTTTTATGCCACATTGTCTGTGTTTTATGGCACAGTGACTGCGTTTAATGGCACATTGGCTGCGTTTAATGGGCACAGTGTCAGGTTTTGATGGGCACAGTGGCTGTGTTTGGGCACAGTGGAAGCTTTTGATGGGCAGAGTAGCAGCTTTTGATGGGCACAACAGTGGCTGTGTCTGATGGGCACAGTGGCTGTGTTTGATGGGCACAGTGTCAGCTTTTGATGGGCACAGTGGCAGCTTTTGATGGGCACAGTGGCAGCTTTTGATGGGCAGTGTCAGCTTTTGATGGGCACGGTGGGCGTTTGATGGGCACAGTGGCTGCGTTTTATGGCTCAGTGGCTGTGTTTGGGCAGTGGCAGCTTTTGATGGGCAGAGTAGCAGCTTTTGATGGGCACAACAGTGGCTGTGTCTGATGGGCACAGTGGCTGTGTTTGATGGGCACAGTGTCAGTGTTTGATGGGCACAGTGTCAGCTTTTGATGGGCACAGTGGCAGCTTTTGATGGGCAGTGGCAGCTTTTGATGGGCACGGTGGGCATTTGATGGGCACAGTGGCTGCGTTTTATGGCTCAGTGGCTGTGTTTAGGCAGTGGCAGCTTTTGATGGGCAGAGTGGCAGTTTTTGATGGGCACAACAGTTGCTGTGTCTGATGGGCAGAGTGGCAGCTTTTGATGGGCAGAGTGGCAGCTTTTGATGGGCACAGTGGCAGCTTTTGATGGGCACAGTGGCAGCTTTTGATGGGCACAGTGGCTGCGTTTGATGGCACAATGGCGGCGTTTGATGGGCAGTGTCAGCTTTTGATGGGCACAGGGGGCATTTGATGGGCACAGTGGCTACATTTTATGCCACATTGTCTGCGTTTTATGGCACAGTGGCTGCATTTAATGGCACATTGGCTGCGTTTGATGGGCACAGTGTCAGGTTTTGATGGGCACAGTGGCTGTGCTTGGGCACAGTGGAAGCTTTTGATGGACACAGTGTCAGCTTTTGATGGGCACAGTGGCAGCTTTTTATGGGCACGGTGGGCGTTTGATGGGCACAGTGGCTGCGTTTTATGGCTCAGTGGCTGTGTTTAGGCAGTGGCAGCTTTTGATGGGCAGAGTGGCAGTTTTTGATGGGCACAACAGTGGCTGTGTCTGATGGGCAGAGTGGCAGCTTTTGATGGGCACAGTGTCAGCTTTTGATGGGCACAGTGGCAGCTTTTGATGGGCACAGTGTCAGCTTTTGATGGGCACAGTGACTGTGTTTGATGGGCAGTGTCAGCTTTTGATGAGCACGGTGGGCGTTTGATGGGCACAGTGGCTGCGTTTTATGGCTCAGTGGCTGTGTTTGGGCAGTGGCAGCTTTTGATGGGCAGAGTGGCAGTTTTTGATGGGCACAACAGTGGCTGTGTCTGATGGGCAGAGTGGCAGCTTTTGATGGGCACAGTGTCAGCTTTTGATGGGCACAGTGGCAGCTTTTGATGGGCACAGTGGCTGCGTTTGATGGCACAATTGTGGCGTTTGATGGGCAGTGTCAGCTTTTGATGGGCACAGGGGGCATTTGATGGGCACAGTGGCTACGTTTTATGCCACATTGTCTGTGTTTTATGGAACAGTGGCTGCGTTTAATGGCACATTGGCTGCGTTTAATGGGCACAGTGTCAGGTTTTGATGGGCACAGTGGCTGTGTTTGGGCACAGTGGAAGCTTTTGATGGGCAGAGTAGCAGCTTTTGATGGGCACAACAGTGGCTGTGTCTGATGGGCACAGTGGCTGTGTTTGATGGGCACAGTGTCAGCTTTTGATGGGCACAGTGTCAGCTTTTGATGGGCACAGTGGCAGCTTTTGATGGGCAGTGTCAGCTTTTGATGGGCACGGTGGGCGTTTGATGGGCACAGTGGCTGTGTTTTATGGCTCAGTGGCTGTGTTTGGGCAGTGGCAGCTTTTGATGGGCAGAGTAGCAGCTTTTGATGGGCACAACAGTGGCTGTGTCTGATGGGCACAGTGGCTGTGTTTGATGGGCACAGTGTCAGCGTTTGATGGGCACAGTGTCAGCTTTTGATGGGCACAGTGGCAGCTTTTGATGGGCAGCGGCAGCTTTTGATGGGCACGGTGGGCGTTTGATGGGCACAGTGGCTGCGTTTTATGGCTCAGTGGCTGTGTTTAGGCAGTGGCAGCTTTTGATGGGCAGAGTGGCAGTTTTTGATGGGCACAACAGTGGCTGTGTCTGATGGGCAGAGTGGCAGCTTTTGATGGGCACAGTGTCAGCTTTTGATGGGCACAGTGGCAGCTTTTGATGGGCACAGTGGCAGCTTTTGATGGGCACAGTGGCTGCGTTTGATGGCACAATGGCGACGTTTGATGGGCAGTGTCTGCTTTTGATGGGCACAGGGGGCATTTGATGGGCACAGTGGCTACGTTTTATGCCACATTGTCTGCGTTTTATGGCACAGTGGCTGCATTTAATGTTACATTGGCTGCGTTTGATGGGCACAGTGTCAGGTTTTGATGGGCACAGTGGCTGTGCTTGGGCACAGTGGAAGCTTTTGATGGGCAGAGTAGCAGCTTTTGATGGGCACAACAGTGGCTGTGTCTGATGGGCACAGTGGCTGTGTTTGATGGGCACAGTGTGTCAGCTTTTGATGGACACAGTGTCAGCTTTTGATGGGCACAGTGGCAGCTTTTTATGGGCACGGTGGGCGTTTGATGGGCACAGTGGCTGCGTTTTATGGCTCAGTGGCTGTGTTTAGGCAGTGGCAGCTTTTGATGGGAAGAGTGGCAGTTTTTGATGGGCACAACAGTGGCTGTGTCTGATGGGCAGAGTGGCAGCTTTTGATGGGCACAGTGTCAGCTTTTGATGGGCACAGTGGCAGCTTTTGATGGGCACAGTGTCAGCTTTCGATGGGCACAGTGACTGTGTTTGATGGGCAGTGTCAGCTTTTGATAGGCACGGTGGGCGTTTGATGGGCACAGTGGCTGCGTTTTATGGCTCAGTGGCTGTGTTTGGGCAGTGGCAGCTTTTGATGGGCAGAGTGGCAGTTTTTGATGGGCACAACAGTGGCTGTGTCTGATGGGCAGAGTGGCAGCTTTTGATGAGCACAGTGTCAGCTTTTGATGGGCACAGTGGCAGCTTTTGATGGGCACAGTGGCTGCGTTTGATGGGCACAGTGGCAGCTTTTGATGGGCAGTGTCAGCTTTTGATGGGCACGGTGGGCGTTTGATGGGCACAGTGGCTGCGTTTTATGGCTCAGTGGCTGTGTTTGGGCAGTGGCAGCTTTTGATGGGCAGAGTAGCAGCTTTTGATGGGCACAACAGTGGCTGTGTCTGATGGGCACAGTGGCTGTGTTTGATGGGCACAGTGTCAGCGTTTGATGGGCACAGTGTCAGCTTTTGATGGGCACAGTGGCAGCTTTTGATGGGCAGTGGCAGCTTTTGATGGGCACGGTGGGCGTTTGATGGGCACAGTGGCTGCGTTTTATGGCTCAGTGGCTGTGTTTAGGCAGTGGCAGCTTTTGATGGGCAGAGTGGCAGTTTTTGATGGGCACAACAGTGGCTGTGTCTGATGGGCAGAGTGGCAGCTTTTGATGGGCAGAGTGGCAGCTTTTGATGGGCACAGTGGCAGCTTTTGATGGGCACAGTGGCAGCTTTTGATGGTCACAGTGGCTGCGTTTGATGGCACAATGGCAGCGTTTGATGGGCAGTGTCTGCTTTTGATGGGCACAGGGGGCATTTGATGGGCACAGTGGCTACGTTTTATGCCACATTGTCTGCGTTTTATGGCACAGTGGCTGCATTTAATGGCACATTGGCTGCGTTTGATGGGCACAGTGTCAGGTTTTGATGGGCACAGTGGCTGTGCTTGGGCACAGTGGAAGCTTTTGATGGGCAGAGTAGCAGCTTTTGATGGGCACAACAGTGGCTGTGTCTGATGGGCACAGTGGCTGTGTTTGATGGGCACAGTGTGTCAGCTTTTGATGGACACAGTGTCAGCTTTTGATGGGCACAGTGGCAGCTTTTTATGGGCACGGTGGGCGTTTGATGGGCACAGTGGCTGCGTTTTATGGCTCAGTGGCTGTGTTTAGGCAGTGGCAGCTTTTGATGGGCAGAGTAGCAGTTTTTGATGGGCACAACAGTGGCTGTGTCTGATGGGCAGAGTGGCAGCTTTTGATGGGCACAGTGGCAGCTTTTGATGGGCACAGTGTCAGCTTTTGATGGGCACAGTGACTGTGTTTGATGGGCAGTGTCAGCTTTTGATGGGCACGGTGGGCGTTTGATGGGCACAGTGGCTGCGTTTTATGGCTCAGTGGCTGTGTTTGGGCAGTGGCAGCTTTTGATGGGCAGAGTGGCAGTTTTTGATGGGCACAACAGTGGCTGTGTCTGATGGGCAGAGTGGCAGCTTTTGATGGGCACAGTGTCAGTTTTGATGGGCACAGTGGCAGCTTTTGATGGGCACAGTGGCTGCGTTTGATGGCACAATTGTGGCGTTTGATGGGCAGTGTCAGCTTTTGATGGGCACAGGGGGCATTTGATGGGCACAGTGGCTACGTTTTATGCCACATTGTCTGTGTTTTATGGAACAGTGGCTGCGTTTAATGGCACATTGGCTGCGTTTAATGGGCACAGTGTCAGGTTTTGATGGGCACAGTGGCTGTGTTTGGGCACAGTGGAAGCTTTTGATGGGCAGAGTAGCAGCTTTTGATGGGCACAACAGTGGCTGTGTCTGATGGGCACAGTGGCTGTGTTTGATGGGCACAGTGTCAGCTTTTGATGGGCACAGTGTCAGCTTTTGATGGGCACAGTGGCAGCTTTTGATGGGCAGTGTCAGCTTTTGATGGGCACGGTGGGCGTTTGATGGGCACAGTGGCTGCGTTTTATGGCTCAGTGGCTGTGTTTAGGCAGTGGCAGCTTTTGATGGGCAGAGTAGCAGCTTTTGATGGACACAACAGTGGCTGTGTCTGATGGGCACAGTGGCTGTGTTTGATGGGCACAGTGTCAGCGTTTGATGGGCACAGTGTCAGCTTTTGATGGGCACAGTGGCAGCTTTTGATGGGCAGTGGCAGCTTTTGATGGGCACGGTGGGCGTTTGATGGGCACAGTGGCTGCGTTTTATGGCTCAGTGGCTGTGTTTAGACAGTGGCAGCTTTTGATGGGCAGAGTGGCAGTTTTTAATGGGCACAACAGTGGCTGTGTCTGATGGGCAGAGTGGCAGCTTTTGATGGGCAGAGTGGCAGCTTTTGATGGGCACAGTGGCAGCTTTTGATGGGCACAGTGGCAGCTTTTGTTGGGCACAGTGGCTGCGTTTGATGGCACAATGGCGGCGTTTGATGGGCAGTGTCTGCTTTTGATGGGCACAGGGGGCATTTGATGGGCACAGTGGCTACGTTTTATGCCACATTGTCTGCGTTTTATGGCACAGTGGCTGCATTTAATGGCACATTGGCTGCGTTTGATGGGCACAGTGTCAGGTTTTGATGGGCACAGTGGCTGTGCTTGGGCACAGTGGAAGCTTTTGATGGGCAGAGTAGCAGCTTTTGATGGGCACAACAGTGGCTGTGTCTGATGGGCACAGTGGCTGTGTTTGATGGGCACAGTGTGTCAGCTTTTGATGGACACAGTGTCAGCTTTTGATGGGCACAGTGGCAGCTTTTTATGGGCACGGTGGGCGTTTGATGGGCACAGTGGCTGCGTTTTATGGCTCAGTGGCTGTGTTTAGGCAGTGGCAGCTTTTGATGGGCAGAGTGGCAGTTTTTGATGGGCACAACAGTGGCTGTGTCTGATGGGCAGAGTGGCAGCTTTTGATGGGCACAGTGTCAGCTTTTGATGGGCACAGTGGCAGCTTTTGATGGGCACAGTGTCAGCTTTCGATGGGCACAGTGACTGTGTTTGATGGGCAGTGTCAGCTTTTGATGGGCACGGTGGGCGTTTGATGGACACAGTGGCTGCGTTTTATGGCTCAGTGGCTGTGTTTGGGCAGTGGCAGCTTTTGATGGGCAGAGTGGCAGTTTTTGATGGGCACAACAGTGGCTGTGTCTGATGGGCAGAGTGGCAGCTTTTGATGGGCACAGTGGCAGCTTTTGATGGGCACAGTGGCTGCGTTTGATGGCACAATTGTGGCGTTTGATGGGCAGTGTCAGCTTTTGATGGGCACAGGGGTCATTTGATGGGCACAGTGGCTACGTTTTATGCCACATTGTCTGTGTTTTATGGAACAGTGGCTGCGTTTAATGGCACATTGGCTGCGTTCAATGGGCACAGTGTCAGGTTTTGATGGGCACAGTGGCTGTGTTTGGGCACAGTGGAAGCTTTTGATGGGCAGAGTAGCAGCTTTTAATGGGCACAACAGTGGCTGTGTCTGATGGGCACAGTGGCTGTGTTTGATGGGCACAGTGTCAGCTTTTGATGGGCACAGTGTCAGCTTTTGATGGGCACAGTGGCAGCTTTTGATGGGCAGTGTCAGCTTTTGATGGGCACGGTGGGCGTTTGATGGGCACAGTGGCTGCGTTTTATGGCTCAGTGGCTGTGTTTGGGCAGTGGCAGCTTTTGATGGGCAGAGTAGCAGCTTTTGATGGGCACAACAGTGGCTGTGTCTGATGGGCACAGTGGCTGTGTTTGATGGGCACAGTATCAGCGTTTGATGGGCACAGTGTCAGCTTTTGATGGGCACAGTGGCAGCTTTTGATGGGCAGTGGCAGCTTTTGATGGGCACGGTGGGCGTTTGATGGGCACAGTGGCTGCGTTTTATGGCTCAGTGGCTGTGTTTAGGCAGTGGCAGCTTTTGATGGGCAGAGTGGCAGTTTTTGATGGGCACAACAGTGGCTGTGTCTGATGGGCAGAGTGGCAGCTTTTGATGGGCAGAGTGGCAGCTTTTGATGGGCACAGTGGCAGCTTTTGATGGGCAGAGTGGCAGCTTTTGATGGGCACAGTGGCAGCTTTTGATGGGCACAGTGGCTGCATTTGATGGCACAATGGCGGCGTTTGATGGGCAGTGTCAGCTTTTGATGGGCACAGGGGGCATTTGATGGGCACAGTGGCTACATTTTATGTCACATTGTCTGCGTTTTATGGCACAGTGGCTGCGTTTAATGGCACATTGGCTGCGTTTGATGGGCACAGTGTCAGGTTTTGATGGGCACAGTGGCTGTGTTTGGGCACAGTGGAAGCTTTTAATGGGCAGAGTAGCAGCTTTTGATGGGCACAACAGTGGCTGTGTCTGATGGGCACAGTGGCTGTGTTTGATGGGCACAGTGTGTCAGCTTTTGATGGGCACAGTGTCAGCTTTTGATGGGCACAGTGGCAGCTTTTTATGGGCACGGTGGGCGTTTGATGGGCACAGTGGCTGCGTTTAATGGCTCAGTGGCTGTGTTTAGGCAGTGGCAGCTTTTGATGGGCAGAGTGGCAGTTTTTGATGGGCACAACAGTGGCTGTGTCTGATGGGCAGAGTGGCAGCTTTTGATGGGCACAGTGTCAGCTTTTGATGGGCACAGTGGCAGCTTTTGATGGGCACAGTGGCAGCTTTTGATGGGCACAG